>NC_140517.1:1722076-2217076 GCF_964339955.1 Pipistrellus hanaki | reverse complement strand
GATATGGGATTCTTTTCAGGAAACCAACTGACCTAGAATGAGTGTCCGGCCCCCTGTGCCTTCCTCGGGCAACCCGAGCCCTGACCACCGGGAGCCACAGACAGAGCTGAAGGCTCCCCCCCCTCTGACCCCCCCAGAACAGGGCTGACCTGACAGAGAGAGCGTGTGCGGGGAAAGGGGGGGCAGGTCAGTAACCCCTCCCCAGGTCCCAGAGACAGACCCTCACACCTCAGAGGCGGCGGCGGGGAGGGAGGGGACCCAGGGCAGCCACCTCGGGCCCTCGCCTCACATGGCCACGGCCCGCGCCTCCTGTCAGCCACGCGGGGTGCAGCGGCCCGCCCATTCCCAAAAAGCCAGGGCGCCCTCGGCCTTCCCGAGGGGCAGGAGGAGGGCACCGGGCACTCATAGCGCTGGCGGCCAGGGGTGTGCCCGCCCACCATTACGCCAGCGAGGCTTTCATCCCCGCGCCTGGGGGCACACGGGCAGGCGCGGCTGCATCTCGGCCTTTTCTCGCCTCCTCTGCCTTCTGTTCCCGGGGAAGGGCGCCGCGGGGTCAGTGCGCCCTCCCCGGCCTCGGTCCCTTTAGAAAAACACCCGGAGCCGTAATTTGTCTTAGCGTCCCCTCTGAAACGGCTGCGAGAAAGACGGACGGCGCTCTCTTCCCTCCGTCTGATCCCGCCGCCCCTTTATCTGGCTTTCATTAGCGCCGCGGCCGCGCCTCTTTGGGGGGGGCGGGGGCGGCGCAGGCAGTTCCCGGCTGTGATGTTGCTGGAGATGAAAAAGCCGCTTTGAAGCCGCCCCAGTCCCACGCGCGCCCCCTCGGCCCCGGCCTCGGCGAGGCCCGCCATCTGGCGAACCGCCGCGGAGACAAAGTAAAGGGATTGAAACAGTCTCTTCAAAGCCGCGGCGCAGATTTGTTGATTCGCCCGTTATCTTTCGTGCGAGGCCCTCGGAAGGCCCCAGCACACCTAGGCAATCTCAGGCGGCCGAGCGGGCCGGGCCGGGGCTCCGAGGGGCTGGGCCCGGCGGGGCTGCGGGCTGGGCTGCGGGCCGCTCGGACGGACGGACGGACGGACGGACGGACGCTGGATGCAGGCCCAGGGCACGCAACAGTTGGATGCAGTGCCAGGCCCAGAGGACGGCTGGCAGAGGCTCCCCGGCTCCCGCCCGGGGTCCGGGGCAGGGGGGCCTGACGCCCAGCAGAAGGACGGACGGGGCGGGCGCAGAGCCGCCGGCTGCAGGGCTGCGCGCAGAGGGGCGGCGGGGAGATGAAAGCCGGCTGCCCTAATTGCAACCGACAGCCCATTAGTAACGCCCTGGCAGCTTCCGAGGCAGGATGTGCTTCTCACGGCTCCCGGCGGGGTCGGGCCGGGCAGATGGCTGTCTGCAGGCCCGGAGGCTCTCCCCAGAGGCTCTCCCTGGCCGGCTGAGCTGGGACGAGCGGAGATCCCGAAGGGACGGGACCAAAGCAGGTCCTCCGTGAGCGCCGCCCGGCACCCGCGTGGCCCGGGGCCCAGGCCTCTCTGACCTCAGACCGCGCTCCTGCAAAAGGGGCAGAGCCCAGCGGGTGGCGCTCAGGGGCTGAGCATCGACCTAGGAACCAGGAGGTCACAGTTCATTCGCGGTCAGGGCACAGGCCTGGGTTGTGGGCTCCATCCCCAGTAGGGGGCGTGCAGGAGGCAGCCGATCCGTGATTCTCTCATCATGGATGCTTCTCTCTCTCCCCCTCTCCTTCCTCTCTGAAATCAAAAACAATATTTCCGAGGGCAGAGTCTCCCCTCCTGGGCACTTCCTCTTCCTGTCGGGTAGCAGGGCCCTGAGCCCGGAGCCCGGGTCCTGGCTGCGCTGCAGGCCCGGGTGGAGGAGCTGGAGGAGACGCCCTGAGAGCCAGGACTGCGCTGAGGAGCCAGTCCCCCTGCACACGGAGTGCAGGGCAGGCATTTGGAGGGCACCGCCCCCCGCACCGACAACAGACATGAGGGTACACGCCTCCTGTCAGTCACTCAGCTGTCCTCGTGCTATGAGTTGGTAGTAGGGCCCTAGCCGGTATGGCTCAGTGGATAGAGCATGGGCCTGAAAACTGAAAGGTCCCAGGTTCGATTCCGGTCAAAGGCATGTACCTTGGTTGCAGGCACATCGCCAGTAAGGGGTGTGCAGGAGGCAGCTGATGGATGTTTCTCTCTCATCGATGTTTCTAGCTCTCTACCCCTCCTAGCTTCAGTGTACTATGGGTATTACATCCTTCCCTGATAGAATGTGAGCTTCTCAAGGGCAGGACCCAACTTTTCACTCAATCGTTCGTTCATTCACTCACTCATTCATTCGTTCAGCCATCATCACGGAGCTACCGTGGAGGAGCTAGCCCTGAGTCAGAAGCCGGTTCCACAGCAGGCCCAGGAGCCCCTCAGCTCCCGGCTGCTCTTCCTCGCCCGTGCACCTCCCGCACCTGCTGTGGCCGAGGCTGCCTCCATCTGCCCCAGGCAGGGGAGCCACGGCCGGTCTGCAGAGTTCAAGTGCAAGGTGCCTGACCCCAGAACTCCTGGCCCGAGAGCAGAGAGCAGAGCCACATCCTCCCCGCCACCCCCGCCCCCGCACCCATACTGCTGACTCTTACTCTGACGGGAAAGACACATGGACCGCCGGGCTTAGAATTCCCTGTCTGATGGGGACACACGCAGCCCAGCCTGTCGCTGGGACTGTCCCTGTCAGGGGAGGGCCCCTCCTCTGCCGGGCGAGGCAGTCTGTGCCACACAGATAGCTCGAGAGTCAGATAGAACGGCACGGACGGAAACAGAGATCAGTCCCGAGTCCCTTTGAAAGCCTCGCTGACTGCGCAGTGTCTCTGTCTGCAGACGCCGAAGTGATATCCCTGGCTCTGCAGGTCACCGCGGGGCTGGACACCAATGGCCCAGCCTCCTCGCCTGGCCAGCCTCCAGCCCAGCCCCCTCCCCAAAGGACCCCAGCCAGCGCTGGCCCGAGGCCCCGTCCCTGGCGGCTCCTGCCAGCCTTGCCAGGGGAGGCTTTCTCACGATCGGGGACATCTGGGCTGGCCGGGATCCCGGAGGCCACCGGCATGGAACGCGAGGGGCCCGGCGGAAGCACCATCTGCACGGCAGAGAGCGGCGGGGTGGGCCCCAGGGCGGTCTGCAGCTGTGGCCCGGCTGCCAGGGACACCAGGGGGCCGGGATGGGGCCTGGCTGCCGGGGACACCAGGGGGCCAGGATGGGGCCGGAGGGAAGGTGGCTGCCAGGGGACACCAGGGGGCCGGGATGGGGCCGGAGGGATGGCGGCTGCCAGGGGACACCAGGGGGCCGGGATGGGGCCCGGCTGCCGGGGACACCAGGGGGTCGGGATGGGGCCGGAGGGATGGCGGCTGCCAGGGGACACCAGGAGGCTGGGATGGGGCCCGGCTGCCCAGGGGCACCAGGGGGTCGGGATGGGGCCGGAGGGAAGGCGGCTGCCAGGGGACACCAGGGGGCCGGGATGGGGCTGGGCTGCCCGGGGGCACCAGGGGGTCGGGATGGGGCCGGAGGGAAGGCGGCTGCCAGGGGACACCAGGGGGCCGGGATGGGGCCAGAGGGAAGGTGGCCGCCAGGGGAGAGCCAGGCTGGAGTGGTTCTCACTGACACTCCCGCACCCGGGAGAGGAAGGCACTGTGTTTGTCTCCCTGCCGCTGCCCATCGCAGGTCACCCTCGCCCTGAAGCTGGCTGGGTGGCATGGGCAGTCTACAGTCGTGCTTATGGGCTCCGATTCGAGAGAGGCGCTGCCCGGGTTCAAATCCCGGGGCCCCTCCTTCGCCGAGCGGGTGGGCTTCGCTGAGCCTGTGGTCAGAGCTGCGCGTTGGAGACGGGAAGAAACATCCCGTACCACGGGGTGGCTGTGAGAAGTAAAAAAAGAAGTGATACCCATGAATACGCTTAACGTTTTTGGCCCTGGCCGGTTTGGCTCAGTGGATAGAGCATTGGCCTTCGGACTGAAGATCCCAGATTCAATTCCAGTCAAGGGCATGTACCTTGGTTGAGGGCACATCCCCAGTAGGAGGTGAGCAAGAAGCAGTTAATCAATGTTTATAACTCTCTCTCTCTCTCTCTCTCTCTCTCTCTCTCTCTCTCTCTGCCTCTCAGTAAAATATCAATAAAATATTTTTTAAAAAAGATTTTTGCACTTGCTCTATACTTTGATGCAATTTCATTATAAAAGGGGCGTGTGCATCACTCTCCTGATTTAAAGAGGCTCGGGCACTGTTGGCTCTTATCTTCATTGGTATCTCCGCTCCTAGGCACTCTCCTGCTGAGAATCTTGGAGCAGCCACCTGCAGCGGGTAGAGCTATTGGGGATGTTTCATTGGCCATCCTCTGCTAGGCCCCGCCCCCAGCACCAAGGCCCCTGGTGCTGATTGGACAAGGCGTAGACCATGGCCAAAGCAAGCTCAGGTATTGGCGGTTGAGCAGACTATGGATTGTGGATTGATGATCACATGGAGCCATGTAGAAGCAAAGGAAGGAGGAGAAGGAAAAAGAGACAGGCAGAGAGGAAAAAGACACAGGGTTCCCAAGACAAAGAGAGAGAGAGAGAGAGAGAGAGAGAGAGAGAGGAGACCTCCGATCCCAGGTTTTCTCTTTCCCAGTAGACGAGCCTGAACGGTATCTCCTGACCTTGGAGCCATGAGGCGAGTCCTGCCGAGAAGCAGGACACGCATGCACATGTGCACACGTTCCATACATGCCACCCGGCACATCACACGCACCCCACCAACATCCACGCACTCGTCCCCTTTTACTTTCTCTTTACAATTCCTCTCCCACATCGGCACCCCCTCCAGAGTGGGGGATCCCCCAGGAGACTCATCTTCTTGAGCGGGGGCAGCAACAAGAGGAACAGAGCCCAATAGGACACGGGGCTGTAAGAGAGAAGAAGGGGATGCTGGCTGTGGGAGGCACGGGCAGGTGCACAGAGCTCTCACGGGGAGGCCATAGGGTCTGAGCTGTGGCATGTGGTCCTCCATGCACTGCATCAACATCGCGTCACCTGCCATCTCTCACCCGGCTCCTCATGTCGGCCACCTCCTTGGGGAGTTTGCCCCTGGCGGCTGCCAAGACAGCTGGCTGCGCGTCCACCCAGGAACCAAGATTTTTACGGTTGGAATCCCTCAGTTACCGGTGGGTTTTGCTGGATCTGGCAGCCAGTACAGGGCTCCATAAATACTGTACAATGAGGACAGAGGAAAGGGAAAGTGGGGTAGGAGGGAAGGAGGAAGGGTGATGAAAAGAAAAGGCAAAGGAAGAAAGAGGGGAGGGAGGGAGGAAAGAGAAAGGGGGAGAAAAGGGAGAGAGGAAAGAGAAAAGAGAAAGGAGGTGAGAGAGAAAGGAGGGAAAACATGCAGCGAGGAAAAGAAACAGAAACAGATGTGGAGGGAGGAGAGAAACAGACAAGAGGGGGACCTAGAACCTAGAGAGGTGGAGAGAGACAGGGAGGGGAGGAAGAGGGCGGAGCCAAAGAGAGAGGCGGGAGAGTGACAGAAGAAAGAGACCATTCAGAGCAGTGGCCCCGCCCAGACCCCGCCCCCAGATCGGACTCCGCCCCCCGGGGCCCGCAGGCTGCAGCGCCCCCTCCAGCCGCCAGGGGCCGCCACGCGCCGCCGCCGGCTCCCCGCGCGCGCCGCGGGCCCTCTTTCCCGCCTCCGCGCCCGCCGCTCGCCGCTCGCCGCTCGCCGCCCCGCCGCTGCCGCTCTCGCGCCGCCGCGGCCGCGTCTCGTCTCGTTCGCCGCGTCCCCGCGAGGGCCCCGCGCCGCCGCCCGCCGCCCCCCTGCCTCGCGGCGCCGCGCCTCGCGGGCCCCGCTCCCGCCCTCCGCCCGCCCGGCCCGGACCGGAAGCGGCGGCGCACGGCCTGGGCCTGGCGCGGGGGGCGGGCTCCGGGGCCCGGGCGGACATGGGCAAGAAGCACAAGAAGCACAAGTCGGACAAACACCTCTACGAGGGTGAGGCGGGCCGCGGGCCGGGCGGCGCTCCGGGCTTCTCGAGCTTTCGACACCCTCACCCCCAACCCCCCTCGAGCGCCCGCGGCGGCCGGGCCGGACCCCGGGCAGGCCGGACCCCGGGGCGGGGCGGGACCCGAGACCCCCGGCCCCCGCGGGAGACGGTCCCGAGGGGCCGGGCGGCGTTCGGGGCGCCCCCTCGGCGGGTGCCCGTCACTCAGCAGGTGCTCCGGGGGCGCCCCCTGCGTGCCCGGCGCCCGGCCCCCGCCTCCCGCCCCGGGGACCCGCCCGCCGGGCCCCCGGCCCCCCGGCCCCGCACCGGGGACCGGCCCCCCGCCCCGCGGCTCCGCACCGGGGACCGGCCCCTCTGCATCGGGTTCGGCCCGGCGGGACCCCCACAAACCGGCCCCTCTGCACCGGGAACCGGCCCGCCGTGCCCCCCGTCCCCCGCCCCGGGGACCCGCCCGCTGGGACTCCCGTGAACCGGCCCCGCGGCCCCGCACCGGGGACCGGCCCGGCGGGCCCCCCTGAACCGGCCCCTCTCCCCCCAGACTATGTGGAGAAGCCGCTGAAGCTGGTCCTCAAGGTGGGCGGCAGCGAGGTGACCGAGCTCTCCACCGGCAGCTCCGGCCACGACTCCAGCCTCTTCGAGGACAAGAGCGAGCACGACAAGCACCGCGACCGCGACCGCAAGCGCAAGAAGCGCAAGAAGGGCGAGAGGCAGGCGCCGGGCGAGGAGAAGGGCCGCAAGCGCCGGCGCGTGAAGGTGAGGGCCCGCCCGGTGCCGCCTCCGCCGCCCGCACCGCCCGCCTCTGGCACCGGCGCCCCCGGGCCTGCGAGCCCGCGGCCCGGCCCGGCCGCCTTTTAAAGGCGCCTGTGCGAGGGGAGCAGGCTGAGTGGGAACACCGGCCCCGGAGCTGAGCTCCGAGCAATTCCCCTCCGGGTGCGCGCACCGCGGGGAGGGAGCCCGGCCCACCTGGGCTCGATCCGGGACCCAGCAGGTGCACCAAGTAAGTACTCAGGATGCCACTTACTGAACGGGCAGCTTCCACCCTTTACTTTTTAAAAAAATACATTTCTTTATTTTCATAGAGAAAGGGAGGAGGAGAGAGAGAGAGATGAGAGAGAATCATTGATCTGCTGCCTCCTGCATGCCCCCACTGGGGATCGAGCCTGCAACCTAGGCATGTGCCTTTACTGGAATTGAACCCTAGACCCCTCAGTCCTCAGGCTGACGCTCTATCCACTGAGCCAAGCCGGCCAGGGCAAGCTTCGATTCCGGTCAAGGGCATGTACCTTGGTTGCGGGCACATCCCCAGTGGGGGTTGTGCAGGAGGCAGCTGATGGATGTTTCTCTCTCATCGATGTTTCTAAATCTCTCCCTCTCCCTTCTGCTCTGTAAAAAAAATCAATAAAATATATATATATATTTTTTAAATATATATTTTATTGATATTTTACAGAGAGGAAGAGAGATGGATAGAGTGTCAGAAACATCCATGAGAGAGAATCATCGATCAGCTGCCTCCTGCACACCCCCTACCGGGGATGTGCCCGCAACCAAGGTACATGTCCTTGACCGGAATCAAACCCGGGACCTTTCAGTCCACAGGCTGACACTCTATCCACTGAGCCAAACCGTTTTTGGCGATAAAATATATTTTTGAAAAATAAAACTGCGTTTTCGTCTGTCGAAGAGAAAATTGGATCGGGATCTTCACGGGATAGGACATGAGTAAAAATAAGCATTTTCTTGACCATTGGTAGCGAATAGATGAAAAATAGGTCACAGCCACCTTGAAGCAAGCTGAGCAAAACTGTAGTAACTTCCCTCCCTGGGCCGCTCACCTCCGTGTCCCTGCAGCCCGTTCACGTCACCTGCTCTGTCCTCGGAAATAAGCCACACGCAGGATCCATCTCCCCAGAATAGGCGTGGGGCTGTTTCTGATTTTTTTTAAGTGTTTCAGCCAGGGCTGCAGTAAACACTTGTGGACAGCTGGCCCTTGAACAACACGCCCCTCCTGCAGTCAAAAATCTGCGTGCAACTTGACTTCCCAGAAACTTGAGTTGTCCCCTGGTATCCAGGAGGGACTGGTTCCAGGACCCCCCAGGATACCAACTTCCAGAGGTACCTGCTCAGATCCCTGGTATAGTGTCAGGTCAGTGCCTACCTGCAGCCCGCCCTGTTCCGGACTCTCGACAGGAGGTGGAAAACAGTAAGGGGTTTACTGGAGGAAATCTGATAGACGTGCACACACTTCCTGCTGCCAGGGTGGAGGGTACGTTGTGAAAAGACGTTTCCCTGGGGGGGTGCCGGGAGGAGGAGGGCTGCGGTGTCCGGGGAAGGCCTTAGCCTTAGCCTTCCTACATGCTGTTCCTTGTTCTGCCGATGGCTGTGCCCTGTACTCCCATCCGCGAGGCAGGAGAGCCCATTTCTCTCCATTGTCATCAGAACGTGCCTTTACAGACATCTTAGATTTTGCTAATCAGAGACGTGAAATGCCTTCTAGTTTTTACATTTATAGTTCTGGAGGTCTAGGCAGCTTGAGCTAATTTCCTGCCATTTCAGGGGTTTTCTGGGGATTACCTGTGATGCTCCCGTTTTCCATCCGGTTATTTGCCTTTTGGAGATGTTCCTTATGAAATCTTCGCTAGTACTTCGAGTTGTTTGTGTTGCAAATACTTTGTCGATAGCTAGCCTTTAGCTTTGTTTATGGGGAAGAAACATTTTTTCTACTCTTGAGTCATGAAGATTCTTTTCTCGGAAGTTGTAAAGATTTGCTTTGTACATTTCGGTCTACTGTACCTGGGATTGGCTTTTGTGTACGGGGTGAGATAGAACTGTATTCATTTTTCCTTTTCCTGCAGACAGCTAGTTGTCCCCGCACTGACTCCCCTGTTGTCTTTAGTCACACGATGCCACCTCTGTGCTATGCCCAAACTTGCTGTATGTGTGTGTCTGTTTCTGGGCTCCACCGTCTGTCCTCCTGGACTGTTGTCCCTATGTCAGACCGACATTGTCTTAATTACTGTTACTTTATACAGATGTGTGTGCCTGATATGACTCTCTCATTGTCACTTTGTTCAAAACTGTCCTGACTGTTCTTGATTTTGACCTACAAGATAAGCTTGTCAAGTTCCATGAAAAATTCCATCTTACAATTTTGATCGGCATTGCATCTTATTTACAGATAACTGGAGAGAATTGGCTGTCTTTCAGGTCATGAACATGGTATATTTCCTGTATTCGGGGCTTCCACAGTGTGCTTTCAGTAACATTCCATAATTTTTCCCAAAATGTATTAGGCATTTTTATTAGGTTTATTCCTAGGTGTGTTATCTTGCTTTTAGGAATAGTGTTATCTTCAAAGTGGTTAATTCCTGCCTATACTGTCAAATCACTTTTCCTTCCCTTTGTAAACGTGATTTTCTCCTTTTCCAGTAGATGGCAGTAAAATACATGAAGATTTTTTTTAAAGAATTTCCAGGGGCTCCTTATTTTTTTCCACTGAGATTAAGATGATTTAGTTTAAAGGTATTCTGAAATATTTCTAAATGACCTCCCTTTGTTCCATGTAGGAGGATAGGAAGAAGCGCGATCGGGACCGTGGGGAGAATGAGGCAGAAAAGGACCTCCAGTGCCCGGCGCCTGTGCGATTGGACCTGCCTCCTGAGAAGCCGCTCTCGAGCTCTGTAGCCAAGCAGGAAGGTCAGCATAACGGGGAGCTGTCCTGCATGGGGGGGCTGGCACAGCGGGGGGGGGGGGGGCACTGGGTTTCCAGCTTTCAAGTTAAGTTCAAGTTTAAATGCTTTTTAATGGAATTTTTAAGTTTTCTTATTTCTCTGATGCAAAAGAGCTTTAAACCAGCTTCGGTTTTGAAGTCATACTTATTTATAAGGCGAATGGAATTTCTGTGTGAGGTGTTGAATGATGGATGTGAATAAGTCATAGAGAAAGGAAAGAAGCTAAGGAGGACTCCGTAGAACCTTCCTTTTTAAAGTGCTCTTTTCCTTCTTTGCTTTAGAAGTAGAACAGACACCTCTTCAAGAAGCTTTGAACCAACTGATGAGACAACTGCAGAGGTAAATGGGTTTTCCAGTCCTTTTGTAACATGGAAATTGAAAGGAGAAAGATAGTCTCCAAAACACTTTGCTGTTTTGATTATTTAAAGCCACATTTTGTGGCTCACATCCAAATGTACTTGATTTTAAAGTGGATGATAAATATTTTGCCTGGCAATAGAAGCCCTCCAAGAGGCTGGCTCTTAGATGTTCTCATTTGGTTTGTTTTAACTGGCAACTTGGAGAGTGTTACGTAATATTCTTAATGGCAGATTTCTTTTCATCTGAAGTCACTTCTGATGTTCAAGCCTTAAACTGGGAATAAACAATACAGATATTTCCACTTGGTTAATAGATAAAAATACCTTCTGTGTGTTTGTGCAGCGCTTATCATACTGTGAAAGTTCAGCAATTACTAAGTCTGGGGCAGGAGGCAGAATACTATAAATAGGATTTGGACACTTTTAAATGCAGGAATTTGTTCTAAAAAATTCAGTATCTAGCTCAAACCAGTGTTAAGTTTGTAAAAGGGAAAAGAATAAGTCAGTCTTTACTAAAATATCTGATACCTGCCTTTACTCAGAATTCCAGCTGTTAGCTGGAAGACATGTCGCTGGCAGAGGGTTCCCAGGGGCAGGGCGGGCATCTTAAGAATGCAGGTGATCAGTTTAGGAATGCCACTTGGGCCGGACCAAGGGGGCTCTCCATTAAATAATGACTGACCTTCGGAGGCCTAGATGCTCTCCTCTGAAGAGGCCCTCCCAGGCGGCTGTGCCGCTGTTGACAGTAACTGCTGTGGGCAGCCCCGTCTGCACGTGTGAGGCCCGGGCAGCATGCTTCTGCTTCATCTCGTGTTTCAGTCTCTGCTTGGGCATCGTGCTTGGAAGAACAAAGGCAGATCCTCACAGGCCTGCTTCCGATTTTAACTCTCCTGTCAGACTGTGACCTAGAACAAATGATCTGAGCCCCGAGTCTCAGTGAGCTCACCTCCGAGGGAGGGTGCCACCTCCTGGGTGGCTTTGTGAGGATTAGGTATGAAATACATCAAGTCCTGGGCCTGGTACGTGGTGAATACATTTTGATAGTCACTGCCTTTGTTGGTTTCTAAGCCATTTTTTATTGTTACGATGATTTAGACTCAGAAAATTTTAGTATGCCAAATTTCCAGAGGAAAAAAAGTCACTCTGGTGAGCTAATTATATAAAACAATGGTTCTCAGCCCAGTCAGTCCTGGAAATGCCAGTGCCAAATGCTCCAGAGCCAGCACCAGTACTCAACCCAGAAATACCAGTGCCTGGACCCACCCTCCTTCCTCAGGCGATTCTGATGCCGAAGGTCTGGGGTCAGCCTTCCCTGGCCCACTGACATTTTTATAAAGTTCCTCCAGTAAGAACTGAGAGCCGTGATAGAAAACACTGTCTCAAGTTTAGAGTATTATGAGGGCTTTTTAATGTCATTTTTTTAACACACCTCTACCTACCTACACACACACACACACTCACACTCACACGATAGCAGTCAAAATTCACACGTTCACAGGAATGTAATAATTGTGTGGCGCACCATGCGTCCAAGCCAATAGTTAGAAACCATATGGAAGATTGCACAGGTGTGCATTCAGTTACTATTTTGGCCTTTTCCCCTGTGGTTGATAAAAATACATAGTACTAATCTTCCAAAGACCAGGACACTGCTCAGTTAAGCTGGGTCTTTATTTTGTTTCATTTTTCCCTGTGTGGACTGTGCTACTAATTAACTTAACCTGCATACTTTAAAAGACTCTCTGTACAAGAGTTCAGTTATTACGTAAAACATCTTCACCTTGTTATTAAATAGCTATGAGTCTTTACAATTATCTCTGTAGTTTTCAGCGGGAAACATGTTAGCATATTACAAACTCTTTCTACATCTGAATGGTTTCCTCTGGCTTCTGCTCTTAGACCAGTAGATGTGTTTGTAGAGAAAGTAAAATTGCCTTTTTTATATCTTCCCAGAAAAGACCCGAGTGCTTTCTTTTCGTTTCCTGTGACTGATTTCATTGCTCCTGGCTACTCCATGATCATTAAGCACCCAATGGATTTCAGCACCATGAAAGAGAAGATCAAGAACAATGACTACCAGTCCATAGAGGAACTGAAGGTGACTAGAGCTGTTTGTGTTGTGATTGGACAAATAACAGCGATGCCACAGAGTAACTTCTCCTTATTTGCTTGCGAGTCGAGCTCTTGGGTCCTGTATATATATAAAATATTGGTGGAAACCTTCATGTCTGGTATTTAGAGTCTTTCTAATTGAACTTTTGTTTTGCAAAGAATTAAGTTTATTTTAAAATCCAAAAATCTTTGTATATTTTTGTCTTTGAAAACATTTTTGAGCTTGGAGGTTCAAAACCAGATGAAATAAGCCATCTGCTATCTTTTATCGTTTGGGGGATTTTCACAAAATTTTTGAGTTTCATATATTCTCCAGTGTATTTTCTCAACCGTTAACATGAGGAGATACTTGATTTTCAATTTCAGATCGATGCAGGCAACATTGATATTTTAATGGACATCTCGGGTGTGCCTGTCTTCTCACAGAGAGAGTACGTGGGCTGGCTCAGAAATGCTACTCCAGTGAAGTCACTCGCTCTCTGAGACTCTCTGGCACTATTTGTTGAGCATATTTCCTTCAACTGTAGAAGGAAGGAAATTAACAACTTGCAGGTAAAGGACCCACAAGCCACCCACGTGACGTCCGTGCCTGGTGTCACAGTTGAAGTCTTCCCTGTCTTTACAGTCTTGGGATCTGTGGACTGAGAGGCAGGCGATACTTCTCTTTTTCATCTTCCTCGGAAAAGGAACCACGTGTTTTAAATTCGCTTTGTGCCAAACCACCACAGACCAAACCGGTTTGGATGTCTGTTTTGCCTGTATTTTTTCTGCATAAGCATCGCAGTGTGCTTCTAACCTAATCAGCTGTAAAAGGGAAATCCGACAGTAAACTGTATCTTTACTTGCTCTTTTTTTCATCCACATGACAGTCAGCTGAGCTGTGAGTAACACCCGCATCGCAGTCTATCTTACTGTCCGTAGATCATATCCCACCGCTCTGAAAACCTGGGGTTGCATTCTTGTGTCTTTAGAGAAATGGAAACTTTTCATCTGGTGAAAATTAGGCTGGAACTGTTTGTTTCAGCATATTTCCAACTTGATTGTTGCTCAATGGAAAAAATCTTAACAGTTTTGTTTTTTCTCCTAGTGAACAGTTTTCCTCATCTTTGTCTGTGATGACAGGAGAGAGACGAGTGCCCCTGAGTGTTTTTGAGCAAAAACCCTTAGGCTAATCGTAATTAAAATGCACAAGTATTTTTAACTCTTTAGAGTTTTCTCTATTCCTTCGGGTTTGTTTTTTCAGCAACCCAAAGTAATACTTATTAGCTTATCCGCCTCATTAGGCTGTTCGGGTTTTTTAATTACATGAAAAGTGCGCGGGAGGGCCATTGCACGGAAGCCCAGGAAAGCCCACCGCACATGGCCGCCCTGAAGGCCCTGGCGCCTCGGAGCACTGCGCTCAGGGGATCCCGGGCTCATTTAGCATGAATAACGGCCAGGCGTCTCTCCCCTCCCGCCCCTTCTCCCCCAGTAAATATTTAATCGTTCTTAATGGAATGGAAGCTTCCCGGAATATCTGTGCCAAGGGTGCTTCGCTTGGGGTCCTTTGGGTAGCCTTGGGGGGACCGGGAACCCGCTGACATTACACGGAAAGGTCCGCTCCAGCGTGTGCATGCACACACATGCGCACAGGCTGGAGGGACGAATGGGCGGCGGCTGTCATCACATTCTCGGAGGCGCAGGTCCAGTAAAAGCCTGTGGTAAGCGCCTGGGCCAGGGCCGAGGCCCACAGGAGCTTCGTCCACTTTGAATTTAATGCCATTTATTAGGACCCTTCACTCAGTCTTCTCATACTGTAAAAGTGCTCAGTACCTCTCTTCGTTCCATGTGACTGTTCTCGGCCGTCACCACTTTATTAGACAGTGGGGTTCGAGCGTTTTGACTTGGAGGAGTTTGTCAGGGGCAGCAGATCCTCTTTTGTTCGATTTTGATCAGTTTAGTAAGGGCTTGACATAATCGCTCACATTTATGTGATGTAAAAATTACCCATGAAGACGTGCTGTGGAATGGCTTCTCCAGCATATCTGTGTACTTTGAAATTTAAACCAGAAGTGTAATTTGGGGTCATTTGGCTCCTCCATTTACATGTTTCAGCCTTTTGAGGTTGTATGGTTTATTTCACATTGGCATGATTTTGCAACATTCTAGGAATTATGTTTAGCTTGTGATAGCATTCAAATAGGTAAGCGAAATGTGTGAGCATTGTAACATCTTTGCTCAGTTGATTTGGATTTAGTAGGAAATAATGTGATAATTCAGCCCTGTTCCCTGTTCTCAGTCAAGATCTGAAATAAAACATAACTCATAAATATATAGTAATTTAAGATTTTTTTAAACTAAGAATACCATTTCTAATTAACTACTTAGTTAAAATTATTCTATTAAATATATATTAGAAGTATTTTCTTCTATTTCTTTTTTGTTCAGTAAGATTAAAATTTTCATCTTGATGCATAAAATTTATATAGTTATGAAATGTTTCAAGTATTTGGAAAAGATTGTAGGATATTTAAATTAATTTAGCAGTATTTGTGAGTTTTAAAACTTAATAAATTGCTATTAATGTTCTTCAGTGAACATAAAAGGAGAGGGCAGGATGTTTATTTTAATTTTTCAAAGGCCTGTATGATTCCAAATCAAGAAAGAAGGGTACTTCGTTTTGTTTTAATGCATTTTCCCCCTTAATATTCTCTCTGCAGGATAACTTCAAGCTTATGTGTACTAATGCTATGATTTACAACAAACCAGAGACCATTTATTATAAAGCTGCAAAGAAGCTATTACACTCAGGAATGAAAATCCTTAGCCAGGTAAGGAAAATTCTTTGTCACAAATACTAATTATTATGAAAGTGGTATTTCTTTGTTTTTTGTCATAATAATACCAGTCCAACTCAGTATTGGTTTTATTGCTTAGGCAGATCATGTTTAAGTTGAAATATTCAATGAGAAATTCTGACTAATGGAGAAGAGAATGAGAGCAGGAAGGCTCTCGCTGGGATGGATACGGATAAATATCGGTGCTCACTAGGGATACTTACAGGAGGCTCTTGGATGGTACTCACCAGGGAGCCTGCACTGCTGTGTAAGAACCCCCGGCCTGCAGTCCAGGAGGCGGCGGTGTGAGTGGGAGGCGGCAGGAGGAAGTGCTCCTCCCAGGGGCTGGGAGCTGACGGGGCGGCACAGGACCCTGGGAGGAGGAAGACAAAGGGGCGCTGACTGGGAGCTGCCCCTCCCGCGAGGGACAGGCTCCGAGGGGGAGAAATACTCCGAGAGGTGCTGCCCACCGCGGCAGGAAGTGGTGTGGTGTCATCTGGGACGAGGGCTGAGGACAGCCGGAGGGTAAACTGAGGCGATGGCTGTAGGAGAGACGGGAGCTCCCATCTCGGAGGATAAGTCCATCTCGGAGGCTCGGCTCCCAGCTCTGAGTGGGATGGGAAGTCGGCGCCTCCCCACAGCAGGAGTGGAGACGGGGCCAGTGTGAGCTCCGCCCACTAACTCCTGGGCCTCGGGCAGGACATGAGCCGGTCCTCATCCCCAGAGCAGGTGTGGCCTGTGCCCTCCAAGGTCATCGCCGCCAGGAGTGCCCCCGCGAGGGGAGGCCTGGCGTGGGGGGGCAGACTGACCAGGAGAGCAGGAGAGGAGGGGTTTGTGCAAAGAAGAAACGTGTGGGTGTAAGACAGCAGGAGGATGAAAGCCGAGCTCAGAGCTGAGCTCGGACAGAGGGTCGGACAGCAGGAGGAGGAAAGCCGAGCTCAGAGCTGAGCTCGGACAGAGGGTCGGACAGCAGGAGGAGGCATGGCCGCACGTGTTTCTCAGCTGTGAGGGCGCGTCTGTGGGTTCCACGCAGCAGGCCGCCGTGTGTGCACATGTCTGTGTCTGCTGGGCTCTGAAAGGCTCTTGGATCCGCTTCACAGGGAGAGAAACGTTTGGGTTGACAATTAATCTCGCACTCCTAATATTTAGACAGCAGTTCCCGTCCTCGCCTAGAGACTTAGGAAACTGTGATGGAAGCCAGTTGCCCATCTTGGGCAACATTTGCCGAGGAAAGAGAATGTAAAGTGTTTATCCCGGTCTTGGCAGAAGGACTCGGAGGACAGAACCGAGCCGTGTCCCCGGTTTGCAAACCCACGATGCTCGCTGTCAGCCATTGGGAGGAGAGTGCTGCTGTCGGTGGGCCTCTCCCCGCCCTGGGCACGTGAACCCCGGGGAGACAGTGTGCCGCACGGGCGGGCACAGCCTCTCCCCGCACTGGGCCCGTGAACCCCGGGGAGACAGTGTCCCGCCCAGGCTGGCACAGCCTCTCCCCGCCCTGGGCCCGTGAACCCCGGGGAGACAGTGTCCCGCCCAGGCTGGCACAGCCTCTCCCCTCACTGGGCACGTGAACCCCGGGGAGACAGTGTGCCGCACGGGCGGGCACAGCCACAGAGCTCATCGGTGTGGTTCACCCATCGCCGTCACCGTCTGTCTGTCTGTCTGTCTGTGAGCACGCAGTTACGTGAGAGGCGAAGCTTCCAGCTCCTGGCGCTCACGGGGCGAGGCGGATGGAGGCCCAGAAATAGTTTCTTCTCCCTTTCCCTTCTCTCTGTTATCTTCCTTTCTCTCAGACCTCTTCCTGTTGAGCCCTACCCATCCTGTGTGATGGCTTCCTGTTGACGTCTCTCCACCCCAGCTGGGAGGGATCCTTACCGCAGTGATTTACGTGATTCAGTTTAGACCCGAGCGCACTCCTCCCAGGCAGTGCTCCCGGGAGAGCCAGCGCGCCTTCCGGAGGGGCCTGTTAGACAGTGGCCTCAGCGCTCGGGTGAAACGGGTGTAGAGCAGCCTTTCTTTGTTTTTCAGTTACAGACACTGAGGGTGAGGAGATGTCGTTTTTATAAAGAATGGGCATATGTAGAATAACTGGATCACCTAAATAAATTCGAGAGGCTGCCTCCGGTACAAACAGTACTACTGGCAGCACAGTAGGTCAACTAATGAGGGTCCGTCCTGACTCCGTCACCGCATGGCTCTGTGACCTGTTCTTCTCCATCAGTGGTTGGCAAACTCCTTAGCCCACAGAGCCAAACATCAACAGGACAATAATTGAAATTTCTTTGGAGAGCCAAATTTTTTAAACTTAAGCTTCTAACGCCACTTCTTCAAAATAGACTCGCCCAGGCCGTGGTATTTTGTGGAAGAGCCACACTCCAGGGGCCAAAGAGCTGCTTGTGGCTCATGAGCTGCACTTTGCCGACCACGGGTCTAGATAATACATTAATGAGGCTTTTATTTTCTCCTCTATGCGTATCTGTGCCTGCAGTACAGTACATTAGGTGAGGAGTTCAGGGTGACTTTAAAATAAGTTCCGTAAATACAGCGGGTCCGCTTCCCTGAGGCTTCCAGGCTGCACCTCTGGTACAGGCACGGCATCAGGAGGCCCGGCCCGGTCTCACCGGCTCTGTGACCCTCGATGAGTCACTCATGTTCCTGACTTCATTGTTCTTATTTGATGACCTCTGGTCCTTCCTGGCTCCTATTATTCTGTGAAGCCTTCCCCGCCGTTGCCATGCGTCCCCACGGAGACCGCCCTCCGTATTTCACCCGGTGACAAGGCTCAGAGTTCACAGCAGAGGCAGCCTGAGGAGCAGATCTTCCAGAACCTCCGGCCCTTACCTCCCGCAGCAAACACAGCTTCTCAGTGCCGGGGGAGGTTAGGCACGGTGGACGCAGCAGAAGCGAGGTTTCCGTGGTGGGCGGGACGCTCTGCGCTCCGGGAAGCAGCTGCGTGGCCCCTCGGTCCCAGGGGGCTGTTTGCCAGGGTCCCAGGGACCGTCCCAAGGGCCAGTCCTCAGAGCCGGCCTGTGTGCGCGGGCTGGAGGTCTTAGTACTGCTCATCCTTAAACTTCAGTGCTAAGCCATTCTGTTCAGTATAGAGTTTAACAGGCCGTGAAGCCCAGTCCCGCTTTCTAAATTCAGTGCTGCAGAGAAGTCTTTCTCCATGTGTCCTCGGTGGGATATTCGATGGCGGTAAAGTTACAGGGGTTCTCTTAGGTTGGAAGTGAAGTCGTGTGAATGGAAGGCTAGGCTGTTGTCTGTTCCTGAGTCTCATACTCCGGGTGCGGCCGCATTGAGCGCGCTTCTCCCGGGTTAGTGACAAGATGAACGCCAGCCCTGTGGGGAACAGAGTGCCTTCCGATAACAGTTACTGACAGACATGCCTCAGCGTGCTCTGGCCGTCCTCAGGAGCGGATCCAGAGCCTGAAGCAGAGCATAGACTTCATGGCCGACTTGCAGAAGAGCCGGAAGCAGAAGGACAGGGCAGACGCCTCGCAGAGCGGGGAGGACAGCGGCCGCTGGCCAGCGGAGAGGGAGGACGCAGGCGAGACCGACGCACAAGCCTTCAAGAGTCCCCTCAAGGAGAACAGGAAGTAAGGAGCCTTGGCAGGGTCAGGGTCACAGCTCAGTGGTCTGTCCAAGCTGGTGCGGGGGTGGGGGAGCCAGCCCCCTCTGCCTGGGGCGGCGGGCTTGGGCATGAGAGTCCATTGGAGGTGGATCCCTTCGTCCCTGCCAGGCGCGTGTGCAGTCCCCTCACAGTCAGACACAGCGCTGAGGGCGCCTTCTTTAAAGCAGCATGTCCTCCTGAGGGGCCTGCTGTCCGTGCGTTTATGGAAGTCGGTGCTGTTTGTGGAGGGCTGCGTGTATTCAGTGCTGTGTTCCGTAAAGGAGCGGAGACGGTGGGTAAGCCTCAGCACAGCTTAGCTGAAGCTGCTTCTGGAAGGGGCGGCTGTCGCGTGGACGTGAACATGTTCACCAGACGTTAGCCGAGGAGCAGGGACTCCCCCGGCCCCCGGCCCCTCCCTGTCCACCCGGAAGAGGGTTTGCATTAGCAGTTTGGGGTTTCTGCTGTCACAATGCAAAGAAAGTAAACTATGACAAGTTTTCGTTCTGTTTCTGATTCATAACTTTAAATGTTATGAAAAGTGAAACTAAAAAAAAAAATTTCTCTCCCTTCAAAATACACTTTTGGTAGATTGGTTTTTTTGCGAGCGTGCTGGGAAACGCGTTTAAGGCAGATGACACTGGGCCCCCGGGGAGGAGCTGGCCCAGGTCTGGGGCTGCACGCACCCGCCTCCCGGCGCCCACTGGGAACAGCACGTCTCCCCGTCTCCATGTTTCCACCTTCCCTTCCTCCTCACGTTCCGCCGTGTGCTTCCAGGCGGGACAAGGACGCGCTGGACGAGAAGGTGAAGAGCCACCTCTTGGAGAGGGAGCAGGAGCAGATCGACCGGCTGGTGCGCGAGTCCGGGGGCAAGCTGACCCGGCGGCTGGTGAACAGCCAGGTGACCGCTGGCCCGGGGTCTGAGCGTGCGTTTAAGGCCCTTTACTTCGGTCCCTCTGCCTCAGGCCCCAGCACACACTCAGTTACCTGGTCACCCTCACCCTCTTCTGCCGGGTTTCACCGTGTCTGAACTCAGAAACGAGCCGCTGCTCTCGTGTTTACGAAAACATACTGTGGTCTTTGGGAGTCGCATTGTGTGGGCATTGGTTTCCCACCGGGTGGATTCATACATGACTTAGGGAGGTCACCCCCCCTTCCTGGTCTTCAGTTCCTCCAGTCTAAGCAGAGGAGGCAGGACCAGGTGGCCTTGCCCAGCCTGCTGCTTCTGGAACCATCCTTAGTTTAGCCGCCAGCACCTGTGCACAGGAGGCGGGTGTGAGGCGGGGTCTGCGTGTCCTGTGCTGGCTACCAGTAACGGGGCCACAGGAAGGCTGCCTGTCATGTGGGATGCGGATGTGACACACACACACACACACACACACACACACACAGCCGCTTATGCGTGTGCATCTCTGGTCGTTACAGTGTGAATTTGAAAGGAGAAAGCCGGACGGGACGACGACGCTGGGGCTGCTGCACCCCGTGGACCCCGTTGTCGGAGGTGGGTTCACACGCTCAGACCGGAGCTGCTGTGGGCAGAGCGGGACCTGTGCCATTCCGCACCCGCCCGAGTGGTGCCCCGTCTCCTGTGTCATTGTCTGATGAACTGGCTAGACAGCGTGTGTCTCCTGTGGACAGCTGGCTGCCCCCTTTCTCCTCCTCCTAACATGTCACATAGGTCACGTTTTCTCAACCCAGCAAGGCGGAGGCCATCAGAACACCGTTAGCAGTCAGAACATGAGGCTGTCACTTCTAGCCCTGCTTTGTAGCGAGGCCTGGAGCTCAGTGATTTCCCTGGCTTCTCAGAACCCTCCGATTTCGACATCATAGCTCCGCATTTCCGTGAAGGGGGGGTGCGGGCCGCGCTGCTGCTGCCCTCGTGGGCGCTAGCGCAGGCTGCCGGCGGCTGTGCCTGGGCCCGGGAGGTTTGTAAAGGTCGAGAACCCGTTTTATAACTTCAGCCTTATTTTCTTTTATATATATATATATATATAACTGATTTTTTTTACAGAGAGGAAGGTAGAGGGAAAGTCAGAACATCGATTGGAGAGAAACGTCAATCAGCTGCCTCTCGCGCACACCCCACTGGGGATGTGCCTGCAACCAGGGCACATACCCTTGACCGGAATCGAACCTGGGACCCCTCAGTCCGCAGGCAGACGCTCTATCCACTGAGCCAAACCAGTTTCGGCGGTCTTATTTTCTCATGTGATATTTTACCGGAAATCATATAGGAAATTTGATATAAAAATATTAATCTTGTCATTGATCTGAGGGGAAATAGGTACTCTAATACGCAATTGTGAGAATGTTAGTTTATTTTGTAAATACCCATTTTCTTTCCTTTTTTTTTTTTTAAGATAAATTGTTCTTTTTTTTTCTTAGTATAGTTTATTGATTTTTTACAGAGAGGAAAGGAGAGGGATAGAGCGTCAGAAACATCGATGAGAGAGAAACATCAATCAGCTGCCTCCTGCACACCCCCCACTGGGGATGTGCCCGCAACCAAGGTACATGCCCTTGACCGGAATCGAACCAGGGACCCTTGAGTCTGCAGGCTGACGCTCTATCCACTGAGCCAAACCGGTTAGGGCTGTAAATACCCATTTTCATACTGCCATTATGAGAGAGGTCATTGGGGATCCTAAAATGAAGACAACAGAATTCCTGTATTTCAGGAGATGTCGCTATTGCTTGTTTGCACTGCGGGCAGCTGGGGTGGCCGGTGGGGAGTGGGGAACAGGAGACACCAGGCTCTTCCCTCTGCCTGTGGGGCGGGAGGCAGGCGCCCGCAGTTCACCGTGGAGGTGGTGCTTGTCCCCACGCTGTCCCGGCTCTGCCTCCGGCCTCGGGGTCAGAGGGCGTCCCCGCCCGGGCGTGTGCAGGCTGGTCCCGGGAAGGGGAGGGAGGGAGCACAGGGGAGACCCGGAGCTGGGAGGAGCGGAGGATCGCATGCTTTCTGCCTGGAGGCCTCCAGGCCCCGCCCCTCGGGGGAGGCTGGTGCTGCGTGTTGGAAGCAGAACCCTCTCCTTCCGGCTGGCCGCTTGTGGTCGGAATGTACATGGTCTTGGTCCAAAGCAGCTGCTCCCAGTTGGAGACTGTTGCTCTTTGAGTCCAGCTGTGGTGAAGCTGCCCGAGGAGATGAATTAACGATGTGGCCACAGTGAGATCTGCCCCTTCTTTCTCTGTAGCGGGGGGTCTGGGCTCCCCGTCCGGGCCCCGGGTTCCAGCCCCTGTGGACAGCCGCAAAGTGGCCAGAGCTGGCGGCTCCTCGCACCCACTCCCGGGTGTGGATAGAAGATCCCCTTTGCTTCTCTCTCCTCTTCCTGTGGGGGTGCCGGTACCCAGCAGGGCGCCAGCGCAGCTGCCTCCCGAGGAGAGGAGGTGCGCTGTGGATGGAGCTCACAGCGTCTTATCTGTCACTGGTGGCTGCGCAGGACCCCCTGCTGCAGGGCCGTTTGGTACAAAATCCAGGCAAGGCTCTGGTCCAGGAGGGAGCACCGGTCCCTGGGCGTGGCCTTCCCAGCACCGCCTGCTCAGCCCTCTGCTCAGTTCAGTCCGGTGCCCTGGGCTTTGCTGCTGACTCACAGAGGCCGCGTCTGTGCAGGCTGGTCCCCGCTGCTGTTCCTTCTGGGTGGCTTGCTTCCATCATAACCTAACGGGCCCAACTCCTCCGTCTTTCTTTAAAGCAACACGCCGGTATTGAACTCCAGGCAGCTGCCGGGCGTGCTGAGGACCAGGTTTGGGTCCTGGCCACACGCCTGCCTTTCTGAGCTCAGGTTCATGTTACAATCGGAAATTGTGGGGCTCCCCATCTCGCTCGGTCACAGAGATGGCATGAAGCTGTGCCCGTGCCACAGAGTGCCGCTCGGCTCGCCGCCTCACTGTGCCATCTTCCCTTTCAGAGCCCGGCTACTGCCCGGTGCGGCTGGGCATGACCACGGGGCGGCTGCAGTCCGGCGTGAACACGCTGCAGGGCTTCAAGGAGGACAAAAGGAACCGAGTGGCCCCGGGTGAGCGCCCGCTCAGACAGTCACCAGTTGTGGCTCTGTTCACGCCTTGGCTGGTATTCTGCAACTTTAGTTAGTTACTGGCTTCAGAGAGACTGAAGCCTCGTGTATTGTATTCAGAAGTTTTATTTACTTGCTCTCCCCTTGGTGGGCAAAGTTCACTGGAGTTGCTACTTCACAAGCATCTGTGGGGGGTGTCTGCCAGGGTCTGTGCACCAGCGGGGAGGCAGTGAGGGCGGAGGGAGGGTGCTCACTGACGCAGGCCGCGGGCCGGTCCCCGGCGCTGACGGCCCCTCCCCCGCAGTGCTCTACCTCAACTACGGGCCCTACAGCTCCTACGCGCCGCACTACGACTCCACGTTCGCCAACATCAGCAAGGACGACTCCGACCTGATCTACTCCGCCTACGGGGAGGACGGCTGCGACGCCGCCGGCGACTTCAGGCGAGTCCGGCTCCGTGTCCTGAGCGCCGCGGCTTTCCAAGCGCTGGTCTCCGCGGGGAGGGTCTGGGGGCGGGGTCCGGGCTTGAGGTTGACGGAGGCTCATAGTGTGGCAGTCCTGAGGGAGCGTTCACCCCGGAGAGTTAGGGGAGGGCCCGGAGCGCGCCGCCGAGCCCTGGCTTCCATCACCGAGCTGGGGTTTCTGCCAGTCTCCCCGTCGTTTCCTCCTGTCACCACGGCAGGTGATCGCTGCTGAGCATGTAGACAGCGTGGACTGGGGGGAGGGTGGCACCCGGTGTGAGTGAAGGGCACTGTGGAAGCAGCTGGCTGTGGCAGGAAGACCGAGCCAGCAGGGACGGTTCTACGGCAGTGACTGTCCCGCTGCTCTCTTTCAGCATCCACGAGTTCCTGGCCACGTGCCAAGATTACCCGTACGTCATGGCGGACAGCTTGCTGGACGTCCTGACCAAAGGTGGGCACTCCAGAACCCTGCAGGAGTCGGAGACGGTAAGAAGCATCCGGAGGAGCAGGTGGTGTGTCGTTGGTCCGAGTTAGTCATGCGGTTATAAAACCATGGCTTAGCCAGTGACAGTGAGCTCCATTCCCTGAGAAGGCGGCCGGCCGGGTGGGACCATGGCGGGGGACAGTGAGCGGAAGCGGTAATGCAGACACCCAGCCCGAGGAGAGGCCTGTCGCCTGGCCCTGCGCCTGCAGGGGGAGCAGTGGGCTCGCAGCTGAGCGGGCGCCAGTGCCGAGCACCTGACAGGAGACCTGCTCGCTGGCTGGGAACCGAGGGCTGATATGAGAGACAGAGAGAGAGAGAGAGAGAGAGAGCCCTCCTCCTCCTCCTCAGTGAGCGAGTGGTGAGCCTCCAGCAGCGCAGGAGGCCGCCCTGGTTGCCATCTCCTTTCAGCACTGGAAACCGTCTCCAGGGCCGCGGACAGAGGTCATGAGCTGGGGCAGCTCAGCACCCGCTCAGAGACCAAAGCCAGCAGCGCTCCTGGGGCCGAGCTGAGCGGTCTCCGGGCCCTTCCTGGCGGGGAACAGCCTGAGCTAAAATCAAGTGGCCTCCCCTGGCCGATGTGGCAGAGTTTCTATTTGCAGTTTCTCAGCTCTTTGATGCAACAGTTACTATTCTCTGGATTCTGGAAAATAAGGAAGAAGCTTTCTATAAGGACGCATTGTCCGTAATTTTTAAACACTGGGGATTGGTTAAGTCACCACCTTTCAGGAAGTGCCCTCGGTCCTGGCTGGAGCCTGATGCGCCATCTGTCTGCGTCTCTCCAAGGCCGGCTGTGTTCACAGCGGCTTCTGCCTGAGACGCGCTTGCCCCATGGCACAGCCTGGCGCCTGGTTCCCACTACGAACTGGCTGTGGGGAACTCCACTAGACGCCTGTGCTGCTCCCCACACGCCCTGGGCTCACGCGTGGCTTTTGGGTCCGGCACAGAATCGCTCGTTGCTAAGTCACTAGGGGTGCTCTTGACTCACAAGATATTCCAAACACCAGAAATTCTGTCTCATTCATTTTACTCCCCGAGCCCAGCCCTCCGTTTCTGAGTGGCTTGCCTTTGCCTGTGCTGGGAATAGACCTGTCTCTCTCTCCTGCAGTCGTCCCCTGAAGAGGAAGGCCAGAGCAGGACCCTCAGCGCAGCCAAGGACACAGAGGTGATTCTGTTCTCATAAAAACGTTCAATGGAGAAGAGCTGGAGGGCCTCCGTGATCGAGCCCTTCGCTGCGGACAGGAGGGCGAGCAGGCCGGATGCCGGCGCGGGTGGTGTGTCCACGTGTCCTCCCCACGGGCGGAGCCCAGCAGAGTCGCGCGAGAGAGAAGTGTCCGGACTGGGAGAGCAGTGGAGACGGGGCTGTGAGGGCCACACTGGAGCTGACCGCTCTCCCCGCACCCTTCGCCCGGGGGGGTGGGGCGGATCAGGTGCTCGGGGTTTGAGCTCGGAGTGCAACACCACAGTCTGTCCAACCATCCGCCTCGGCCGCGTGTTCCTAAATGGCAGCATTGAGGTTGTAGACACTGAGGCTTGTGAGTCCAGAATTAAACGCCACCGTTTGGGGTTGTGTTTCTCCATGCAATGCTGGCCCCGCTGTGGGCCTGGGGGAGCCCGGAAGTGCCTTATGTACGAGAGCTCCTGAGGGCGCAGGGCCGGACGGGCTGGCGTGGCTCTTCATCTTCACCACGTGGCAGTCCTGGGCAGTTGGCACTCAGACTCCGAGTGGCTGGCACTCGAGACAGTGGTGCAGACTGTGCCAGACACTCCGCACCTCACCGCGCAGCGTGGTGCGGGCACTTCGGTGCCAGCTTGGGAACGGCATTTCTGTGGGCGTCAGACCACAGCTGCCGCGTGAGCAGGTGGGATAACGGGCTTCCTGGTTTCTGTCAGCTCTGAACGCTTCCCCTCTCCCCACAGCAGGCCACCGAGGAGCCCGCGGGGCGGGGGGGCTCCGGCAGCCGGGACAGGCTCGCCGCCCTGGAGGCAGTGGCAAACCTGGGCGCTCCGGTCGAAGTGTTCGACTCTGAAGGTGAGTGTCTCGGGTTGGTGGGAGCGCTCCTGGTGCAGCAGTGAGGTGCTGGGGGTTGTTTGAGATCAGTCAGTACACCCCAGACCGCTCAGGGTGGCGCCCAGGGCGGCCTCCGCATTGTGCTGTCCCCACAGAGGCCGAGGTGTTCCAGAGGAAGCTGGACGAGACCACCCGGCTGCTGCGGGAGCTGCAGGAAGCCCAGAACGAGCGCCTGAGCGCCAGGCCCCCGCCCAACACCATTTGCCTCCTGGGCCCCTCGTTCCGGGAGCTGCACCTCGGTAGGTCCCGGGGAGGGGCTCGGACACGTGGTCTGCGTGTGTGTACTTGTTCCTCACGGAAGCCCCATTTCACTGCCTCCAACTGCTCTGTTTGTTCCATTTTTCCCAGCTGAGCAGGTGACCACTAACCTTAAAGAACTGGCGCAGCAAGTAACGCCCGGCGACGTCGTCAGCACGTACGGGGTTCGGAAGGCCATGGGCATCTCCGTGCCCCGCCCCGGCGCAGGGAGCGGCCTGGTGGACCTGACGGGTGCGTGCCGGCAGGGGGCGCCCCAGCTGCTCCCAGGCGAGGTGCCGTGTGTGAGGCCCTCGCTCTTCTCTCCCCTCGGCGAGGTGCAGGCTCCACACCTGCAGGAGGAGCTAGTGATCGCCTGGCGCAGGCTCCCCGGTGCCCGGGAGGGGGGGTGCCCGCACCGCGGACACACTTCCCACCCCGTTCCTCTTCGCATCAGAAAGGGGAAACACGCCAGTGGTTTTTTCTTCCAGATTCTGAAGAAGCTAAGAAGGCGGATGTTGCTGAGTGTGGCCCCAGCGGGAGTGGAAGCTGACCGGTACTTGATTATATATTGTGTACATATTTTTTGATTCTTAATTTGGAAATGCTTTTCAGAGATATTAAATATTTGTAAATTGTGTTTTTAATTAAACTTTGGGACAATTAATTTAATGTTCCAGAGACTGGCCTCTGTTGGGTAACAGCTGACCCTGGGACTCTGAACTGTTCGGTGCATGTCAGCTCAGTGGCCCCTGACCTTTCTGATAATGTGACGGAGAAAACAGCCTTTCCTGGCCGTGCAGTGTTTCCCAAACTTCTGACGTATGTGCACCCCTTCTATCATTTCCGTGACGCTGAGTACCTCTCGTACTCATGAGAACGTAGAATTAGGCGCAGCTAAGCACAGTGCAGTGCACATCCCCACCAAACTCTTCCCGCACCCCTGGGGGTGCGCGTACCTCACTTTGGGAAACACTGCAAGTTAGAGGAAACATGTCCTCCAAACACTCCGTCCCTCAGCCCCACCGTCCGTCCGTTAGAGAGACTAGAACCAGACGCTCCTCCCTCAGGCTGCACCTGAGGTGTGAGGCCGGTGAGGAAGCGTGTGGCGCTGGCTGCTGCACCGGAGCTGGGGGGACGGTGGAGCCGGCGGGCAGAGTCCTCAGGACGGAGTGCGGCCACTCCTGCCCCGGAGCCCTGCCTTAGCGAGGATCTTCCTGAGGCCAAGAAAGCGTCTGCGCCAGGGCAGGCAGCTTCCGAGAGCCCTGCCCGTCTCACACACGGAAGGCTGGGCCCGCAGCAGCGCCGTCCTTACAAACAGCACATAACGTCCTGGCGCGAACACCGAGCTCTGTGAACACTCGGCGCTCAGCACACCCCTTTGTGCCGTTCCTGCACGCGGACCGTCACACACCGTGCCGGGGGAGGTCTTCCTCCCACAGGGAGCCTCGGGGCGGGGCCGTCGTCAGTGTTAGAAAGGAGACTCGTCCTGTCAAACAACGTGACACGCGAAGGAGTGACGTAATTAAAAACATTTATAAAACAACGGTAAGTGCCTGTCACGGTCAGTTACACACTCCGATCCAAACATGGAAGCTCATCTCGCCCTGGCACCGTGCTTTAGTTGTAAACACACACGTACATTCATGGTAACCGGATTTTTTTAAGCTCCTGTGGTCTCATGTTGGCGCTGCTAAGAGGAGCAGCTACAGCACAGGACTTACCTCAGAACCGCTGTGTGAAAGTCCCTCCCAGCATCGCTGCCACACAGTTCCTGTCCTTTCCTCAGGCCATCCTCCTACATGCCACTCACCCGGTGCCCACCACCAGCACCCTGTGCGAGGCCCTGCCTGCACCCTTTATCCTCTTCCTAAAGTCTCAGTGCAGTTCTCTAGTCCCGGGGGTGACCGAGAGCCCTGTGGGAGTGACGTCACCGCATTAGATCCGGGGTCCCTGCGGCAGTGATGTCACCGCATTAGATCCGGGGTCCCTGCGCCAGTGATGTCACCGCATTAGATCCGGGGTCCCTGCGGCAGTGATGTCACCGCATTAGATCCGGGGTCCCTGCGCCAGTGAATCACCTGCATCAGGTCCGGGGGTCCCTGCGGCAGTGACGTCATCTGCATGTGGCAGTGCAGGACAGGAGCGGCAGGCTGGCTCTCCCCTGGAGCCTGGCTCGACTCGGGGTTCTGTGAGGAAAAGCTCACAGATGCTTTTGCACTTGCCCTGGTTCACTCGGTCAGAACATCACAACCAGGCAGGGGCCCTCCACGTGCCCTGGCTGGATAGAAGCGCCTCAGTCAGTGGGGACAGGACAGGAGCGGGTCCCAGAGGTGCTGGGCTCCCCGGCCCCACCTCTTCCTGCCGAAGCTCGCAGGGGCTGGGCCGATGGGCACCAGCAGGCGGGCTGAGGTGGCTGGGCCCAGCTTTGCAGGCTTCTTGCTGACAACCTCACCTCAAAAGGCTGGAGTCAGAGTGGGGCCGCCATCCGCAGAGCTGTCCCCACAGCCGGGCAGCCCTAGAGCTGAGCTGGACAGTGGGCCTGCCTGCATGCCAGCGCTTCCAGGCAGAGAAGGCACCGGAGGGAAGAGGCTTGTCCAGGCCGGAGAAGTCATTGAAAGATAAAACCTTCACTGATAATGCATCCACTTAAAGAAGCACGTGCCACAGGCGGCCAGCAGCCTGGGTCCCCGGGTTTTCTCCCGGTTTGAAACCTTCCGATGTTTGAAACGCCCTTCCACAGGTGAGAAGGCAAAGGCGTCCAGCCCATCCCAGCCACGTGTCTCCGTCCTCCTGCCTGGAAAACTGGCCGTGCCGCTCCCGGCCACGGGGGCTTCGGTCCTGCCACAGCCAGCAGCAGCCGGGGCCTGACGAGGAGCTGGAACCGGGATCCTTCTGGGCTGGGGGCCACGTTCTCCCCAGCACACGGGGTTCCAGCTGCCCCGGAGTCCTCTCCCGCAGGCTCCGGAGACCCTGCAGCATCTGTGGGGAGGCGATGGCAGCCAGCCCTCCGACCGCCATGGTGACTGGCGGCTGCATCTCCCACGGGTTTGGCTTGTTCAGGGGCGGAGGTGCCGCCCCCCCAGCAGCCCTCAGTTCAGCCCGGGCCCCTGGCACTTGGCAGCGTCTGTGCACACAAAGTAGGTCCTCAGCTCCCCTTTGCCCTTGACGGTGATCAGGCCGCGGCACTCGCAGGAGTAGCCGAGGCCCTGGAGGATGCTGCACGTCCCCTCGGTCACCTGGGGAGGGAAGGAGCGAGTCTGCGGGAGCGGGAGGGACGCCCAGGCCTCGACGGCGGGGCCCCAGGGAGCGGCCGGGTCCCCTCTGGGCACGAGAACCAGGCACGCAGTGTGCGGTGGGCCCTCACCCGGAGCCCCCCTCCTCGGTCCCGGGGTCTGACCTGGATCTTGCCCAGCTCCCCGGTGCTCTCCATCCTGCTGGCCACGTTGACCGTGTTCCCCCAGATGTCGTACTGAGGCTTCCGTGCCCCGATCACGCCGGCGATCACCGGCCCGTGGTTGATGCCTGGCGGACGTGCGCAGCTGCAGGTCACTGAGGCTGCAGGACCCCCACAACCACAGGGCCCCCCGGGACAGTGGACGAGGCCCGAACCGGAGGCCCGGACGGTGCCTCCCAGTCACCCGCAGCACCGAGTGGGCGCTCGTCCTGGCACTGCCAACCTCTTCACCTGCCGCGGCTATGGCACCGCCTGCGGCTCGGTGACCGGCCGGCCAGGAACTGGTTCGCAGCGGACATTACAGCTCTTTACAGCTGCTGACAGTCTCCACAGCCCGTAGGGCTGTCTCACGTCCGTGGTGTGCAGGGAAAGCAACGGCCCAGCTGCCGGGCCGGGGAAGGCAGGGCCCTGGACCCTTCCCGGGAGGCGGGCGGGGCGGGCGGGCTCACCGACGCGCAGGCGGAAGGCGTTGAAGGAGTGCCTGTTGATGCCGTCCAGCTTGCTCATCAGCGCCATGCTGAACTCCACCATGATGCCGATGTGGGCGTGCTGGCGCTCCAGGTCCTGGGGACAGCGCCGTCAGGCCTGGCCGCACCCCGTGTTCCCGCACCAGCCCCCTGACCGGCACCATGTGGGCACGAGGCCCCCGGGGGGGAGGAGAGGCCATCGGCGCGCAGAGGCCCGGCCCGGCCCCTCACCACCCTCCCTCCGGGTCGGTGTGGACAGGCCCGCTAGGTGGCAGGGCTGGGACGGGATTCCACCTCAGGGAGCCGGGCCGGAGGCCGCCGCGCTGCCTACCTGGTGCTCGTGCCCAGAGGGCGTGCTGAGCCCCGCGGCCGCCATGTAGGTGCTGCCGATGGTCTTGATCTTCTCCACGCTGCTGAACTTGGGCTTCAGGAGCAGCTGGAGGGCAGAGGCAGGGCCTCAGGGCGGCTCCTGCCAGCCCCGGCCCTTCTGACAAAGCCGTTTCTCCCCCTGGGCTCGCCCGCCCGCCCGCCCGCTCCTATGGACAAGTGTGTGCTTTCCCCGCTCCTGTCTGTCCACCCTTCGCCGCCGGTCCCGTCCCTCCAGGGCCTGCCTGGCCTCTGGTCTGGTCAGGAGCACGCGGCCCACTCTGTAATGGCCCGGCACTCACCTCGTCGAAGTCGGCGATGATCTCGTTGAGCAGCCGCAGGCACTCCAGCCCCTCCTTGTTGACGTCGCACTCCGTGTAGAAGACCTTGAACTCGGGCACCGAGGCGAACATGACGCAGACGCAGTCGTAGGACTGATGGTACCAGTCCTGGGGGAGAGCGGCCTGTGGCACCCCGGCCCGCAGCCGGGATCGGGGCTCCCCTCCCCCCCCCTCCCCCCCCCCCCTTCTAAAACCAGTGAACGCATTTTAAAATAAAAACAAAAGCGGGAGTTCCCGTCAGGAGGTCGGGAAGAGCCGGGCTCGGGCTGATTTCTGCTCTTAAACGCGCTGGGTCTGCGGAGCGGGTCAGAGCCCGAGGAGCGGTCTGACGCGGCGGCTCAGAGCTGGTGACCCCCGTTCACCGCTGCCGGGTACACCCCACACCTGCCTGGCAGGCTCTGGGGGCACCACCGGGAGGGAGGCGCCCAGCCCGCGCCCACGCCCACGCCCCTGCGCCCACGCCCACGCCCGTGTCCCTGCGCGAGCAGCTCACCCCGCCCCGGGCCCCGCAGTGCGGCCAGGACCCAGGAAACACTGGGCGGCCGCCAGCCCTCCCCCAAGGCCGTCAGCCCTCCCCCAAGGCCGTCAGCCCCCTCCCCACAGGCCGTCAGCCCCCCCCACAGGCCGTCAGCCCTCCCCCACAGGCGGGGAGCACACCCAGGCCCCCCCCCGCAGCACCGGCCGCACGCCAGGCCTCGGCCCGCCCGGCCGCCTGCACCTCGTTCAGCTTGTCCCCGATGAAGTGGGCGGCCACGTGGGCCGGCAGCACGTTCTCCAGCAGCAGGCGGTTCACGCTCTCCATGGTGTCGAACTCCTCCTGCTCCTTCTGGAACTTCTTCTTCCACAGGCAGTCCAGGCGGCAGTAGTAGTCGATCTGCAGCGGGCGGGGTCCTCCCGTGAGCGGGCACTGCCCCCCGCAGCACGGCCCGCCCAGGAGCCTGTGACACCTCCCTCCTGGGAGCCCAGGGGCCCTCGGGTCCCCGACCAGGGCTTCCCCCAGGACCAGCTGCCCAGGTCCGAGGCGGCCCAGCCCCGGCCCTCCCCGCCGAGGGCAGGTGGGTGCTGAGCTCACCTGCCGGGACAGAGCCACGAGGGTGGCGTAAAACAGAACCAGGTAGAAGCTGACCATGATCTTCAGGTCGGACCAGGAGCAGGCGGGGGCGCTGCGGGAGGGAAGGGAGAGGCAGGCCCTTTCAGCTCTCACCCCCAAACACGGGGGCTTGGGGCCCAGACTCCCCCAGCGCCCCCCGGGAAGAGCCACCCAGACAGGCGTCTGGCGCAGCGAACGAGACAAAGGAGAACAGGGGTGCGGGTCAGAGGTCAGCCTCCCTGAAGTGACGTCTGAGCTGAGGCCCCGATGACAAGGAACAGCCGCACCCGGTTTGGACGGGAAGCCCCGCCCGCGAGGGGGCAGGAGGCGCCGGCTCCAGTGGTCGGACGTGTGCCCTGGCAGGTGTGCGGGTTCCAGCCAACCCGCAGGGCAGCCTGTCCTGTCCCTGGCCCAGCCTCTAGTCCCTCTTCTCAACCCAATTAGGCCCAGAGCCCCAGGACCACGCGCACACGTGCCCCTGGCAATGTCAGACCTGCCAGGACACGCACACACCTGCCCCTGAGCCACAGGCCACACCGGTCAGGACACGCACACACCTGTCCCTGAGCCACAGGCCACACCTGTCAGGACACGCACACACCTGCCCCTGAGCCACAGGCCACACCCATCAGGACCACGCACACACCTGGCCCCTGGGCCACAGTATCACCTGCCTGTCTGGCCAAAGCCTCATCCCCACCCCAAACTGGCCTCCAGACGGGACCTCCCAGGGGCCCCTGAGACCAGGGAGGCTCCCCGAGAACCGGCAGCCATCCCTCCGCCGGAGCGCAGGCCTGGCGCCACCCCTGCCTTCCTGTGCCCCCCGCCGCCCCGCAGCGCCCCCGCCGGGCTCGGTCTGAAACGCCGGGGAGCGGACACAGGGCCCCTCCCCACGCGGGCTGCCCACCTGAGCGTGGCGTTGGTGCCGGTGCGGTTGGCCGGGCCGGGGCCGCCCCAGGCCCCCTGCGCGCACGGCGACAGGTGGAAGAGCGCCAGGTAGGCCACCAGGGCCGCCGTCAGCAGCGCCACCTTCAGCTCCAGGCTCATCCTCAGGAAGACGGAGCAGGCGACGAAGGCCAGGATGCAGCTGCAGGCGTGATACTGGGGGGCGGGGGGCGGTCACCCACCGGCTCCCGTCTCTGAGAGACCCCAGACCAGCCTCACCCGAGGCCTCAGGCGGCCGGGGGTGCACTCACCGGGAGGAGCTCGCAAGGGGTCCGCTCCCCGCTGCTCCCGGCCCTCAGGCCGGTCTGGTTCCCGGAGGGCAGCGTCAGGGCTGGGGCGGGCAGCAAGGGCTGCAGGAGAGACGGCGGCCGTGACGCCTGGTCGGGGCCTGGGACTCCAGCACCAGGCCTCTGCCCGCACACAGCACGTCCCACCGGCCCAGCTCTGTGTCAGCCCACAGGCCAGGGCCCCGGAGGTGGGGACGGGGCCACGGAGGTGGGGAGAGGGCCACGGAGGTGGGGACGGGGCCACGGAGGTGGGGACGGGGCCCTGGAGGTGGGGACGGGGCCACGGAGGTGGGGACGGGGCCACGGAGGTGGGGCCAGGGGACAGAGTGGGGACAGGGGCGCGGAGGTGGGGACAGGGCCACGGAGGTGGGGCCAGGGGACAGAGTGGGGACAGGGGCGCGGAGGTGGGGACAGGGCCACGGAGGTGGAACAGGGCCACGGAGGTGGGGACAGGGCACAGAGGTGGGGACAGGGGACAGAGTGGGGACAGGGCCACGGAGGTGGGACAGGGGACAGAGTGGGGAAGACCCTGGCTAGGTGCGGGGCCTGGAACGATGTAGAACATGGACATGGACACTGAGCATTGCCCAAGAGGCAGGGGCCCCCGACAGGGACCTGGCCGGGAAGGGGCTCTCACTGCCACGGACCACCAGCCCGGCCACACGGCTGTGCAGAGGTTCTGCCACGGGCAGCTTTTAGGCCACGGAACTCCAGGAGTCCAGCCCTGGGAGGTCCCTGGCTCAGGCCTGTCCTGCCACCAGGAGGCGGGCACAGGCTCCTCCAGGGCCCCTCCCCACCCCCAGCCCCCACCCCTCCCCCCGGCACGGGACCCACCATGTTGACGACGGCGACGGTGAGCAGGCTGCCCACGGCGAGCACGGCCAGGGCCACGCGCAGCAGCGGGTGCGTCTCCACCCTCTCGGCCACGGCCCGGAGCGCCGTCCGGGCCGGGCAGCACCGCTGGGGACACAGGCCCGGTCACCGCCGCACCCGGACAGCGGGGGCCCTGCCTGGGGCCCTGGGGGGGCGGGGGGCTCTGGGGGAGGAGGGTGGACCAAGGGCCCCCTCAGACGTGAGATCCCGAGATCTCGCTCAGCGGGGGAGCGTCGGCGGGTGCTGTGCCCAGAGCTCAGACACGTGCGGTGCCCAGAGGGACGTGCCCACCTCAGGGCGTCAACAGCTACAGCCGCGCGGGGACCTCAGGGGGAAAGCGTGGGGGGGGGGGGGCTCGGTGACCGCCCTTGAGGCAGGAGGGCCAGGGGGCAGGGGTTCAGACATCCATGAGCCCCCACAGGGCTGGGCCCGGGGCTCCCCACTCACCAGCAGCTCGTCAGCGAAGCACAGGCCCAGCACCAGCCCCAGCACGCAGGCCACCAGCCCGAAGGATACCCCCAGAGCCACTGTCCTGCAGAGGGGGGCACGCCTGAGTCCTGGGGGAGTGTCTGCTCAGGGCCAAGCCTCCGACACGCTCCCCCATCCCCCAGCACCCGGTCCTCAGGCGCACGGCCGCCTCCTGCCCGCCCCCACCCCCAAGCTGCTCTTCCAAACTCAGCCCGGTGCCCTCTGACCCCGTGTCCAGCTGCCACACTGACAGCACCAGGGCCTGGCCAGACGGGAGCCCGACATCAAGCTCAGGTCCCCATCTGCACCAGGTGCACAGGAGGGAGGGAAGGAGGGAAGGAAGGAGGGAGGGAGGAAGGGAAGGAGGGAGGGAGGGAGGGAGGGAGGGAAGGAGGGAGGGAGGGAGGGAGGGAGAGAGGGAAGGAGGGAGGGAGGGAGGGAGGGAGGGAGGGGGGAGGCGGCCAGCACCGGCAGGAGGCCCGGCGGAGATGCCCGGCCGTGTGGACAGCGGGCTGCAGGGGCAGAGGCGGCTGGGGGCTGGGGGCCTGGGGCTCAGGCTCCGGGGAGCAGCCGCTCAGTGAAAGCAAAAACCAGGGGCTGGAGCTCCAGGTGCGGGGATGCCAGGGAGGCCCCCTGGGCTCCTAACCTCCGCCTCTGACCCCCCACCGAGGGCCACGCCCCTGCCGGCCGCCGACCCCGCCTGACCCCGCCTGACCCCGCCTGACCCCGGCCGGCGGCTGACCGTGTGCCCACCTGACTGACCTGGGCATGAGCAGGACGTGGACCAGCAGGATGCAGAGGAAGACGAGGCTGGCGCAGGCGAAGTAGTGGCGGACGCGGGGGATGGGCGCCAGGCGGTACTGCGGGCACAGAGCGGCTGGGGCGGCCGGCAGCGAGGCCCGGGTACTGCCGGCCCCCTCGGCCGCCTCCACTCCCCCTCCCTGACGGCCGCTCTCACCAGTCTCCATCGGTGTCTGAGGGGACCCTCCGCCCCCCAGCTCCCCCTCACCAGTCTCCATCGGTGTCTGAGAGGACCCCCCCCCAGCTCCCCCTCACCAGTCTCCATCGGTGTCTGAGGGGACCCTCCGCCCCCCAGCTCCCCAGTCTGCCCCCACGCCCCTGACCAGCCGGGCCCGAGGCCTCCGGGCGGCCCGCGCTCACCTCGCGCTCGAAGCCCTTCTCCAGGAAGAGGGACCCGAAGGTGGAGAAGTCGTCCGACTTGGAGCAGCAGGGCCTGGCAGGGGAGGGCAGGGAGATGGGGGGAGGGGGCCCCGGGGAGGGGGGGCAGGGGGCAGGGCCACCCTCAGGGGCAGCTCCAGGAGGGGAAGGAGCTCCCGGGACAGAACTGGAGCTGGGCACAGCGGGGCCTGTGCACGGGGGGGGGGGCCTAGGCACAGGGGGGCCTGGGCACGGGGGGGGCCTGGGCACAGGGGGGCCTGGGCACATGGGGGCCTGGGCACGGGGTGGGCCTGGGCACGGGGGGGGCCTGGGCACAGGGGGGCCTGGGCACATGGGGGCCTGGGCACGGGGTGGGCCTGGGCACATGGGGGCCTGGGCACAGCGGGGCCTGGGCACGGGGGGGCCATTCGAGGGGGCCTGGGCACATGGGGGGCCTGGGCACGGGGTGGGCCTGGGCACGGGGGGGGCCTGGGCACAGGGGGGCCTGGGCACATGGGGGTCCTGGGCACAAGGGGGCCATTCGAGGGGGCAGGGCACGGAGATCCAGGCCCCTCACCTGGTGGAGCTGAGCCCCTCGATGGCTGACAGCATCTCGTCATCGTAGGAGTCGTCCTCCGACCGCCCCTTGGGGGACGCACTTCTGGAATCAGACACACACCGGGCGTCACCCGGGGCCGCAGAGGCTGGCGGCCTGCCTGGAGGGGGTGCCTGGAGGGGTGCCTGGAGGGGTGCCTGGAGGGGTGCCTGGAGGGGGCGCCTGGAGGGGTGCCTGGAGGGGGTGCCTGGAGGGGGTGCTGGGCGGGGGTGCCGGGAGGGGGTGCCTGGAGGGGTGCCTGGAGGGGTGCCTGGAGGGGCGCCTGGAGGGGTGCCTGGAGGGGGTGCCTGGATGGGGTGCGGGGAGGGGGTGCCGGGCGGGGAGGGACGGCACACCTACCTGTCCGGGGTGCGGTGGCGCCGCAGCGGGATGGCCTGGAAAGGAGGGGGAGGGACGGTCAGTCTCCATCCCGGGCCTCCATCCCTGGGCCAACCCGGGAGGGGGCCGGCGGCCTCGCGCCCATTTCACAGGCGGAGAGAGTGAGGCCCTGCCCCTGCGAGGGGCACCGGGTCCGGCTGGGAGGACGGTCCCACCTTGGGCCGCCGGCCGCTGGGCACGGGGGTCTCGCCGCTGCTCACGCTCTCCCGCTGGTTGAGGTGGGCGAAGGGCCGCTGGGCGCCCCAGGACTCCAGGTAGCGGGTCATGCGCAGGGAGGCCCGCATCTTCAGCACCGCGTCCCCCTTGGGCTTGGGGAGGTGCTGGCTGGGCGGGGGCGGCTGCTGGCTCTGCGGGGCACACAGCCGCTGTCCGCCCTCGCTCCGGCCGCGGCTCTCACCGGGCACTGGCCCCGCACACAGCCGCTGTCCGCCCTCGCTCCGGCCGCGGCTCTCACCGGGCACTGGCCCCGCACACAGCCGCTGTCCGCCCTCGCTCCGGCCGCGGCTCTCACCGGGCACTGGCCCCGCACACAGCCGCTGTCCGCCCTCGCTCCGGCCGCGGCTCTCACCGGGCACTGGCCCCGCACACAGCCGCTGTCCGCCCTCGCTCCGGCCGCGGCTCTCACCGGGCACTGGCCCCGCACACAGCCGCTGTCCGCCCTCGCTCCGGCCGCGGCTCTCACCGGGCACTGGCCCCGCACACAGCCGCTGGGCCTGGGGGGGGGGAGTGGGGGGGGGCGCGGTGCGGAGCAGGGCCAGAGCGGCTCTGGGCGGGCGGCGGGCGGGCCAGCCTGAGGACGGCCGAGGCCAGCGCGGGAGCGGGAAGCCTGCGTGGCCGACATTCCTGAGCGCGCCCCAAGGCTGATTCACCAGCAGCCAGGGCTCAGCCGCCTCCTGGGGCGGAGGGGTGGCGTGGGGCAGGCTGGGAGCAGCCCGGGCCCCTCCACGGGGTCCATGGGAAAGCGGGGGCATCTCAGCCCCTGACCCTGCAGACCCCAGCTCCCCGGCCCCGCAGCCCCCGGCCCCGCAGCCCCCGGCCCCGCAGCCCCGGGCCCCCGGCCATCCCCTGCTTTCCCGAGTCTCATCCAAAGCGCGGCTTTCAAGTGTGTCCTTTGGAAATCCCGGGATTAGTGCCGGCCGCATGGAAAACCAGCTCCCAGTGACTATTCCCCCCGTCTGTCCGGGGGGCGGGGCTTGGGGCTCGTTATCCCACTTCGCGGGGAAGAACATTGAGGCCCAAGGCGGCGATCCTTGGGGCCCAGCCCACACCCAGTGACGGGAGCTCCCTCCCACCCGCAGCCCCCCCCTTCCAGGGCACATTCCCGGGCCCCCCCCCCCCCCACCGCCTCAGAGCGTACCCGGGGGTCGATGACCAGGTAGGTCTGGATGTTCATCTCCTTCAGGTAGGGGTCCCGCTGCTGCCCGTGCCCCTCCTCCACCTCGTACGCCTGGTCCAGGTGGCTCAGCGTGGCCTCGGTGATGTGCACCCGGCTGGGGGGACCGAGTCAGGGGCGCGGCCGGGCCCAGAGAGGGCGCCCCCCCCTCCTCCCCACTAAGGATGCACGCAGCCAGGGCCAGCACCCTCCCCCGGGCTCCCTGTCCCCTCCCCCCGCGCCAGCCCCCAGCCCGGTGCCGGGATCAGAGCCGCGGCCTCACCCGGGCACGCCGGCCGCCTCCATCCGGTTGGCCAGGGACACGTCGTGGGACCACACGTCGTACTGCCACTTGCGCAGCCCGATGACCCCGCACAGCACGTTCCCCGAGTGGATGCCCACCCGCATGCTGATGTCCACGCGAGTGGCCTCCCGCACCTGCCTGGGCAGACGGGGTCCCTCACTCACCGAGGGGGGCTGGGGGCCCCTGTGGGGCGTGGCCGGGGGGGAGGGCCGGGAGGCGCAGTCCCCGGAGAAGGTCCTGGGCCTGACGGGGCCGTGAGCGCCCCCCGCTGCCCGGCCGCCCACCCTCACGCCCCGCTCCGAGCTCCTGGCGCTCAGGCCCAGCGAGGGGCCCCAGCCGGCGGCTGAGTGACCCAGGCTCGCCGCTACCCCGAGCCTCAGCTTCCCCATCTGAAGAACCGGGGCAATGCCTTCTCCCCACCCCCCGGGCCCTGGGGGCAGGGGAGGCCCGGGGCCCGGCCCGCCCGGCACCTACTTGATGGCCTCGCAGATGTCCAGCCCCATCTGGACGCAGTTGCGGGCGTGGGTGGGCAGGGACACGGGCAGCCCGGACACGCAGTAGTAGCAGTCGCCCAGGATCTTGATGCGCATGCACTCGTTGGCCTGCGGGGAGGGGCGAGGGGGCGGGTCGGCGGGGCCCGGGGCGCACAGGCTGGGGCCCCCACACACACACCCCCTGACCCGGGCTGACCTTGGCGATCTGGTCGAACTTCCCGAACAGCTCGTTCAGCATCACCACCAGCTCTTTGGGGGAGCAGTCGCTGGCCAGGCGCGTGAAGCCCACGATGTCGGCGTAGAGAATGCTGGGGGGTCGGGGGAGGCGGGGGGTCGGGGCAGCCGTGCGGACAGGCCGCAGGGACCCGGGCCCCGCCACCCCTGTGCCTGCCCACAGCCCAAACCCCACAGTGCAGGGCCTCCCGACCCCCAGCCCAGCCCCGCCTCGCTGCTGAGTGCCGGGTGAGGCTGAGTGCTCGGTGAGGGTGAGGGTGAGGGACCTGCTCACAGCCAGTCCTGCCCTGCCCCTGGCTTCCCACCTCCGCAGACTCAGAGCCAAGGCCTGTTAGCTCCGCGCCCCCCCCCCCCGCCTCCCGCCGCCCCCTACCCCCGGAAGGGCTCCCATTCTCCAGATGAGCAACCGAGGCTCAGGGAGATGAGATGGCCTGGCAGCCAAAGCCGCAGTTTGCACCCCTCCCAGCTGCCCAGTCCGAGGCCCAGGCGGGACGGGAGAGGCGGGAGCCGGAGGCCGGAGGTCGGAGGGGGGAGGCAGGAAGCGGGGAAGGGGCCCTCCCACCTGCCCCTTCCCACCTGACGTTCTGGTGCCGCTTCACGTAGAGGCTGTGGAAGTTGTTGTCGGGCAGGTAGCGCCGGTCCCCGCACTCCTTGAGCCGCTCGATGATGGTCAGCTTCATGCCCATGGAGATGTGGGCCGGGAGCACCGACAGCAGCAGGTTCTCCTGGGCACGGGGGGGGGAGGGGGGGGGGGCGGAGGAGGAGCCGGGGGGTGGGGGAACGGAGGGGGGAGCCGGGGGGCGGAGGGGGGAGCCGGGGGGCGGAGGGGGGAGCCGGGGGGCGGAGGGGGGAGCCGGGGGGCGGGGGAACGGAGGGGGATGGAGGGGGACAGGTGGGGTGATGTCAGGCCCAGGCTTCCCCTACACGTCTCCCCTTTCTGCTCCGCCATCCCCCTGCCCCTCTGCTGGCCCATGTGCTGCCGCCAGCCCAACGGGCACACACACATCCTCCCGTGTCCCAGCAGCCCCCGGGGGCAGCCTGCAGGGTGTCCGGCCCCGTGGCCCCTGCACAGCGGCTCTAGGGGCCCCGCTGCCCGCAGGGAGGACGCAGGGCCTGGCCTCCGGGCTGGGCCCCGGGGGGGGGGGGGGGCGGCCCACCTGCTGGCGCTTCTCGACGCGCAGCTTGCGGCGGATCTGGATGCACTTGACCGTGTAGGTGAAGAGCTCGCGGGCGGCGCCCTGCATCTGCCGCTTGTGGAAGGCGCCCGCCAGGTTCCCGCCCAGGAACACCACCGCGTTGGCCAGCAGCTGCGGGGACACGGTCAGGGCGGCCCGGCCCCGGCCCAGCCCGGTGCCCAGAGCTCCCGCCTCTGCCCCCGGAGCTGGCACCAGGCCCGCAGGAGGAAACCACACGTGCAGCCCCACTGAGTGAGACAGGCCGCTCACTCGGCACAGACACAGGACAGAATGCCCAGGGACGCCCAGCCTGGCCCCAGGACAGTGCCTGCACCCAGAATGGGGCTTCCAGAGCCTGCCCTGAGGCCATGGGGCTGCGAACAGGGCTTCCGGCTCTGGACCAACTCACCCCACGGGCCTGGCTGCTCTCAGCCCAAACACAGCCCCTACCGACCCTGGAGCCTCACCTGCACCCCACCCTGACCCCTGACCCCCTGACCCCTGACCCCGGAGCCTCACCTGCAGCCACAGCCGGACGCCGGGCAGCGGGGAGACGCCCATCAGCGTGCCGAGCACCAGCAGGTGGGACGCGCTGGAGACGACGCCGGCCGCCAGGGCGCCCCGCATGGTGAAGGGCAGCAGCGTGTACGCCACGAACACGACGAACAGGAAGAAGGGCACCTGTACGGGCACACGGGCACACGGGCACACGCGATGTGGCCGGCCGCGCCACCAGCACCCACCCGGGCCTCTCTGCCCGGCCTGGGCACGGCTGCCTGACCTGGGCCCTCTGCCCGGCCTGGGCACGGCTGCCTGACCTGGGCCCTCTGCCCGGCCTGGGCACGGCTGCCCCCCCCCGGCACGCACGGAGGAAGCCGAGCCCAGAGGAGTGGGCGTGGCCCTGCGGGGGCCCCGGGACAGACCCTCAGCCTTTCCTGGCACATGAGCCGTCCGTCCGCGCCTTCTGCTTCTCTGAGCTGGACACGTGACTTCCCGCCCAGTGCGGGCCCTCCCAGAGGCCCAGACAGACAGACGGCCCACCCAGCAGAGCCCCCACCTGCAGCCACCCCAGCGGGCAGAGGACGGGCACAGACCACAGCCCGGGGAGCGGCAGGGCCGGTCCGTCGGCCTCCAGGGGACCCGATGCCCACGACGGAGCCGGGGGAACGGCACCCGCCCCGGGGCCGCCATACCTGCTCCCAGGCGCAGGCCGCCCTCGTCCACGCGTCGAACACCAGCACGTAGCCCAGCGCCAGCAGGCAGCCCCAGACGAGCAGCGCCGAGGCCCGCAGCCAGCGCCGCGCCAGCCGCTCCACGTACACCAGCACGTACAGCCCCGCGAACACGGCGAGCGCCAGGAACGCCGTCGCCAGCACGGCCTGCTGCCCGGAGGGGTCCTGGGGGGCACACACACGCGGGGACTGTCACGGAGTCCCCCGGGCGCCCCCGCCCCCGGGAAGCCCGCCCGCCCGCCCGCCCCGCTCACCCCGCGGCCGAAGGCGATGCCGACGAGGGTGGCGCAGGCCGCGATGGCCACCAGCAGCAGCGTCAGCAGCAGCGGCCCGTGCTGGCTGGTGAGGCGGTACTTCTCGTACAGGGCGTCCCGGTCCGGGCCCTCCTCGCCCTCGTTGAGGAAGTAGCGCCCCTTGGCCGGCATGCTGCGGCCGGGGCGCCGCGGCCCGGGGAGCCCGCTCAGGAGGGCCCACGGCCGGGAGGGCATCTGTGCCGGCACCCTCCGCGCGGGTCTAGGCCTCAGGCCTGCGCGGGCCCGGCGGGCAGGGCGGGGGCGGGGGCCCCGCGGCCTGCGAGTCCATGGGCACCGCGGCGCCCGCCGCTCCACGCCAGGCCTCGGTCACGGCGCGTCTGGCATCTTCCTGGGCATCGGGGCCAGGCTGACCGGACTCAGGGCTCCTCGGCGCTGCAGACACACAAAGTGGCCGGGGTGACCCGGGAGGCCACGCCAGGGAGGGCGGGCAGCAGGGGCCGCGGGGCCAGGCCTCAGCCGGGTCTGGTTTACCAGCTTAGCCCGGACCTGACTCCAGGTCCTGTTTAACGCCGTGCCCACCGAGGCGGTGAAGCGTGTCCCCCGGCCTCCCTAGAGCCGCCTGTGGGAGCAGCGGTCACCGGCCACACGCGGCTCTGCCCTGTGGGGCCCAGGCCGAGGCCAGGCGGCCTCCTCAGCCAGCTCGACCCAGGGTGGCCTCCCCCTCCAGGAAGCCCTCCGAGCTAAGCCACACACCGCGGCCTCCCGTCCCACAGAGGAGGTGCCGCCGGGCTCTCCTGGCCGGGTGCTGCCCAGAGGGGTCCGGGTTCCACAGCTGCTGGAATTTGGGGGCCCGGACCTCCAATGACCCCCCGGGATTGGGCCTTCAGGGACTCGGGAAATCCCGCAGCCACCGGCCTACCACGCCCTGGGGACTCGGAGCCCACCCCCCGCTTTCAGACGCGAGGGGCCCCACTTCCTCCCCGGGCCGCGCCTGCAGGAACCCCGGCCTCCGGGCAGGAGGCCCGGCGCTCAGGGCTGGCAGGCGGCTCAGAAAGAGGAAGTGGGGGCGGCAGCCTGAGGAGAGGAGGCCGCTCAGTCCCCTCGCCCGAACCCCAAAACCCACAGTGCAGGCTCGGCCCCCGGGCCGGCAGAGAGCTCGAGGGCTGGGCCCAGTGGGGGTGGGGGACCCCAGGCCCTGAGGGGGCTGGGGGGGACCAGCGGCTGCTCTGCCCAGCACAGGCCTGGCACTAGGGGAACCTCCCGGAACCGAGGGATGCCAGCCGCTCTGGCACACAGCGCACCCACACCCCGGCCTCTCCCTGCTCATCGGCAAACCCCCAAGTCAGGCGGGGAAGTGGGGCGCCGGCCACAATGGCCAACAGACAGGCTCGCAGGACAACAGGCCACGGGGCCCGAGAGAAGGCCCAGTCCCGGCGCAGGGGCCCATCCCGGGCCAGAGGCACCAAGAGGCGGGGTGCCCAGGCCGCAGAGCCAGCAGGCAGGGGGGAAACGGGAGCCCCCAGGGACGTGAGCAGCCCCCCCAAACTCCTCAGCTGACGGCCCCGGGACCACAGGCTGCCGTTCAGCTTGGGGACCAGAGGCCCGTGCTCCAGCTCCAGCCCGCTCCCTGGCCCCGGGCAGGTCTGTGCCCGGCCTGGTCCGGGTGGGGGCGGTCCCCGCTTGCGAAGACGTGAGGTCACACCTCAGGCCCAGCTGCGGCTGCGGCTGCGTGGGGAGGACTGAGCAGCGGCAGGAGCGCGCAGGAGGCTGGCTCTGGAGGGGACGGGCGCATAGGGAAGTGTTCTTTGTACCCCAAACCCTCACGTCTGCTTTTCCTCTGTCCTCTTTAAAATGCAAGCACCCCACGTATCCCCCCCGCCGCCCCCGGCACCTGCTGCCAGGGACCGTCCCTCCGGTCCGCCCCTCCTGTGCCAGTTCCAATGACGGTTCATCCATCCATTCCCCTTGAGGAGAAGCAACCATTCATTCACTCATTCATTCATTCACACACAGATACTGGGGCCCTAGAACCTTCCGTGCGCCAGGCCCCAGGGGAGGTGCCAGGAGGCAGGCGCTCCAGGCACACACTCCCAGAAGGCAGAGACCGCATGCCCAGCCCCCCGGGTGTCTGCAAGGGCGCTGCACACAGTAGGTGCGCAGGCAGCCACGCCTATGGGAAGGCCAGTGCCCACACACACCTCCTGCCTGGAACGTCACCGTCAGTGACTCATGCTTTAAGCACGGCCTCGCTCGGCCCGCCGTTTAGGGGGGACACTCCCATCCCTCCCCCTCGAGAAGGGAAAAGGCAGAAAGGGAGCCCAGCTGGCCTTGGGGAGCCTCACGCTGTGCTGTCCCGCCCGGGGCCACCGGACAGCAAGGCACAGGGGCGGGAGGTGGGAGAGAAGACGCATCCAGACCCCCAGAGGGACGGGACCAGGGGATCCCTGAACTGGGGGGGGGGGATGGGATGGAGACGGGAAGGGTGTGAGTTTGAGTCTGAATCCCGCACTGCTCACCCTGGCAGGCGTGGGGCGCAGCACCGCCCGGAAAGGCAGGTCAGTGCTCTCTGCCGCAGTCGCTGGGCACACAGACCTCTGACCCGCACATGGACCTCAAGGAGCTCTCCTCTCCCGCCTCCGGGTGTGTGAAGTGACGTGTGCGGCAGCCAAAGACGGAAACGGCGCGCCCACGGCCACAGCTGGTGAGGCACGCCGGGCCCAGCCTGACCACGGAACGCCGTGCAGCTGTCAGAGGGGGCCGCAGCCGAACAGCGCCATCCCCGCATCCGCAGCGAACCCCACGGGGCAGCGGGGCGGGGGCGGGTGGGACCGGGACCGGGAAACGGCGCCGCCAGGCCGAGCCGTCAGCCGTCCCTCCCGGCTCTCAGCTCCTGTTTCTCCTGTTGTCATGTAGCTCCTGCCATTTTTAAAAGGGTTTTCACCGGAAAACCAGGACCTACTGTGTGCACCCTGTCCCCCAGTTAACGGCACCGCACTGCGGACACTCCCGTGCTTTTCTCAGAGGGCGGATTGTGTTGCCGGGAAAATAACCTCAGCTGGAGGAAAAGGAACTTTGCAGGTGATGGTGGATGGTGGCCTAAACGTTGGCGATAGTTTTACAGGTGTACGTATACTTATCTCCCAACTTATGAAGCCGTCTACCTTAAAAATGGACAGCCCAGCCAGGGTGGATGAGTGGTTGGTTGATCGTCAACCCATGCACCAAGAGGTCAGGGGTTCGATGCCCGGTCAGGGCAATTTAAAGAAAAAAGTACAGCTTTGGGCATGTCAATCGTATCTCAATAAAGTGGGTTTTTTTAAATAAATAAAGTGAGTAACGACACCAGTAGCAAAATTCAAAGGACAACATAAGGCGGTTGGTGACTAACGTGGCTGTACGGTTAGCATGCTGACATGGAAAGACGTGTGCCTAGCATGTTCGTTGATGCGAGGGGGGCACATGTATGCATCTATGTGTGGAAACTTAAAAATGCATTAAATTGTTTGAGAAAGAAAACAAGTCTTAGGCGCCCAGTATCTAAGCTGCACGACCTCCGTGCCTCAGTTCCCCATCCTGACCGCGCAGGGCTTTGAGCGGGCCCGATGGGGTGATGTGGGCAGAGCACCGGGGCTGCACGGACACCCAGGACCCGGGTCAGAGGACAGGATCATCAGGCTGGCAGTGAGCCCGGGACCTGCCCTCCCGCCCCGCCTGAGCCCAGGCCCCGCTCTGCCTGAGACCGATCTGGCCTCTGGGCGGAGACGCGTGGTCAGCACCTCGGGGTGCTGCCCGGGGCCATGGGGAGCAGCACGGCTGACAGCCCATGTGGTGCCCGGTTAGGCCTCCAGGGAGCGCTACCCACTGGGGTCAGGGGTGTGTGGGGGTGCTGGTCCGAGGCAGTGAGAACTCCCGGGGGCGCTGGCCCCCACCCTAAGCCCCCCAGGTCTGCTGACAGGAGAGAGCGTAACCCCCAGCCCCCCAGACAACAGGGCAGCCTCTGGGCCCAACCGGAGGCAAAGGCAGACAACCAGGCAGGCTGGGGACCCGTCAGCCCCGCAGCACCCCCAGCCGAGAGGGCAGGGCTGGGACCGGCCTGGGCACGGGGCTGCCACCCTGACCCCCGCCAGGGGAGCCCTCTGGGACCCTAACCTGCTCGGCCAGAGTCCCCCGCTGGGCTGAGCCTCCAACCCAGGCTGCCCACCCCGCGGCCCGGCTCTCCCCACTCGCCCCTGCGCTCCCCGGGGCGTGCTCTGCCGGGGCCGGCACCGCGAGCCGTCACATGTGGCCACCTTGCCCGTGTCTGCCCCGGGCAGGCCACGTTAACCCTCTCCTCCTCCCTCAAGGTCCCCGGAGCACATCACAAGGCAAAGCTCTGACCAGTCCTGCGGGGAAGGCACGTGGGAGGAGGCAGCCGCCCTCCCAGGCCTCCGCTCGAGGGCTCCGTCTGCAGGAAGCCCCCGGAGCCGGGAAGTGCTGATCCGGAGCCGGAGGGCAGCTCCGAGCTTCTCCCGCAGACTTCCTGGGCCACCGCGGCCAGACAGGCCGAGGTCCTCCCGCCCCTTCCCGCGGCCCGGAGCCCCACGCCCCACCCCCACCAGGCGCTGGCCCGGCAGGATGGCACACAGTGCGGGGACCGGCTCTGAGCTCGGCCTCCGGGTGGGGGGGAGAGGAGAAGACAGGGAGATGCGGGGAGACCCCCTGCCCTCGGGAGTTTGCAGTCGGGGAGACAGCCTGTCCCTTCCTGCCTCTCCCCCCAGGGCAGCAAGGTGGCCCGGCCTCCGTCTCCCCACCCCACCGGCCATGGCAGAGCAGAGCCCCAGGCCGGCCGCCACGAGCCCACCCAGCTCTGCCCCCTCGCCCCGGCCTGATCCCCCGTGTCTCCTCAGACCACAGAGAGGGCAGGGGGCAGGGCACCCCACCCGGAATCCGAAGCCCCTGGCCATTCCCAGAGTCCCACTGCCCGGCACCCAGGGTCCAGTCCGGCCCCGCATCGCCAGCCCCCATCCTCGGGGTGACCCCATTTCCCCCGGCTTCCCCAGCACCGGGCCCGGCCGGCACAACCCGGAAGTGCCCTTCTGCAGGGAAGCAGCCCAGCCGACCACCCCCAAACCACAGCCCGGCTTCCGGGGCGGCACCCACACGGGGGCACCCACACGGGGCTCGAGAGGCCCCCCATAGCCGGCCCTGGAGCCAGCCCCCCACCCCACGCCGGGCCACTCGGTCCTCCCTCAGACCCCTGCTCTGCAGCCAGGGCCGGCGGGCAGGCATGGGGCCTCGAGGGAGCCTCAGGCCACAGCATCCACCCCACCCCAAACCCGAGCCGCCCCGGGACAGTCCCCCGGCCTCCGCACCTGCCAGGACCCCAGAACGCCCGCCTTCTGCTCACCCCTGCAGGCTCCTCCGCCGGGCGCCCCAGGCCGGTCCCCCGAGGCCTGCCTCGGCTGCGTGATTTGATGGGGTTCCCCAAACAGGCCCCGCCCACGGCAGCCTGAGAGCACTGCCTCCTCCCCACCGAGCGCCCTCTGCCTGGCAGGCTCCTCCGCCAGCTGCCACCTCCTCCGGGGGGCCGCCCAGACCACCCGGTTTGGAGGCAGAGCCTGCCCTCCCCCCACCCCCACCCACACACACACACCCCCTCCCGGCACAGGGGCCTGGCCTGCCACTGCCCGGGAGGGACCCCCAGAGAGGCCTGGCCATGCACTGCCAGCTCCCAGGACACAACCCGCCAGCACACAGGCGGCTCTCGGGCCCCAAACCCCATGGCCGGGCGGATACAGTCACACGCACCCCCACGGGCCCCTGTGCCTGGGCTCACAGGCCACGCCGCCCAGGACCGGCTTCTCCCTAAGCCACGGGGATGAAGCTGCCGCCCCCCAGCCTGTCCTGGCGGCGAAATGACCTCAGAGCTACGAAGGCCTCGGAGAGCCCACTCCGTCCACGGCCCACCCCCCGCCCGCCGCCTCCGAGATGGCGCGTGGGGACGGGGCAGGCCTGGCAGCCGCTCCGCACTCGGTGGCGCCGGGCTGGACAGGCCACGCCGGGACGCGGGCCCTGGGATGCCCGTGGGCAGCGGCAGGCGGAGCTGGTGCCGATGGCGATGGGTGGGCCCGCTGCCACCTCCTTGGGGCCCGGGGCTGGCAGGAGCCTCGGGCGGGCGGCTGGGCGGGCAGGAGGGGCAGAGGGCCCCAGGCCTGTGGGACTCAGGTGCCCGGGACGTGCCTGCCACTCTCCCTGAAACCCGCCCGGGCACTGCCCGCTCCAGGGGAGGAAACAGGAATGAGGAGCAGCCAGGGCGCAGGCTGTGGGGCAGGTTCCCGCCCACTGAGGCCGGACGGACGGGCAGGCAGAGCCGCACCCCAGCAGGACAGCCGTCAGCCCCCTGCCTGCTCAGCGGCTCCCGTCCAGGCACCTCCTCCCAGCACGGACACGGGGCCACAGCACGGACCCGGGGGCCACGGCACAGACCTGGGGGCCACAGCACGGACCCACCGGGGCCACCGGCACAGACCCACCGGGGCCACAGCACGGACCCACCGGGGCCACGGCACAGACCCACCGGGGCCACGGCACAGACCCACCGGGGCCACGGCACGGACCCACCGGGGCCACAGCACAGACCCGGGGGGCACAGCACGGACCCACCGGGGCCACAGCACAGACCCGGGGGGCACAGCACGGACCCGGGGGCCACGGCACAGACCCGGGGGCCACGGCACGGACCCACCGGGGCCACAGCACAGACGCCCGGGGGCACAGCACGGACCCGGGGGCCACGGCACAGACCCGGGGGCCACGGCACGGACCCGGGGGCCACAGCACGGACCCACCGGGGCCACAGCACGGACCCGGGGCCACAGCACAGACCCACTGGGGCCATAGCACGGACCCACCGGGGCCACAACACGGACCCACCAGGGCCACAACACGGACCCACCGGGGCCACAGCACGGACCCGGGGCCACAGCACGGACCCACCGGGGCCACAGCACGGACCCGGGGGCCACAGCACGGACCCGGGGGCCACAGCACAGACCCACCGGGGCCACAGCACGGACCCACAGGGACCACCGGAGCCTGCGTCCTCACTCTGCCCGAGAGCCCCCCACGCTCCTTCCCCCACAGGGTCCTGCGTGCAGCAAACGGACAGCTGCCAGGAGGGGGGGGCGGACACCCTGAGGCCCACTCACGGGGTGACCAGGACAGGACAGAGCCCCTGGGCTCGGTCTCCTCCCTGCCAGGTGGGGACAGAAGTCACCAACCACACCTACAGGGCGGGGGGAGGCAGGGCTGGTTAAAGCCACAGTCCCAGTCTGTAAAGAGGGGTCCGCGCCCCCAAAGCGACATCAAGCCAGGCCTTTGTCTCCTCTTAAAAGCCGCCCCCCCCCGAAAGCCTGGGTGGAGGCCCCACTCCAGCCCCACCCCCCGGCTCGCTGCACCGAGGCCCTCCGAGACCACCCCGCATCGGCACCCCGCAATGCCACTCCTTTCCCACAGAGAACCACGGCAGACGCCCCCCGTCCACACCTTCCCTCTCGGCCCAGAACCCGGAACCAGCGCCAGCCGCCCCTCCTCCACCCCCACACCACACCCGGGCCACAGGAAAACCCCAGGAAGCCCGGGGCCCGGCGGGAGGCGGGCAGGCCTGCAGCCCCCCCCGCCCCCCCGGCCCCGACGGCACCCCCAGACCCGCACTTCCTGCCGGCCGCCGGGCCCGCCACACTTCCTCTCCAGCCTCCTGGAGCTGCAGCTCAGTCTCTCCCTTAGCCTCCTCCCGGCAAAGGCGCATCATGAAGTCAAGTTCAAGGTCATCAGGGAGGGCTTCTTCTGAAACGTGTTCCTAGCTGACAACTGAGCACGCCCGTTCACGGAGGCCAGGACCCCGAGGCCACGCTGCAGGGCCCCCCAGAGAGACCCCGCTCATCGCCCAGCTGTGCTCCGCGGCCCAGAGCCAGTGACAGCCCACGGGCCACGCCATCCCTGCCGAGCGGCCCTGACCCGCCAGGGCCGGCCACAGAGGAAGCCCCGGTGCCCGCTGTCTCCACTCCCGGGGGCGCTTCTCCCCGTGTGTGTGTCCATGTGGCCATGTTGGAGCGTGTGGGCGGAGAGGCCCGGAAGGACCCATCGCCACGGGCTGGACAGCCAGAGCTGGCCACGGGCTGGGCGGCCGGAGCTGGCCACGGGCTGGGCGGCCGGAGCTGGCCACGGGCTGGGCGGCCGGAGCTGGCCACGGGCTGGGCGGCCGGAGCTGGCCATGGGCTGGGCGGCCAGAGCTGACCATGAGCTGGGCGGCCGGAGCTGGCCGTGGGCTGGGCGGCCGGAGCTGGCCATGGGCTGGGCGGCCGGAGCTGGCCATGGGCTGGGCGGCCAGAGCTGACCATGAGCTGGGCGGCCGGAGCTGGCCGTGGGCTGGGCGGCCGGAGCTGGCCATGGGCTGGGCGGGCCGGCGGCCTGGGCTGGCCGCGGGACAGGCATCCGCTCTGTCTCGGCATGCTCCCTCCGGAGCTGCTGTTTGTTTATTTTCTCAGCCTCGTAAAATCTCTCCAGCGCCTTCCTCGCTGTGGGCAGCCGCTGGGAAGAGCGGAGCGGACCTGTCGGTGTCTGGGACAGCCCTGGATGCCCAGACATCCCGGGGCAACGGGCCGGACGAACGACATCTCGGGGAGCAGCGAGGTGAGGAGCCGGGGACAGGCTGTCTCTGGTCCTCTGTCCAGGGGCCAAGCCCCCGCTGCCTGCCCAGGAGGCCCAGAGCCTCTCCATTCCCACCCCGTCCATCCCCTGCCGGTCGGTGCGGTGTCTGGCGGTCCCCAAGGGCCCAGCCGTGGGCAGAGGGCGCCCCCACCCCACACCCCCGTTACCTGGCTCTCCTGCGGGGCCGGGCCGGCTCGCGGGGGCCGGCGGCTCCCACGTGTGCGGCTGCTCCCGGCTATAACGCGGTGAGTCACGCCGGGACCCACACTTCCTGCTCCGCGGCAGCCAGCCGCGGGGGCAGCGCCTCAGCTCGCGCCCGGGGTGCGGGGCCCCTCCCGGCCGCGGCGAGCCCTCCGCCGGCGTGGGGGGGCCGTCAGGCCCGGCTCCCGGCTCCCTGACTTCATGGAAATTGGAAGCTTTAAGCTGGAACCGTTTTCAAAAAGTGAAAATAAACCACACACCAGAGGCCTCCATTAGGAGCCCCGGGGGGGGGGGGGGGGGGGGGGGCGCGGCAAATGGATCCTTAATGCGCAGTTAGCGGCGAGAGCGGCCTGGCACGCCGCTCCCCCGCCCTGGGCCTCAGTTTCCCCTCCCACACCGTGGGGGGCTCGTCCGTCTCTGAGAGCCCTCGGTCTCCAGCCCAGCGGCTGCCTCTTCAGTCCCAGCCGAGTGGGCCCACGCCCGGAGCCCCCACTCCACACGGCCAGAGCCCCAGAGAACCCCCCCCCCCGAGGCCAGGAATCAAACCTCACCCCCTTCTGCGGGCCTCAGTTCCCCCCGGGGTCCTGGGGGCTCGGCGGCGAGGCAGCAGGGGAGGGGGCTGGGAAGCAGCCAGCAGAGGCCCCCTGAGACGGGAAGCACCTCCCGGTCCCGGGGAGCCCTCTGAGCACGGCCGGGTGCGGGGTCACCGTCTGCCTCTTACCCCCCAGGAGACCCTCCCGTGGGGAACAGAGTGGGGAGGGAGCCCCGTGTTCCCAGCGGACACCTCCTGCCCTCCCGGGCCCCCTTCCCGCTCTTTCCCCAGAGCGGACAGAGGTCAGACTGCCTGCACCCCCCCCCGCCCCGCCCGTCTGCACCCCCAGCCCAGGCAGGGCCCCTCCCTGCTGCATGATGAGAGTATCACCCATCAGCTGCCCCCTCCCTATCGCCCCGGGCAACTGAGGCTCTCCGAGCACCGCCCGGGAAGACCATGGTGCCAGGGCAGAGGTGTCCCCTCAGCTCCATCCCTCGTTCCTGCCTGTACCCCCTGCTTCCCCTGGGCCATGGGCAAGGACCCTCCATGGCCCGCGGGTGTGGCTTGTGGTTGAGAGTCAACCTATGAACCAGGAGGTCACAGTTCACCCTGGTCAGGGCACAGGCCCGGGTTGTGGGCTCCATCCCCAGTGGGGGCGCGTGCAGGAGGCAGCCGATCTGTGAGTCTCTCTCATCATGGATGTTTCTCTCTCTCTCTCCCTCCCTTCTTCTCTGAAACCAATAAAATATTTTTTAAAAAAGGCCCTCCCAGTTTCGCTGTGCCTCCTGGGCCAAAGCCTGGCTCCTCCCCCCGACCCCGCACGCCAGGTCCCCGGCCCTGCCCCCCGGCTGCCTCCCCGTCCCCGGCCTCTGCCACGCCGGCTGCCCAGAATGCCATTCTCCCTCCTGAGCAAGTGCGGGTGCCGCCTCCTCCAGGAAGCCCTCCGAGTGCCCGTCGCCCCCTCCTCTGGGCCCCGGGCCTCTCCCGGAGGGCATTACCGGGACCCTCCTTCCGCTGGGTGCCCGCTCCCTGCTCCTGGGGGACCCGCCGCCCGGTGTCCACTGAGAAACGGGGTGTGACCCGGCCGCACAGGGAGACGCAGCCCTGGAACCTCTGTCCCAGCTCCGCGAGGAGCACGCTCAGTCTGAGGCCGGGCACGGGGCTGGGGGCGGGCACAGGGGCGGCCTCCGGTGACCGGCCTCCTGCTGCTCACGCCCCTGCACCAACACACCATCACACACACACACACACACACACACACACACAACAAAACAGCGCAGAGCATCCCGCCGCCCCTCGCTACCTCCTGGGTCAGCCCGTGGGGGACGCCCCACCACACTAGGCCCCCTGATCAAACCCAGCACCAGCTTGCCGCCCACGGGAGCAGGTCCTCCGGCCCCCGTGCAGGCTGGGCCGCCTCACCGCTGCCAGCTCAGAAGGGACTGGGGGTCACCTCTCCCCCAGACACGCCCCCATGACATGGCTGCCAAACTGGTCCGCACCCAGCTTCTCCCAGTGGGAACCCGGCGGGAACCCAGCCCACTCCGTGCGGCCAGCGCCTGCGTCCCTGCACCCGCCCGGGGGGGAAGGGGGGTTGGGGGGTGACCTCGCTGGGGCGGGCTCAGCCTTAGGGTCCCCTCAGCTTCAGGGCCCCGGGGTGCGCTGGGGCCCCTCCCTCCGGGCGGGGGGCTGGGGCCCTGGGAGGAGCTCAGGGCCACCCCTCTCGTCACAGCAGGGAGCGGGGTGTCCGGAGCAGAGCAGCCCGGGGTCAGGTACAGGTTACAGGCTAGATCAGGGCCCCCCGACTCCTCCTCTCCGGGGTGCTAAGGGGTGGAGGGGTGAGCCGCAGAGCCACCCACACGTGTGAGAGGTCACCGCGCCGTGGCCTACGCCCCGCCCGGGGCCCTCCGGGGCAGGAATGGGTCCCGCCCCGGTGCCAGGGGAGAGGGGAGACCTTCGGCTGCTGGCACAGACGGCGGGGGCAGGGGCCGCTCCCAGGGCCCCCGTGACCCCCAACCGGGGCGCCAGGGCCGGCCAGGGAAGGGCAGCCGGGGTCAGGCTATTGAGTAACCGCGGAGAATGCTGAAGGAACAGATGTGAACGCAGCTGCTCTGCCAGCCCCGGGCCTCGTTTCCTTTGAAAAACTTGGCCGCTGGGCGACCCCACCGGACGCCTGTCCGTCCCCGCCCCACCCGGCCATTCCGATGGGCGCGGGGAGCAGCGGATCGGGAGGAAGGCTGGTGTGGCTCAGTGGTTGGGTGTCGACCTCCTCCTCCTCCTCCCTCTCCTCCCCTTCTCCCTCCTCCTCCTCCTCCTCCCTCTCCTCCTCCTCCTCCCCCTCTCCCTCCCCCTCCTCCTCCCCCTCTCCCTCCCCCTCCTCCCAGCCGGCAGACAGGCTTCTAACCCTCTCCTGGAGCCTCTGTCTCATCTCATCCTCTGACTGCAAAGCAGCTCACCCAAGGGGGCGGGGGTGGGGTGCGCTTGGCGCCTGGGACCTCCACGCCCCCACATGCAGCCTGACCACACCCCGTCCAGCCTATGGGCCCAGGAAGCGGAGGGGGCCGTCTTCACGGACCCCTCGGAAGGACCCCCACGGAGGCAGACCTGCCGCCGGCTCCTAGCACAGTGCTCCGCCGCACGCGTACGGAAACAGCCCACACGACCAGCACAGGGGCACGGCCCAGCCAGGCTCCGGGACCACCTCCCCCCCTCCTCCCCCCCCGGCCCACTCACACAGCACAGCCGCTTCCTTCGACGGCAGCCGGGGCACGGACACTCAGGCTCCTCCGGCCGCGTGGTTAGAACGCCCGCTGGGGGACGTGCCCGCTGGGGGCTGTGCCCGCTGGGAGGCTGTGCAGCGCGGTGCCGGCGGCTTCAAGAGGAGAGGAGCTGGGTCCCCGGGACCGGACCACTCGGGCTTTCTGGCTGCGAGGCGGCACTGGCAGGAAGAACCACAAGGTCAGGGAGGAGGCCTGGCAGCCTGCCCCCCCCCCCCCCGCCTGCTGTGCCCATTGGCTCCGTCTTTGTCCCCCTGGGCACCTGCTGACCCTGCACCCCACCCTCCTCCAGCCACATGCAAAGCACCGGCTCCAGGCTGCCAGGCGCGCCCTCAGCAAGGAGGTGTGTCCCCACTTTCCAGAGGAGGGACCCGAGGCTGGGAGCGGGGGGAGAGGGGGAGCTCACCCTCACATCCCCAGCCAAGACGAGACTGCGGCCTGGGCCCCTCCTCCCGAGCCGTCAGCACCCACCCCGCACCCCTCCAGAGAGCCGGGTCCCGCTGGGGCTGCGGGCGGGGTGGAGGGAGGACTGGCTGCACCCTCCCTGAGAAAAGGCCCCATAAACAGTCACCACGCCAACCAAACCCGGCCTGACCGTCCCACCCAGTCCCCCCACCGCCCAGTCCCGTACTGCTGCCGGGGGTTGGGGGGTCCCTTCGGCCTCCCTGGATCGGATCCGGACCTGCTCCGCGGCCTCTGACAGTGCATCCTCCGTGTCTCCTTTCACACGTGAGAGACGGGAGCTCAGAGAGGTGGGCGCACCGGCCCAAAGTCACCCAGCGGGGAGCACCCCGGGTTCCCTCCGGAGCCCCAGCTCCGTCCTCCAGACAGAGGCCTCGCGAGTGATCGCCCGTTAATGACTGCAATGGCGCTCCGTCTGCAAACAGCTGGCCGGCAGGCATGCGGCCCTCCCGCACACACCAGCCGGGTGGCCAGCCCCTGCACAGCCCCACGCCCGCCCCACCCCCACCCCGGCCCCACCAGCCCCCCACAGCTGGCCACAGGAGAGGGCCTGCAGGCCTGGGGACAGCGTCTCCGGCCTTTCTCGGTCCCCCTCTTAAAGTGACAGCCCAAGTGCCATGTCCAAAGGCAGAGACAGGCACCTGCCCCAGAGCCACATCCCGACCACAGACCCCCGCGCTGCAGGGGACCCCAAGGTCAGCCGCCCCGGGGGCTGAGCGTCCTGAGGCCCACTGCACCCCCCCCCCTCGCCAGCAGGGGGAAGGCCTTACAGAGGGGAGGCGCAGTAAGGGCCGGAGGGGGCGGAGGGAGCGCTCACCCTGGGGACACAGCGGACTGGGCTCTGGGGGTCACAGCAGTCCTGAGAGAGGAGAAGCCTGCCAGCTGAGCCCAGACTCCGCAGCCAGGGGTCCTCCTCGCCTCTCGGGACCCGGGCCGGACAGCTTGGGAAACCACTCCCTCTGCAGTTCCCAAATGGGGTGCCTCAGAGCCTGGAGGCTCCCGCCATCACCCCAGCCTGGTCCCCTCTGCAGGGGCCACCGTCACCCTGGCCGTCCGCTAGCTCCCCAGCGGCCAGCGGGCGCACAGGGACACAGGGGAGCCGAGGTCCAGGCCTGCGGGGGTTTGGGGCTAATTGGTGCCGAAAGCCTCAGCACCCGTCCCCTGCCCCCGCCCCCTCAGGCCACCCTATTAGAACGAGAAGTTTGCGCAGACCCTGTGCCACGTCTCCAACCAGCAGAGCTGCTGCGGAGGCCTTTCCAGAACCAGCAAACCGGGGATGAAGCTCTGCGCTGCTCCCCACCGCAGGCGATTTTGAAAACACAGAGGGCGTAAACAACGGAGAGATTCAGCAACAAACTCCGCAACGGTATTTCCCTCAAGGCTCCTGCGCCCCTGGCCTGCCAGGAGGGGGGGGGGGGGGCTCTTGCTACAGGTGTCTGGGGTCAAAGTGCAGCCGCTCCATCACTCCCATTGGCCAGTGGGCTCAGTCCCGCCTCCGACCAGGCCCTGGCCAGACCTGCCCATCAGGCTCCCTGGCTGGAGTCAGCATCAGCCACTGTCGCCCATCAGCCACGCCCCTGTGCCCAGCCACACGGGACGGGGCCTGAGAGGTGGGGCCGGGCTGGGGCAGGACGGGAGGGGGACGTGGGCAGGGAGGTGGGCGGGAGGTGGGCAGACTGCTTTGCTCTGGCAGGATTGAACGGGCCCACGTGAGACTCTGCCTGCCAGGTGGGGTTGGCTCCCAGTGGATAATCAAACGGACACCCCCCCCCCCAGAACCCCGGGAGGCTGGGCCCGGGTTCCAGCCCCAGGACCGGCCTCTGACGACCTCGGCTCTCCCGCCTGTACGTGGGGCTCATCACTCCGGCCCTGACTCAGGACCCCACTGTTCAAGGGGCGTCATGCCTCCTGCACTGGAGGCCCCCCTGCCCCTCCCGTCAGAGGCCAGGAGCACCCCTCCCAACGCCGGGGAGGACCCGCGTCCCGGCCACGTCTCTGCCCTGCCCAGCTCCTTCTGCAGAGGCGAGATTCGGGGCCCCCCAGTGAGACGGCCCCATCTCCACTGACCCATCTGCGCCCCTGGCCCGCCCACCGCTGGCTCCGGGCGGACTGTTCCAGCCCCCAGCCCGGGCTTGTCTCCGGAGGCTCCTCCAGGGCTGTTTCCCTCAAACAGACCGCAGTGGACCCTCAAACAAAGGGGTGTGAGGGCACCCCACACCGAGAAAACCCCGGGACCTCTGCCTCCCCCAGAACTCAGCTACCTTCCCTCTGGCATCCCTGGGAGGCTGGTTCCACCCCCCACACCCCCCACCCCGTACCCTACACCCCCCCACCAAATCCCAGGATCTCAGGCCGCCCACAGCGTGGCCTCGGCGGCCGTGGGCCGTCAGAACAAAGCCAGCGCCCCGCACACCGGGGGTTCCCAGCCACGGGGGCCGGTGCAGAACCCGGGGGACCCTGGCCTGGACGTCAGTGGGCCCTGCTGTCCCAGGGCCGGCCGTGTGCGGACACTGTCAGCTCGTCTCGTCCGTGCGGGGACACTGACCACGCCGCCCCCCGAAGCCCAGCTTCCCCACAGGAGGGCGGTGCGGCCTGGGCAGCGGTGTGCCCGCCGCCGGGCCTGTCCCGGAGAGGGGACGGGGCACTGGGCCCCTCACCCGCCAGCCCTGCCCGGCCCGGCCCTGTGGGCACAGTCTCCCTCCCGGGCCCCTCCCCCGCAGGAGCCCTGAGCCCAGGGCGGAGGGAGGGACCCGGGGAGCCGGTCCCCAGACCCCAGCCAGACAGGGGGGGAGCGGAGCGGGGCTGGGGTCCCAGTGGCCGGCACCCTCCCCAGCTGCCCCCCAACTCAGCCGAGGGAGGGGCCGGCTCAGCTCCACCCGGAGGCGCCGCGGGCTCCCCAAGGCGCAGGCCGAGCCGGCGGCGCATCCCGGCTTCGCCCCGCCCTCCGCGCGCTCCCGCCCCGGCCGCCCCCGGCCCCGCGCTCACCTGCCCGCTCCGGCCCCGCGCCCGGTCCGCCGCCCGAGCAGCGCGGCGTCAGCGCCCGGGCCGCGGGCGGGCGGGTCCGGCGGGGACTGAGCGGCGCGGCCACAGGCGCCCCCCGCTGGCGGCCCGGCCCGCGCGCTCCGGCCCATCCCACCCCGATCCTCCCAGAAAAGAAGGGGGGCCCCGGGCACCCCGCGCCCCGCACCCCGGAACCCGCGCCCCGCACCCCGGAACCCGCACCCCGGAACCCGCACCCGCGCCCCGCACCCCGGAACCCGCGCCCCGCACCCCGGAACCCGCACCCCGGAACCCGCGCCCCGCGCCCCGCGCCCCGCACCCCGGAACCCGCACCCCGGAACCCGCACCCGCACCCCGGAACCCGCGCCCCGCGCCCCGCACCCCGGAACCCGCACCCCGGAACCCGCACCCCGGAACCCGCACCCCGGAACCCGCACCCGCGCCCCGCACCCCGGAACCCGCACCCGCACCCCGGAACCCGCACCCCGGAACCGGCACCCGCACCCCGCACCCCGGTACCCGCACCCCGGAACCCGCGCCCCGCAGGAAGCGGCCTCCCCACCTGCTCTCAGGCGCACGTGTCCGGGCGCCGGCGCCGCCCACAGGGACTCCCTTCCAGCAGCTCCTCCCGCCCCGCCCGGACCCGGACCCCGGCCCGCCCCGCCCCGCCCCGCCCGCTTCTGGAAGGATCCGTCCTGGGACCCCGGACCGCCCCGCCCGGACCCGGACAGTGCCCTCCTGATGGGCGGGAAGCCCCGGTGGAAACCTGGGGCCTCGCTCGGGCCCTGAACTCCCAGGGGGCCCGGGGGTGGGACCTGAGCCCCTCCCCGCCCCCGGCACCCAGTAGGCCCACCTTTTCCACCTGCCCGTGCCCGCCTCCGAGAAGAGGCGCCCGCGCCCCGGCCGGTGTTGCCCAGTGGGTAGAGCCTCAGCCTGCGGACTGAAGGGTCCCGAGTTCCATTCCCTGTCAGGGCAGGTGCCTGGGTGGCTGGCTCCATCCCCAGTAGGGGGCGTGCAGGAGGCAGCGGAACAATGATTCTCTTATTATGGATGTTTATCTCCCTCTCTCTCCCTTCCTCTGAAATAAATTTTAAAATTTTTTTTTTTTTTAAAGAAAGTAGGTTGTCAAGGCATGTGCACAGGTCAACTGATGGGTTTTTCTCTGTTTCTGTCCAAGGATTTAAAACAATAAATAAATAAAACCAAAAAAAAGGTGTTTTAGCCTCGTCATGACCCCACTCCCTGCTTCCCTCAAGCCAGGGGCCCAGAGTTGGAGGCAAAAGAAAAATCTGTCCTGCCCTAACCGGTCTGGCTCAGTGGATAGAGCATCAGCCCGTGGACTCAAGGATCCCAGGTTCGATTCCGGCCAAGGGCACATACCTTGGTTGCAGGCACATCCCCAGTAGGAGGTGTGTGCAGGAGGCAGCTGATCGATGTTTCTCTCTCATCAGTGTCTCTAACTCTCTCTTTCTCTCCCTTCCTCTCTGTAAAAAAAAAAAAAAAAAATAATAATAATAATAATAATAAAATATATCTTTTTAAAAAGTCTGTCCTGTTTCCACGGCACCAGGATGCGAGCAGGAGCCGCTCCTCTGAGGAGGAACCGGGACGAGGCCGGAGGGTCTGCAGGCCGGGGGCGGGAGCTCACAGCCTGCGGAGCGTCCCCCTCCCGCGGTCCGAGCGCCTGATGCCCGGGAGACAGGGTGCCCGCTCTGGGAGAGGGACCGGGCGCCCGCTCTGGGAGAGGGACCGGGCGCCGCTGTGAAGCCCATTCCTCAGGCCCGACCGCCGAGGCCCGCCGAGGCCGCGGGAGATGCTGGGGGATGGACGGTGGAACAGGCGCCAGCTGGCCCTGCGGTCGCAGGTGGACAAAGCCTGGTCCGCTGGGAGCCCCGTGGCGGAGTCCGGGGCCGGTACCCCGCTTACCTTGGGGGGCAACCCCGCAGGGACCCCTGAGGAACCGGGCGGGATGCCGGCCGGTGAGGATCCGCTTTCCCCTCCAGACAGCGGAGACGGGTCCCACCGCCTCTGACGGGGCTCGGGGCCCTCTGGGCTGGAGCCGGGCCACTCTCCTGGCGAGGTCACTGCTGCTCCCCAAGGCCTCACCGGGAAGGTGTGAGCAGCCAGGACGCCCCGTCCCAGAACTGGCGTGATGGCCGGCACAGCTGATGCTCATCACAGCCACGGCCCACGCTGCACGAGGCCCCGCCCCCCGCCCCTCAGAGCCCACCTGAGGCCCATGTCCTGAGCCAAGGTCGACCCTGGAGAGGGAGGGGCCCTGGGCGGTAGGGCCCCCCGGCTCCCGGCCCCTCCAGGCTGAGTCCAGGAGCTGGCCGCCCCCTCCTGCAGGGAGCGATGCTATGGCTGCAGCCACCTGTCACCGCGACCCAGAGCCCCGACCGGCTCTCCCAGCGGCAGACGGGAAACGGAAGGAGGGAGGGCACCCACGCCTCCGCTCACCCCACCTGCCCAGAGCCCCACCTGTGGGGGCACCTCCGGGCGCGGCCCCGCGGCAGGCTCTGTCCGCGGCGACTCTGCGACCGGCCAGCGTCCGCATCGCCCAGAGGCCTCAGGAAAAAAAATGCACCACACACACACACACACACACGCACACGCACGCACACGCACGCACACGCACGCACACCACAGCCCCACCCTGATCCGGTTGAGCAGGTCTGGCATGGCTCCCAAGAGCTGTACCTCGTCCGTCCGGAGCCCCTGCCGGCAGCTACGCTGCTGGCCTCGGGCAGCTGGGCTGAGGTCCTGCTTTCCAGAGGGCTGGCGTCCCGCTCCTCCTGACCCCCGCAGGCCTGGGGTGCTCGGGTGCGCGTTACCCAGCACCCAGGTGAGCCGGGGGCGGGGCTCCGCGGCTGAGCGTGGACCTAGGACCCAGGAGGTCAGGGTTCCATTCCCAGCCAGGGCACAGGCCCCGGTGGTGGAGTCCATCCCCAGTAGGGGGCGTGCAGGAGGCAGTCCATGGGAGACTCTCGCATGGATGTTTCTTTTCTTTTTTTTTTTTTTAATATATTTTATTGATTTTACACAGAGAGGAATTGAGAGGGACAGAGAGTTAGAAACGTCGATGAGAGAGAAACATCGACCAGCTGCCTCTTGCACACCCCCCACTGGGGATGTGCCCGCAACCAAGGTACATGCCCTTGACCGGAATCGAACCCAGGTCCTTCAGTCCGCAGGCCGATGCTCCATCCATTGAGCCAAGCCAGCTTCAGCAAAATATATATTTTTAAAATAACGTGGAAGAAGCGAGCAGCTGAGCAGGCGGCTGTCTAGACTCCTGTTCACACCAAACCAGCCCGGGGCTCTGTGCACGTCCCACTCGGGCGGTCCAGGGAGCTCCGTGGATCCAGGCGGCACCACGGGCCAGCCCTGGCCGCCAACGCCCTCTGAGGAATGGCGTGGTGCACGCGGCTACGGCCCCTGCGTCCCCCGCTCTCGGGAGAAGCAAAACCCTGCACGACGCCAGCGGGCCGCGCGGTGAAGCGTCCGTCTCCCGGGGCCCCTCGCAGGAAAGCAGGGGGTCATGCGGGTGGGCGAGGGCGGATGGGAGCCGCTGCCAGCCTGGCGGGGGCTGGGCGGTGCCAATGCCTGCCTCTGCCCAGCACCCGGCCGGGAGGAGGGAAACCAGCTCCTGAAGGCCCCCTCCCGTCCCCCCGTCCCTGCGACTCCAGGATGAACCCCAACAAGGGCCCTCGCTGTGGGGAAAAGGCCTCATTGTCGACGGGGCTGTCTTTGGAGCGACAAGGTAAACTGAGGAAAAGCAGCCGCCCGGTGTCACAGAGAGGCCCAGACCACGGTTCGAAGAGGAAGGAGCCTTTATTGAGGTGGGGGACGGGGTGAGCCCGGTGGGCACAGGGGACGGCGGAGCGTAGAAATGTGGTTTATAAAATCCTCACGGAAAACAACGGGCATCTTCGAAGACATCGGCGCGGCAGCTTAAAAAAAAAATTTAAAAAAAAGCTTCCGGACGGGACCCATCGCGGCGTGGACAGCGGGGCCGGGCGCGGCCTCAGGGGGCGTCGGCATGTCACCCGTCGTTCGTACCGAGTCCCTCCGTCTTTCCGGAAGCGCCCGGCGCCTCGGCGCAGCCACGGGACAGACCGGGAGCTCGGGGGCGAGTCAGACCTCCAGCACCTCCCAGGAGTCCGCGCTTCTCAGCACAGACGGCAGCGCTGGTCGGAGGAAACAGACAAGACGGTTATTACACACGGACACGCACACACACGGGCTGTCACACACCGACACGCGTGGGCTCGCCACCCCGCTGACGGCACACGCCCGTGTACACGGCCCGCTGGGAAGCCCGGCTCACGGCTCCCGGCCGGCACTGCCCCGGCCGCCCCCGCCCCCCTCGCGCTGGCAGGTGCGTGCGCTTGGCCGTGAGGACAGACACCTGTGAAGAGCCTCTGGGTTCTTTGGGGGCCACGGGGCTTGCAATAGACTGATGTGTAAAGGGGCCCCTGGACATGGAGAGAGGGGGTCTGACATTTCGGAGAGTCAGTGGAGGGAGGAAGAGGCACAGCAGGCCGTGCCCAGGGCCATAATGACGAGACGGGAAAGCGTGCATGGCATGGAAGCCAGCCTGGACGAGGAAGGCAGTTTACACTCAGAGAACTCGGCCGACCACCGAGATCTCTCTCATCTCAGAGGTGCCGCTGCCTCGTCCACCAAACAGCCTGCCCCGGGCCTCCCCCTAACAGCCAGTTTTACGTCACAGCCGCTCTTTACGACGGCGCCTGTAAGATAAACCAAGACTCCGGCCGGCCGGCCGGCGTGGCGCAGCGTTTGAGCCCCGACCTATGCACCAGGAGGTCAGGGTTCGATTCCCAGTCAGGGCGCATGCCTGGGTTGTGAGCTCCATCCCCAGTGTGCAGCGTGCAGGAGGCAGCCCATCCACAATTCTCTCATTGCTGCTGTATCTCTCTCTCCCTCTCCTTTCTTCTCTGACATCAATGAAAATATATATTGGAAAAAAAAGCAAATGAGCCAGCACTCGTAATGAATTCGCCAGACTGCCTGGCCGGCGGAGACCTCGCTGGCGGGAGGAGCCACGGCCACAGGGAGTCCCGGACTTCACATTAAACGGGAGGAGGCGCAAACACACAGCCACACGCGCCGGGACGCACAGGTGGGGGCCCCTGGCTCCCTGGCTGCCCAGCCTCTCTCCTACGACACCCCGGAGGCACCTCCAGTCCGGGACCCCGCCAGGGGGCGCACTGTCCCCCTCCCTCCGTCCGGCTCCCTCTCAGAAGGGCCGGCTCCCTCCGCGGGCGATGGATCAGGCTCAGACTTAAGGAAAAAGGCAGCGGCCGAGGCCTGAGAGGAAAAGGGCCAGGAGAGGGCGATCCGCACACGAGCGGCTTATCTCCTCAGAGCCGCCCGAGTCAACATTGGAGGCCGGATGGCGAGCAGGTGTTCCTGGGCAATTCCTCTGGTTAATCATTCTGCCCACACCCCATTCGTGGAGCTCGTTATCGCTGATGAAAAGACGGGGCCTCAGGTGCAAAGTCAACACGCCTCACCAGGACACATCTCACCAGGACACCTCTCACCAGGACACACCTCACCAGGACATGTCTCACCAGGACACGCCTCACCAGGACACGCCTCACCAGGACACACCTCCTAAGGACACGGCCCAGGAGGACACGCCTCACCAGGACACATCTCACCAGGACACGTCTCACCAGGACACACCTCCTAAGGACACGGCCCACGAGGACACGCCTCACCAGGACACGGCCCACGAGGACACGGCCCACGAGGACACGCCTCACCAGGACACATCTCACCAGGACACGCCTCACCAGGACACACCTCCTAAGGACACGGCCCACCAGGACATGGCCCACGAGGACACGCCTCACCAGGACTCGGCCACATTTCCCCACCACGTGAGTGACGTCTGCGCTGGGACCTGGCTTGTTGTGCTGCATACCAAGCAGCATGTTGACACGTGTTCATAAACATGAACACGGATTCTGGCCACGATGTCCTGACAGAATGGCAGTGCCTTCGCCTTGAGGTGCCGAGGCTGGGAAGGCCCCCCCCCCCACTCCCTTGGCAAGCTCCGTCCTCGAAGCATCTCACCGTGCACCATCCAGAGGGCGATCTGGAGGAGTGACTGTGACACGGAGCTGTCCTGCCGTCAAGTGTAAGAGAGCCAGTCAGCGGGCGCTGAGCTCACAACGGCCTCGTGGGAAGGCCGCTGCCGGCCCAGCGGACAGTTCAGAGGGCGCGGGAGGAGCGAGCTGGCAGGAGATAAACTCATCCCACCCGTCACCACAGCCCATCGGTCCCGGCGAAATCGGCGACGCCGGTTTTACACTTCAACGTGTGCTTTCTGAAAAGTTAACTGAGAGCCATGTCCCCCACCAACATTCCTGATGCGTGACGAACACACTGAGACATCCGTGTTAGGATGGAAGGAATGGATAAAACTCTAGATGACTATCAAATCGAGATGATGTCGTCATCAGTGATAAAAACATTAGCAGAGCTCTGGGATTTTTAAAGAGTGACCTTGATAGCCACACCCTGTCCCAGGGGAGGTCATGGCCGTGAGCACATCACAGCCATACGGGGTCCAGCCTGGCCAGTGTGGCTCAGCAGATGAGCGTCAACCAGTGAAGCAGGTCACCGGTTTGATTGCGGATCAGGGCATGTGCCGAGGTTGCGGGCTGCATCCCGTGTTGGGCATGCAGGAGACAGCCCATCAATGACTCATCATTGATGTTTCCACCTCGCTCTCCGTCTCCCTTCCTTTCTGAAATAAAAACTATATTTTAATATCAGGTCCTGTGCTCACAGCGGCCATCCTCTCCTGACCGCCCACAGTATGGAAAGCCCAAACCCTAGTCCACCGGGCACGGCCAACAGCTCACACTGGGCATTTTATGGGGGAGGGATGGGAAGAACGCACAGGGGGACGGAGGCACTGGAGGGGTGACTGTTACTGCCCCCGCTTAGCCGACCCAGGAATGCTGAGCCCAGGCACAGAACTGAGGCTCACGGAGGACCCAGATGCAAGGAACAGTAAGTCACACTCACGATGGGACGGACGGACAGACAGGGGGACCCTTAATCCTGAGGACCAGACGGCGGCAACGGTGAAGCCAGCCGGTCCCTGGTCCGAGCGAGAGCTGGAAGCCACGGGAACCTCTCTGAGCGAGACACGCTGAAACCAGCACCTTCACGGACACCTCCAGCCTGGAGGGAAAGCACCCACTTTCTCACCAACACAGAACCCCCGCCTCCCTGACCCACCGGCACCTCCAACAGCCAGTTCTTAAATGTTTCCGATGACGTTTTAAGGAGCATTAACATGGACTGGGTGCACACACACACACACACACACACACACACACACGGCTGCCAACGGAACGTCCCCCATGGGGGGGGGGGGCATTGGTAACCCGTGTCCCAGTGCTGGCAAAGGAAGGTCGTGGTTCATGTGGGCGGGCGGGCGGGCGGGCTGCCTCCTCCGGGGACACACATCTGATGGGTCTGCCGAGACTAGATCAGGCGACCCACAGGTGGAGAACCGCTGTCAGGGCTGCCTAAGACCATCGGAAAACACAGATATTCACATTACGATTCATTAACAGTAGCAAAACCACAGTTGTGAAGTAGCGACGAAGATAATCTTATGGTTGGGGGTCACCACAGCATGAGGAGCTGTGTTGGCAGGTCGCGGCATCAGGAAGGTGGAGAGCCAGGGCCCTAGAGGACCAGGATCGGAGGAGGGAGAGGCAGGAGTCGGGGGCACGGAGGGAGGGAAGGCGACAGAACAAACACACACAGGCACAGTGCGAGTTCTGCCAAGTCCTTTACTTCGGGTCGGAAAGGAACAGCCCCACGCTGTCCGCTGCAGATACACAGATTCAGAGTACAGTGCTGGTCGTCCGAGGACACGCACACGCCTCACGTTCTCCGTCATGCTTTTTTTTTTCTTTTTCTTTTAGAAAGATACCGTTTACCAAAAAGAAACTTCAGCAGTACAGGAAAAACGAATTTCCCAATAAGTGTACGAAAACCTAAGATTCCCAATGGAATCAGATTATCTTCCCGCTGTCCACCTGGAGCACCGCCGCACGCTGGTGGGCGCGGCCGCCCGCACCCCAGGACGCTCGCTTCCGGCGAGGGCGCCGCTCCCAGAAGCCGGGGCGGCCGGCGGCGCGGGCTCCGCAGGTACCGGGGGTCCGCGGGGGCAGCTGACGCCGGATCCCGTTTCGCTGTATAAATAATTGTTCCCTTAGCAGCAAACGTACGTCTACACGTTCGCAACAGTCCTAGGAAATAAATACTGTGATTATGCGCACAACACGTTAGGACAAGACTCGCTCCCAAGAACAAAAAGCAGCTCGACACTTGATACAGAAAACCCTGATCAGAATCACATGGGCACCTCCAGGCTTAACACATCGTCAGAGGAACAGCACGTTGGAAACCGTCCATGTTCACACAGGGAGGGGGGTGGAGGGGGGGGAGGGTGGCTCTCCAGTTCCAGAACACGTCTTCCGGTTGTGAATGAATGAAAATAACCAACAGGTTGGAAATGGTTGGTTTCGGGGACGACGTCGGTTTTGGTCTCACTTTCGCGTTATTTTCTTTATAGAAAGTTGCACTACGTGTCCATCCGTGGTCTGACTGGTCTTCAGTATTCCATACGCAAATACAGAAAAGAAATTCCTAAAAACCGACAGTTCTTCGCACGCGTGTACATACGTATACATAAAAGGATCTCATCTCGGAAATGGCCGTCATGGACAGAGCCACACACGGATGCTAGACAGGAGTGCTCCCACCTGCAGACAGTGATTTCAGAAACCCACGTACATTCATGGGGTCACAGTAAATATTCCACATGTGACGAGCGACAGAACATACATCTTGTTTGCACTCAAAGCTGATCACAACTGAGATGGACATGTGATTGAAACAGGCCGATGTTTGAACACGTTTTAATTCGGTGGAGGAGGAAGACTGGGATGACAGGAGGGTTTGGTCTTCGTAAGGCCCGTCACCAAAGACCGTTTCGCTGGGAGAGATGGACAAACCGAGAGCGCGAAGTGGATGTAAGAAAATAGCTTCTGTGACTGGGATTTGATTAAAGGTAGGTGTTCTCTCCCACGGGAGCGCGGATCTTAAAAAAGAGATGACAGACGGGCAGGCGAAGCGCCCGGGTGAGCAGAGTCCGCACCCAGGGCTCGCGCGGCGGGAACGGGACAGACGTGTGGCCTCACAAGTTTAAAAAAACAAAAACAAAAAAAAACCCGCAGAGGAAACAAACATGGGATCCGTACCCGCCCACCGCCCCGACGACAGCACAGCATGATCGGCAGCGGGGCGGCTGGCGTCGGAGCGGTCAGCTCAGTGTGCAACAGGAGTACAGAGCACGGATATATATATATATTCGTTTGTACAAAATAAAATCAGCGTCATTTGCCACCGTACACCTTTGCTCCAGGGAGGGGGCGTGCCTGCAGGCTGGTCCCTGGGGGGCCCCCACAGGGCAGAGAGAATCGAACCCAAGAGCAGTCACGTCCCTACGCGTGGATGTTAGGGTGACAATTCAGATTATTTTGCAAACTAATCCTGAGAAAAACCTGTTTACAATTTAAACAGTCATGTTCTGTAAAAAGTATTAACAAATCCACTATTACAAAGAGCCATTTCCTATGCTGTCGTCTATATATACACACAATAAAATGGTAAATATATGCAAAAATACTTTAAAAACACATGCACAGACCCCTTCCCCGGGAATCTGGGCTTCCCACGAGACCTGTCCTCCGACAGCCCCTCCCGCGCGGCCCTGCTCCCTCACTGCACAGAGCGGCGAGGGAGAGTCACGTTCCAGCCAGGCTGACAGGAACGACCCTGTGGTGGCCTAGGCCTCATCGGCGAGCAGCTCCCCCTTTGGGTGCTGCTTGCTTTGGCGCCGTCAGTCTTCGTGATCCGTTCCGTGGCGAGCCGGGAATCAGCACGCGGATGGCGCCAGGCTCGGACCGGACCCGGAGGCTCCTGACGGGCCCCGGAGGCCCCGGAGGTCACTGCACACAGCAGACGTCCGTGGCCACGCCGACTACCTACAGAGGTCGGCGAGGGGGGCGTCCCGCTTGTGCTTCCTCCGCTTGCCGTGGAAGCACGGGTTAGTGGGTTTGCCGGGGTGCGGCTTGCCGGCCGCCAGGCCGCCGTGGCTGCCGGGAGCGGTACCTTGGAAGCCTTTGCTGGAGGAGCGGAAGAGCCGGGCGGGTCCGTGCTGCGGGGGAAGGGAGAGAGGTCAGTCCAGAGCCGCCATCGGCTTGCCCACCCGAGCGCTCACAGCCAGGCCGTGCGCTCAGCTGGCGCTGCCCGAGCTGCGGAGCCGGGCTCTGTCCCTGGGAATGCCGAGGGCAGACCCCCTGGTCCCCAGAGCAGGTGGGCACACTCCTCCCCAGGGGCCTGCAGACAAGAGGCCACAGGGAGTGGCCCCGCAGCCGCCCACCTGCCGGCACCTGCCACGCTCACTGCCCCTCGGGGTGATGGGGGCTGGGCCTGAGGCTGTGCCGGGAAGGACCTGCAGGTCAGCGGAGGCAGCGTGACGGACACGCCCTGCGTGGGAGGTGGGATGGCCTCAGGCCGGGCCAGGAGCAAATGGCTCCTTCCCCGATGCAGGGCCCCGGGTGACACAACTCCAGGCAGCACACAGCACACGCCAACACAGGAGCCTGAGCCTTTGCAAGCGGAAGTGGATGCCAAGCCACCGAGCTGGCCAGCTGCTGCCTGACCGTTCACCCGGCCCTGCCTCGGCCACGGCCACGGCCCGGCCCCGCTATTCCCGGTGCGCACGTGGCCACGGCCACCAAGAGCCACACCTGCGGCCGCTCTGCCAGGTCAGCACGAGGGCGGCGGCCGGCATCGCACCACAACCGGACGGACGCCCAGAGGCCTGTGTCCAGGGGCCCAGGCCCTGTCACTAGACACCCGTCGTGCAGTCACTCTTAGAACCAAACACGTGTGCTCTTTAACCTGAGTCTCTGCAAGCCCACATTGAACACGTGTAACCGACATGGAAGAAGCTGGACATACCCCGCACTGACTGCTCACAATGACGCACACATGTGACTGACGTTTAAGGAACAATGACATGCACGTGTAACTGACGTATGAGGAACGACGGGCCCGCACCCGGCTGCTCACGCACCTGGGACTTGCTGGCGCCGCCGGGCGTGGCGGGGGCCGGGGCGCTCTGCGCCTTCCCTCCCGCCGGCGCGGACTCCGCGGCCACGTCCTGCGCCCCCGCGCGGCTCCCGGCGGGCGGGCGGCACAGCAGCTGCTTCGGGGTCTTGCACGGCGTCGCGTCCGAGTCCTGACAAGCAGAGGGTGACAATGGGGCCCGCTAGCCCTCAGCCCCGTCGCAGGGAGCTGTTTCGGCTGAGCCCGGACCGACGGAAGTGAGGATGAGGACGCGCACGAGGGGACGGACGAAGCGAACGGTCACGTTCCTCGGTTCCGGTCGTCCTCCCTCCCGCAATCCGCCCCCTCCCGCCGCCGCCCTGAGCCGCCCGGCTCCGTCAGTTCTGAGGCGACGGGGACGCCATTGCTTCCCAGCACCAGGCAGGGCGTGAGCCCTCCGCCCGGCCCGGCCCGCACTCACCACGTCGCTGGAGCTGGACTGCGTGGCGGACGAGGAGGACACGGGGCCGGACGAGGAGTTGGACGAGTGCTTGCTGAGCGGCTCGGCGGCCTTGCCCCTGCTCTTGCCCAGGCCGTCGTGCTCGCCAGGCAGGCCCCGGGCGCCCGTCTCCAGCGGCGGGGGCCCCACCACCAGGGTGACCCCGTGTCCTGGGGGGGCGGAGAGCGGAGCGCGTTTCCTCCCGAGGCCCGCGGCGCCGTGGGGGCCGCGCGAGGTGCCGGCGGGGGACTCACCGTTGCACGCGGGCTCCGGCCTGCTCTGCCGGCCCCACTGCTTGGAGATCCAGTCCCGGTACGTGGCCACCTCGTCCGTCACCCTGATGATCCTGCCCAGGATGCTGCGGGGAGAGGAGCGGGTGAACTGAGGCGGACCCACACGCCCGCCCGCCCGCCCGCCCACCGAGGACGGGGGCGCTACCTCTCGGTCTCGCTGTTGGGGTAGTGCTTGGCGATGGGCGACACGGCGTGGCTCAGCACCACGTAGGCGTAGTCGAAGGCCTGCTTCACCTGCATGGCCCCGTACGAGCTGCGCCCGACGTCGTTGCCTGCGGAGAGGGGCGGTCAGAGGGGGTCGGGGCCCGGAGCTGCCCGGGACCGGCAGCGACCCCAACTCCAGGCTCCGCGTGGACATCCCGGCTGAGCAGTCAGATCGGTGCTCAGCCAACACGGCCTGGCCCTCCGGGCACCCCCAGGCCGTCCTGCCAACAAGGACGCCCGCTTCCGGAGCGCCCGGCCAAATGCTCCTTCTCTCCGCCGTGTGCACGGCGCCCACAGTCAGCAGCGCCGGGAACCGGGCCGCGGGCTGGAGCCCCGGCGTCCTCTGTAGAGCCGGTCCCTCACCGCCCTCGGTGAGGACCCCGGGACCAGCCAGTCACACGTCACACACGGCCGAGGCCACGCTGCCCTCTGGCTCCCCCGTCACACGGCACAGCCACTGAGGCCGGCGGTGTGGACCGTGCTTCCCTCCCGCCAGGAGGCACCGCCTCCAGGAGCCTCGGGGACGGAGGGCGGGCGGGAGAGGAGGAGGCCGGAGCGGGTAAAGGACAAATGCTGACGGAGGAGACTGCCCGGGGAGCAGTGCCAGGACCGTGACAGACGGCACAGCTCAGCCGAGGCCCTACGGCTCCTCGCCCGTCACCCCGCCAGCCAAACTGGAGACAAAGCCGGCGGGCAGCAGGCGAACGGGGGGAGGCCGAGAACGGAGAACAGACCACGCCCCACTCGTCCAGGGTCTGCAGCGGGTTCTCTGGGGTGTGTGTGTCTGTGTGTGTGTGTGTATGTGTCTGTGTGTGTGTGTCCCTGTGTGTTTCTGTGTGTGCCTGTGTGTCCGTGTGTGTCCATGTGTGTCCATGTGTGTTTCTGTGTGTCCGTGTGTGTGTGTTTCTGTCTGTCTCTGTGTCTCTCTGTGTGTGTGTCCGTGTGTGTATGTGTGTGTGTCCGTGTGTGTGTGTTTCTGTGTGTGCGTGTGTTCTCCCTGGTGTGTGCGGACGTCCACATATTTGCTCGTGAACCATGCTGATGAGGCGAGAGTGACCACCTTAGCATTGATCCTGGACGTCTGGTGGAACCGTGCCGGCCACACCCGCCCTCCGCCCGCCCGCCCGGCCGCAGTACCTGGCTGCAGCGGGTCCTCGATGTAGAGCATCGACGGCCTGTAGCCATCCAGCATGTTCTTCTGAACTTCATCTTTGGCCACATATGAGCCACCATCCTTTATCCGGATGCCGGTCTTTAAATAATTGAAGTGCCGTCCATATAATTCAAAAAACTCTATTAAGAGAACACCATAGTTTGTATTGGGGATGCAAGCATCTTCCCTGGGATGCAACTACAACCAGAAGGAGAAGAAGAGAAGTTACGTTGCACGTCCTCCGACTGCCCGGGGACACACCCGACATCGGACGCCCCCGCCCCCGCTGCCCGCTTCCGACCCGCCTCCCGGCCGCGCTGGCCCCGGGCGGCCGGCTGACCGCAGCCCCGGGAGGGGACGCCTCCCTGCGTCAGTGCGCCCATGTACCCGCTCAGGGCCCCCCTGGCCCCTCGGCAGCCCGTCCACGGGGCGCACAGATTAGTGGCTCCGGGGGCGTGGCCGTGTGCTATTTCCACGGCTGGTCACCGCTACGGAACCCACGCCCCTCCTTAACCCCGGCGGTGAAAAATCAAAACCAGAACACGGGGACTCAGAAAACCACCCTCTTTCCGGGGATGGGAAACTGGCCAATCGCAGGAGGGGACACGTTTGGGGAGTGTCAGTGGCCGGGCAGCGCAGCCTCTCCCGGCGCCCTCACCTGCAGGAAGCTGACGGCCATGAGGAAGAGGCTGTAGGAGCCGATGCCCCCGGTGAAGACCTCGTTGAGGTCGCGCTGCAGGAGGAACTGCTTGAGCACCAGGACGAGGTACGGCAGCACCGGGTACTTCTGGAAGGAGGGCCGGACTCCGCGTGAGGACGCCGAGCGGGAGCGGCCCTCAGCACCAGCGGGAGCCCTCCGCGGCACCCGCCCCGGAGCCGCGCCGACCCACAGGCGGCACCGCCTCAGCACAGGAAGCCTCCCCTCGCCCGGCCCCCTGAGTGAGCTGACCTTGGTGAAGTCCTTGATGAGGTCGGCCGCCCGCACGCCGTTCTGCACGTTGAAGCTGATGTCCACCTTCACCTCCGTGAAGGAGTCGGTGAGCTTGATGATGGGCACCTGGGGGAGGGGCGTAGTGAAGGCTCTGCCGGACCAGGCGAGGCCCGCCCGGGGGAGGGCGTGCGGCCCCACCCCCTCGGGACCTGTGAGCGCACACCCCCCTCCGCCAGCCCGCCTTCCATAGCGCCCCTCCGCACAGCCTGTCACTCCTCAGGGCGGAGGTCTGACACCGGAGGCAGGAACCCCTGATGCCACGCTGCGGAGCAGCTTCCTCCTTGCTGACGGCCGAGCAGTCAGGGGGACCCGGGGCCGAGGCACACTCGCGACCCCTGCGGCCGTCAGCGCTGCCAGGAGCCCAAACACACACTGGCCGGTGTGGCTCAGTGGATAGAGCGCTGGCCTGCGGACTGGAGTCCCAGTTCGATTCCGGTAAAGGGCATGTATCTTGGTTGCGGGCACATCCCCAGGAGGGGGTGTGCAGGAGGCAGCTGATTGATGTTTCTGACTCTCTATCCCCCTCTTTTCCTCTCTGTAAAAAATCAATAAAATGCATATTTTAAAAAAGGAGCCCAAACACAACCCAGCAAGAGGAGACAAAATGCAAGAATCATCCCAAATAAAAAGTGACAATGATTTCGAGAAGACGTTTGGGATTCTAAAAGAACAAAGAACCCTGTGGGCACCACACGTGAGAAGACGTGGGTGGCACACCGGGCCCCGGCCGCCCACCGACAGGCTCCCGGCTGCCCACGCCGCCGTGCCCTGGAGCACATGCGTGCAGACCCCACTAGAAACTCAGCTCCGGGCTCCCACACGAGCGCCCCGGCGGCCAGGCCAGGCCAGCGAGCGCGTGGCCAGACTCATGGAATGCCAAACGTGGCCTGTGCCACGGCGCAGACTCGCCTGGAGCGGAGCGGCCCGGCGGGGCCCCGAGGAGGGCCTGGCCGACACCAGGGCAGCCTGTGCTCCATGGACAGAGCCCGCAGGCCATCCCTCATGACCAGGAGCCCATCCGTGTCCCACACGGTGCCTGTGACGGAGAGAAGGCGCCGGCCGGTGCTGTCGGGACGGCCCTAACCCGGCGGCTGGCGCGGGGGGCGGGAGCGGGCAGCGGGCTGCAGGGGGTGGGAGGAGGGGGGCACAGAGGGACTCACGGTCGCTTTGTCCAGGACCTTCACCGAGTCCTCGTCGGCCACCTTGTGCTTGCGGAGCGCCTCCTCCAGCGTCCAGAGCGGCAGGTTCTCCCACTTGCCGAACACCACCAGGTCGATGTCGCTGCGCACAGAGCAGAGGCTGAGCAGCCCAGCGGGGAGCCCTCTGGCCACCCCCTCCCCTGGCCGCCCCCTCTCCCCCTGCTGCCCCCTCCCCCAGCCCTGCGTGGCGGCCACGCTCCAGGCCCTCCCTGCGATCACGCCTGTGCCTTTCAGACTGAGCGATGTGACTGCTACTCCTGAGCTCACGACACTGTGCGGAAGGGCGAGGGCCCCAGCTCCTACACAGGGACACGGTCAGGAGGGGGGGCGGTGGGGGGAAGGGGAGTGGTCAGGACCCACCCCTCAGCGGCTGTGGGTGGGGCGTGTGCACCCGAGCCCCTGGGTCAGGGTGTGGAGCTCGGGGTGCCGGTGCAGCTCCTAGTAACCCGGCCCCCGTACACGCAGGTGCTTCACCCAGAGGCCCGGGCGTGTGAGTGGTTAGGGGCGGGCGGAGGTCTGGGGGGCCAGCCACAGCCCACTGCTGTGCTGTGGGCAGGCGACCAGAACTGCCCCGCGGCCTGGAGGGAGCTGCTGACCGCTGGCAGGAGTGACAACGACCCCAGGGACCCAGGAGCCCGGGCATGTGGGTATCTGTTCCATCACCCGCCTTCTTTCCACGCTTCCCGTTCACAGGCAGGACAGACACAGCCCAGGACGGGCCCGGTCCCGGAGCGCCGTGTGCTCACCTGGTGGGTAAATACAGGCCGGTTTTGAAACTCCCAAATATCTGCACCTGAAACAGAAACCACTGCATCACCGAGAGCCCCCAGCCAGGAGGAAGGCTGGTGTCTGCTGCCCTCTCCTGGCGCCTCTGAGCACTGCAGCACGCTCTTCCCAGATAGGCACACACTCAGTTCAAGGACCAGCGCAGGCTCAGGTGGAACAGACACTTTCAGCAGGAACATGTCCGTCACATGTGCTCCCGATAGCCACCGACCCTGAACACTGGCCCCGGCCCCCAACGCTGGCCCCTGCCCCCCCAACCCTGGTCCCTGCCCCCAACGCTGGTCCCGGCCCCCCAACGCTGGTCCCGGCCCCCTAACCCTGGTCCCTGCCCCCCTAACCCTGGTCCCTGTCCCCCAAATGCTGGCCCCTGCCCCCAACCCTGGTCCCTGCCCCCAACCCTGGTCCCTGACCCCACGCTGGCCCCTGACCCCTAACCCTGGTCCCTGACCCCCACGCTGGTCCCTGCCCCCCACACGGGGCCCTGCCCCGTAACATTGGAGGAAGCGTCGCCGCAGGAGGAGGACGGGAGCTCAGGTCAGGGTCGTGACCTCAGCGTCCTGACACGTGGAGGTCATTCTCGGTTGTGGGGGGCTGCCCTGTGCACTGTGGGGTGTTGAGCAGCACTCTGGCCTGCGCCCCGCTGAGCGCCAATGACGAGGCCGACAGGAGAGGCCCGGGCAGGAGCGGCTCAGTAACGTTGGCGTGTCCTCTCTCCCCACCCACAGCCCCTCGTTTGGTGCTGGTGTTTAACCAATGGGAAAGAAAACCAGACAAGGCCCCGTGGCCCCGGGCCCGAGCCTAAGGAAGGTCAGCACAGTGACAGTGACGGATCCTAGTGTGGGCCCTCGGGACACACAAGGCCGTACCACAGACCCAAACGTGCCTGACCCCGTGCAGGAACCACAGACAGGCAGTCCGGCCGCTGTGCGCACCGGGGAGGCCGTGCGAGGAGCCAGGGGTCGGAGCAGAGGACGGCGTGTGTGGGGGGGAGAAGAGGGGGCAGACGCCGGCATCGGCCTGAGAACGTGACCTCCCGGCGACAGGAGCTGTGCCCCACCCTCCTGTAAACGCACTGCTCACGGCGGCACCCCGGGTCACACACCGTGAGGCGGACCCCCCTCTCACCCCTCCTGCGCTCTGCCAGGCCCACACCCCGAGCCCGGCCGGGAGCGGCCGACTGCGTGCTAATGATCGGGGCCCATCCCAAAGGCCAGCGGAACCCCTGGCCTGACAAATGCGCAGACAGCTGCCCGGAGGCCGCAGCCCCGCTCCCCGCCGCCCCGTGCTCACGTCGGCGCTGGGCCAGAGCTCCTTGATGACGCTCTCGATCCGGTTCACCACCTCCATCCGCATCTTCTCCTCCTCCGGCCGCGGCGACATGTACTCGTAGAAGTCACTGATCTCCTCGTGCAGCCTGCAAGGGAGGGCGACGGTCACGGCGGGCGCACGGTCACGGCGGGCACACGGTCACGGGAGGGCGACGGTCACGGGAGGGCGACGGTCACGGCGGGCGCACGGTCACGGGAGGGCGACAGTCACGGGGGGCGCACGGTCACGGGAGGGCGGGCAGCCTCCACAAGCCGGTCCCACAGCCCCTCTATGCCTGAGCCTCCCGCTACCTTCACCCTAACGCTGCCACTCCGATGGGAGCGAATGGAACTATATCAAAACCACAAAGTGATTCCACAGACACGGGCCCGGGGAGTCCGATGGCACGCTCACAGCCCTGCGGGGCCCGAGGTGGCCGCGCAGCCCTGACCGGGACACGGAGGGGCCCGCGCCCGCAGGACGCTCGGGCAGTCACTGCAGCCCGACTCCCATGGGTGCCGCTTGCCTCGGGCTCCCCCCGGGGACGCGCAGACGGCGTATGGAAGTGCCAGGAGTTTCTGGGAGAGCACCCTCCCTCTGCTGGCACCTCCTCCGGGGGGCCCGAGGTCGGGGTGCGGCCTGGCCGCTCTGCTCAGACACAGCCAGCCCCACCGTGCCGACAGCACCGGCCCCGAGCGAGCCCCGTGCGTCTGAGTGAGACCTCCAGAGGCCCTCCGCTGGGTGTGCACCAGGAAACACACACACACACACACACAAACATGTGCGTACATACACATGTGCACATGCGTACACACACATTGTGTTTTCATTTCAGTATCACCCAGAAAACACGCAGAGACCCGCCCGGGACCCCCAGCGCCCCCCTGGGGTTCCCGGCCCACGTGCCTGCTCTTGCCACGCCACCCCAAACAGGACCGGGACAGGTGGGCACTAATGGTCAAGAGCGGGGTCAGCCCTGCAGATACACAACGCACACATGCCCAGAGGAGGCCCTGCGGTTCCCCGAGTCCCGGAGTGGGGAGAACGGGGGGCACGCGCAGAGCAAGAGGGGCACTGGGCCGCTCACGGCTCACGCGCAGCGCTGTGGCTGGAGGGGCCACCCATCCCGTGACAGTCTCATCGCATCGGCTTTGCCGTTTTGTGTGTTGAACTTGTCCGTCTGTCCGCCTTTGTGTCTTTGAAGATAAGGATGTTGAACCTGACGCCGTCATTCGCTCGTTCCATAAGAACCACCTCAGCGAGGCGCCGAGCGCAGCCGGGGAAGGCTGTCTGCGGCCAGTGGGGCCGGGGGAAGGACATCCACACGCAGGGCAACAACCGGGGACCCCTACCTCACACCACAGAGCTCCAGTGGGGGGACCGGCCACCTGACCTGGCCGGCTGAGACCAGAAACTTCCAGAAGGAACCTGCCGTTTGGCGGCACTGGATGGATTGCCAAAAGCACAGGAGACGGCAACCAAGAGGACAGCTGGGACTTGGCCAGAACTGGAAACCCCGTGTGCCAAAGGCCGCCGCCAACAACAGAGAGGAAGCAGCCCAGCGGGAGGAAATGTGTGCAGGCCGCGTGTCTGACAGAGGACTGCTGTCCAAGGTACCTGAGGAATCCTGCAATTCCACAGCGAGAACGCGCAAACGTGGGCGAGAGACTCGAAGGGGCATTTGTCCAAAGAAGACACAGATATTCAATCTGCACAAGAAGACACTCAACCTCATCAGTCATCAGAGAAACACAAATCAAAACCAGGAGATGCCGTTTCAACCCATTAGCATGGCTACTATTAAAAAAAAGAAAAAAGCCAAAACCGTTGTGGCTCAGTGGATAGAGCGTCGGCCTGCGGACTGAAAGGTCCCGGGTTCGATTCCGGTCAAGGGCATGTACCTTGGTTGCAGGCACATCCCCAGTTGGGGTGTGCAGGAGGCAGCTGATGGATGTTTCTAACTCTCTATCTCTCTCCATTCCTCTCTGTAAAAAATCAATAAAATTTATTTTTGAAAATTAAAAAAATAATACCAACATTTCCCCAGTCGCTCAAGGTCAAGACTGTAGCTGAGTATTAAGTCCGCGGTGGGTCCAATCCTCTCCACCCTCCCCTTTTACCGCTCACATTTCTTTGGCCTTCCTCCCATTCCCACCCCATTCCCGCTGGAGAGATTATGCCTTAAACCGAGGTTTCCCGCAGGGTCTTCCTGCTGTCCCACGGTCGCATGTGCACTCCAAAACCCGATGCCATAGTCATCCAGCCCTTGGAAAAAATCTCTCTGGTCCTGGCAGTGTGGCCAGCTCAAACTTTTTCTTTTTATTGATTTATTTTATTTTTATTGATGATCTTAGAGAGCAAGGGAGAGGGAGAAACTGAAACATCGATGATGAGAGGGAATCATGGACCGGCTGCCTCCTGCACAGACCCTTCCGGGAATAGAGTCCACAGCCCGGGCCTGTGCCCTGACCCTGACGGGGAACTGAGCCCTGACCTCCTGGTTCACAGGTCGGCGCTCGGCCCCTGAGCCAGGCCTTTGCCAATCAATGGGCTGGACGAGCATCAGACGCCTGACCCAGGGCGTTCTGGACCCGGGGGCTCGGCCCAAGGACTCTGACTCCGTACGTCTCCTGCATTTGCTACTTCTGTCCGCCCTTCCCTCTCTGGTGACTGACAACTAAGTCTCTGAAAAGGAAAAGGCTCGAGGCTCGCTGTCATGGACAACGGAAGGAGCAGGTGGGCTCTTCCCACACCACGGCGAACCCGGGCAGGACACGGATCCCACAGGAGGAAACAAGCGAAAGCAACTTCACGATGAAGACAAGGCGCCAGGCTGTGGCTCCGCTGGCTAGCGGGTCATCCCCTATAGATCAGGGGTCGGCAAACTCATCCGTCCACAGAGCCAAGTACCGACAGCACAACGATGGACATTCCTTCGGAGAGCCACATTTTTTAAAACTTAAACTTCTTCTAACGCCACTTCTTCAACACAGACCCGCCCAGGCCGTGGTGTTTTGTGGAAGAGCCACACTCCAGGGGCCAAAGAGCCGCGTGTGGCTCGGGAGCCGCAGTTTGTTGACCACCACCCTAGACGGAAAGTTGGTGGGTGTGATCCGAAGTTGGGGCACCTATGGGGGTCCATCGGTCAATGTCTCCACAGACCGATCCTCAGGTGAGGATTGAAAAAAATTTTTTTTTTTAATTTTTAAAGAAAAAGAAAGCAAACCCATCCAGATGCTCTTATATAAACACTCTTCAATAAAAATAAAAAAATAAAAAGTAAAAAAAACCCACATGTTAAACTGCTGCCCTCCTCTCAGAGACAGAAACAAAAAGAAGGAAAGTCTGATAAGTGGTGAGAGGTTATAATCAGTCTGAACAGTAATCCCAAGTAAATAAACCAACCTTCCTTCCTTCCTTCCTTTATTTACTTATTTATTTATAGAGAGAAAGGGAGAGAGATAGAGTCAGAAACATGGATGGGAGAGAAACATCAACCAGCTGCCTCCTGCACACCCCCCACCAGGGATGTGCCCACAACCAATTACACACGCCCTTGACCGGAATCGAACCTGGGACCTTTTAGTCCGCAGGCCGACGCTCTATCCACCGAGCCAAAGCTGTCTGGGCTCACCTTCCTCCCTTTAACCCCTTAGAGGGCAGCACCATCCGAACAAGACCAGACCGCTTCTGAGTTCAAACGTGACCTGTAATCGCACCTTCACCACCGACACCAGGAGGGCGGACACTCCTGACCAGAGGCCGCAGCACTGGGTTTCTGAGGGACCTTTGTGGACGTGCACAAAGAAGCTTCAGGAACCGGAATTAGGGAACTCGGCGGTTTTAGTTGACGGATCACTTCACGGGAGCTTATTCCTGACCCGGCACCGAGAGAGGGACCAGAACCTCAGTCCACGTGCCCTCCGAGCCCCAGGTCCACGCTCCGCCCGCCTGCCCGGCCGCCCGGCTGCACTCCCGGGATGGAGCCCGGAGCCTTAGGAGAAGGGATGGCCATGGGGCGCTCTGGAGCTCAGCAGCTGGGTCAAGCCTGGAAGGGTGCCCCTGGGGAGGGGCAGTGAGGACGGACTCCACACGTTCCCGGCACAGCCTGAACTGCTCGACCGACCGACCGACCGACCGTCCGACAGCATCTTCCCCAAAAGGTGTGAGCTGTAACAGCAGCGTCTGGCAGACCCCGGCCCTCCAGAAGCCGATGGAACCCACCAACCGGTTCCCCCAGACCTTCCACCCGCTCCGCCTGCCCGGGCGGCAGAACGGGGAACCTGAGAGAAGGCGCCAGCGGGGACGGCTGGCAGCTTCCTCTGCCTCCAGCCCGCGGGCAGCGTGAGGAGTGAAGAGCAATCTGAAGGCTCCTGCTCCACTCCACGCGCCGGGCAAATGCATGCACACACTCTCTCACACACACACTCTCTCTTTCTCTCACATACACACACACACACTCACACACTCACAAATACACACACACTCACACAATCTCACACATATACACACACAATCACACACACATACTCTCACACACACACACACACACACACACACTCACAATCTCACACACATACACACACAATCTCTCTCTCTCTCTCTCTCTCTCTCTCTCTCTCTCACTCAGTAGCAGGTCCTACCCAGCAGAGGGCTCTGCCGGGACCGGGCTGTGACTTCCCCGCTGGGCACCCACTTCCCCCGGCGGGAGCTGCCTTGTGTAACACTGAACTTTACCCACTGTCACCGCCGGTGCAACTCTCCCCGCAGCATGCAGCTCCCCCCATGGAGAGCCTGGCCGCCCCGCCAGGCGCTGGGGCCAGGGCCATGAACTCCTAGAAAGTTCCATGGCCGCGCAAGAGGCGCTCCCAGCTCCACCCGCCTGCACGGAGCCCTCCCCCTCCTCCCTCCCCACGGCATCCGGCACCGCTGCCGAGGTGACACATTTTGAAAAGAAAAAGGAAAGAAAAGGAGCCGATGGAGGAGCAGAGGGCCAGCAGCAGGCAAAGCCGTGCTGGGCTGGGATTCCCGTTTGGGGTGAGGGCGGGCGGGGGAGGAGCTTTCTGGATGGTTCTATTCCTGGCCAGGAAACCAGCTCGGGTCCGGTTCCATCAGAAGGCCCGGCACGGCCGCAGGGCCGGGGGATGAACGCTCTCCTGGGGCCAAGCGGCCTCATCAGGGGGTGCGGGTGGCAGCAGGTGGGGGGGCTGCAGGGGGAGGTGGGGGGCTGTAGGGGGAGGTGGGGGGGCTGCAGGGGGAGATGGGGGGGCTGCAGGGGGAGGTGGGGGGCTGCAGGGGGGGTAGGGGAAGGGGTGTTTCCGGTGGGGGGGCTGCAGGGGGGGTAGGGGAAGGGGTGTTTCCGGTGGGGGGGCCGCCTGGGGAGGGGCGCGGTAAGACGGAATGAATGGAGGAGGTCGGGAGGACGGGGACAGTTAGGAGGGAGCGTGCGGATGACTAAGGAGGCGAAGGCGGGCGTGGATGGCCGGAGGGGAGAGGGGAGGCCCCTTAGGGGAAGGGGTGGGGGGTGGACGGGCGAAGGGATGTCCATCTGCCCCCGGAGGCAGCGGTGAAGGAGGCCCCGGGAAGAGCGGTGGCCTCGCCCGGCTCTCCCCACCCCGCCGGGGGCGTGTGCCCCGCGCTGTGCCGGGCGGCCGCACTCACCCCACGACGCCCTGGTTGTAGTTCCGCCGCTTCCAGGGGGTCCCGCTGTGGGCGCCGCCGTCCGGCCGGCCGCCCGCCCCGGGCCGCGCCGCGCCGGGCTGCAGCAGGCTGTAGTTGAGTCCGTAGGTGCTGGCCTTGTTGTCGCGCTTCCGCTTGTTGCTGCCGCCGCCGGAGGCCGGGTCCCCGGCGGGCTCCGCGGCGGGGCCGGCGGCCGAGGCCGGCGCCGGGGACGCGGACGCCGGGGACGCGGACGCCGCCGCCGAGGGCCCCGCGGCTGCCCGGCGGGCCCAGGCCGCGGGCTGGTGGTGGTTGTTGTTGTTGTTGGTCGTCTCCAGGGGCAGGAAGTCCCGCTGCTCCGCGGGGCCGGCGCGGTACATGCCGGCCGGGGCCGGGGCCGGGGCCGCGCCGCCGGGGCTGCCGCTGCCGCCGCCGCTGCCGGGGCCGCCGGTGGCCGCGCCGCTCGCGCCGCCGCTGCTGTGACAGTGGTGGTTGAAGTAGAGGTTCCGCAGCCCCTGGGTCGTCTCCCAGATCTGCATCCACAGACTGTTGGACGGTCCGAGCTGCTCTGGCTGGAACCAGGCGATCCTCGGATCCATCAAACGGCGGCGGCCCCGGCCCCCGCCCCTCCCGGCCGCCCGCACGGCCGCCCGCCGCCGCCGCGCCTCAGGCGCACGCCCGGCCTCGCCGCCGCCGCCGCTGCTGCTGCTCCCGCTGCTCCCGCTGCTGCCGCTGCTGCCCGCGCTGCCGGCGGCGCCGCTCCCGCCCTCGGGGGCTCCGCGCGCCTCCCCGCTCCCTCCGCCCCTCCGCTGAGCCTGTCACCGAGGTCCCCGTGCAAATGGCGGCCGCGGCGGCGGCTCCGGAGAAGGACGAGCGGCGGCGGCGGCGGCGGCAGCAGTGGCGGCGGCAGGGGCGGCGGGGTGCGCCTGCTCCGTAGCGTCGGCGCTGCTCCGGCCCGAGGGCGGGGCTCCGGCCGGCCCCGCCCCTCCCGCGCCGCCACGCCCCCGCGCCGGCCCCGCCCCCGCGCCGCGCCGGCCGTCGGCGCGGAGGCCGCGCCGTGCGTCACAGAGGCCGCGGCGCGGTGCCCGCAACCGCCCGGCCCAACCGCCCCGGCGCCGGCCGGGCACCGAGCCCGCACGTACCTGGGCGTCCGGGTGCCCCTCGCGCGCGCACGCCGCCGCCGCCGCCGCCGGTCCCGGTCTCCGCGCCCCGGAGCCTGGGGGAGGCCGCACGGAAGTCGGCGTCCGCTCCGCGGGGAAGGGGTGGGGGGAGACGCCGCCCCGCCCCCGGACCCGCCCCCGCCCGCCTCCCGGATGTCCTTGGGGCCGACCCCGCCCGAGGGCTCCGCTCCCCGCACACCTGCCGCCGGGAGGAAGTGCCCGGCCCGCGCACGTGCGCCGTCCCGGCCGGCCGCGGCTGCGCTGGTGCTGGTACCGGCGCCCGCCGCCCCGCGCGCCCCACGTCCTCCCCGCGCGCCCCGCGCCCGCCGCCCCGCGCCGGCCCCGCCACGCCCCGGCCTCGGCGGAGGCGCCCCGCCGCCTGCGCGGCCGCACGCGCGCGATCGTTGCGTGTGTTGGTCTTGAGCCCAAGCCCACGCCGCGCCGCCGCGCACACGCCAGGGCGCGGATGCGCCGGGCGGACACGGACCCGCGCCGCTGGGGGTGAGGGCGCCGCGCCCGCCCCGGGGTGCACAGCCCTCCTGGACCCCGGGCCTCTCAGACTCACGTGGGGACCAGACACTGCCGGCGGGAGATTTCCCACGCGGTGGCTGTTTGTCTCTTCCCCATCCCTGTGGGTAAGACGCGGAGCAGGGAATGTTAAGTCATCCGAGTCACCAGGAGGGAAAAAGGAATGGGCGCGTCTCCCCTGCGCCTCTAAGGGGGTCCCAAGGCCGCACTCCCAGCCCCAGATTTGGGCCTTCTGTTTGGGGAGATTAATATCCTGGGAAGCTTATTTTTGTTTGCTTTTGTTTTTTGGCAAATGATGAAAAACTATCAAATAAGGAAGTGTTGCTCCCTCTTTTCTTGCTGAGAGAATAATATGGCTGTAAATACGGAAAACCTACAACAAGCCCTATGGAATGCTGGTCCTTTGTGTGTGTGCCGAGAATCAGCCTGGAAAATGGGGAGCCGTGCTTTTATGCTCATCAAATGCAACAAAAATAAAGCGTTGCACAGAGATCCGTTTCTTTCGAGGATTTCAAGTTTGTTTTGAAAAACTCAAAAGGGAAAAATAGCCGGACAAAGTAAACCATCTAGAAATCACCGCTATGAAGACGGTGACACAGCCTTCCGGAAACCTCTCTGGGCACACGGGTATGTCAAGGGACCAAAATCCTGCAGGCTCTTTCAGTCTTCACTTACCTGATTTGAAACGTAATTCCATCTCTTTATTTTTTTTTAATATATTTTTTATTGATTTTTCATAGAGGAGAAGAGAGAGGGATAGAGAGTTAGAAACATCTATGAGAGAGAATCATCGATCAGCTGCCTCTTGCACACCCTCCACTGGGGATGCGCCCGCAACCAAGGTACATGTCCTTGACCGGTATAGAACCCGGGACCTTTCAGTCTGCAGGCCGACGCTCTATCCACTGAGCCAAACTGGTCCCGGCCGTGATTCCATCTTTTACAATATTCTTCCAAATGTCCAAGAGCGCATTAAATGCCATTTATGACCCGCCCCCAAAAAAGTATCTGTGTGGCAGTACAAGCCAGACATGAGCATGTGTTGTATGGCCTGTTCATTTCTAAAGGCAAACCTTATAACTACTACGGTATCAGCAAAACAATCAAAGGAGCTAATAGATGTAAAATACTTTGCATAGTCCTGTCCTTTGTTCGCCTGCAGGGAATGCTGACTGGTTAGCCCCGTGGTCGGCAAACTGCGGCTCAAGATTCACATGTGGCTCACAAGCTGCAGTTTGCCGCTCCACTAATGGAGTTTGCCAACCACTGACCTAGAGTCTCCGTTCCAATAATTACAGGCTGCTGTTGTTCCTTGCGATTAAGCCCCTATCCCAGTGGTTGGCAAACTCACTAGTCAACAGAGCGGCGGCTTGCCGACCACTGGTACCGTTAGCCGGGTCACATGCCCCTGTGTCAGCGCCTTCCCTCAGTACGTCTGGGTTGAATGTCTAGCATCCATACACAATGGAGCTAATTGCTCCAGAGAAGATAAGCAAGCCGCCACCGGGGCCTTTGGCTGCCTGCCATGAATTTACTGTCTGGTTAGGGAGGCAAATGGGTAAATATTTAAAGTCACGTGGCAATTTATTGGGTTAATTCAACAATTATGTCTCCTGCAGATATTACGTACCAGCATATGGTGTGATACAGCGATGGCCTACACCGACGGAGTCCCCGCCTTCATGGGCCTTCCGTTCCAGCAGTGAAGCAGGCGGGGAAGGTCAGACGGTGGTTAAGTGCGACAAGGAAAAGGAAAGTAGGCTAAAGGGACAGTGTCTGTGCTATTTTTAGATGGGCTGGACAGGGAGGGCTGCTCTGAGGAAGGGACGTTTGAGCAGGGACTTCAGTGAGGCCGAGGGCCATGTCCATCTAGGGAATGACCCGTTGGGCCCAGGAACTAGCCGGTGCAAAGGCCCTGTGGCAGGAACAGCCTTTGTGGCCCAGGTGCTATGGCCGTGTCATTGAGTGGTGACTGGGGTGCCGTGATTTAGAACCAGAAAGTCTCTCTGGAGGACGTTTCCGGTCTCACGTAAAACAGTAGGGAGTTTTACAAACATAAAGATGTGTCCACTTTCCCCGACAAATCCGCTGTAACCTGCTGCATCCGAAGAGACAGACTCACTTCACTCATAAATTTTGGTGACTCAACCTTTTCCTTTTGCTTTTTAGAACTAGAGGATAGACATTATGGTCTTCAAAACTCTCTGCATTGTATTGATGAACAACAATAACACAAGACAGCTATCATTCACCCAGACATTTTCATGTACTCGGGGGCGGGGGGGGAGGGGGGACTCAGCCTGGCATGTGCGGCCTCTTGCAGTCTGGGGAGTCCCCCGGGGGGATGTCTGACTGATGGCTTGGGCCCATTCCCTGCTTGGCATCCTTAGGGCAGCCACAGAGGCAGGAAAGGCTCCCAGCACTGCTGCTGCGCTTGCCAGCCATGAGCCCTGCTTCTGGTTGAGCTCCTGCGTTGTGTCTGCCCCCTGGTGTTCAGTGTGGGTCATAGCAACTGGTTGTTCTGTCATTGGGTCAATTTGCATATTAGTCTTTTATTGTCTAGGATGTCCTGTCCATTCTCAGGATTCCTGGTCTTGGGGAAGCACACGCTGAGCTGTTGGTCTCAACTTGAAAGATTTTTTTTTTTTTTAATTGATTTTACACAGAGAGGAATTGAGATGGACAGAGAGTTAGATACGTCGAGAGAGCAACATCGACCAGTTGCCTCTTGCACACCCCCCACTGGGGATGTGCCCGCAACCAAGGTACATGCCCTTGACCGGAATCGAACCCGGGACTTTTCAGTCCACAGGCCAACGCTCTATCCACTGAGCCAAACCTGTCCCGACTCAACTTGAAAGATTTACGGCCACACCAAGGTTCTGCAGGTCAGAAACACAGCTGAGAAATGAGAAGCAAAGAATCGGCAGATTGAAATAGGATTTTTATTGGCGTATTAACTTGCAAGAAACTGAAGGGGCACAGCACACACACTGCTACGGGGTGTGATTAGTAACTGGCCTTGGAATTGGCCTTGGGATGAAGGGACAGGCGGTGTATGATTGCATTCCCGCCCTCCGGAGCGAACCAGCCCGGGGCTGCCAGTCACACAGTAGGGCTGTTAGTACCTCCGGGGCTCAGCTTATGAAGCAGTCCTTCCAGGCATAGCCCCCATCTGCAATTTTCCCTCTTGCACACAATACACACATTATATCGTGGGTTTTCTCTCCTACTTCCTGAAGGGAAAGCAAAGTAGACTGTGAGGAGGGAGATCTTTCTCAATGAGACGTCAGAGTGATTGTCCCAATTTCTCCCAGCGCTGTTTTTAGAAACACGTTGCTCAATGGTGTGCCATTCTGGGATCTCTGGAGTGAGTGCGTGCGTGCGTGCGTGCGTGCGTGGGTGTGTAACAACTTTATAGTATAAGGCATACTCTATGAAATGTGTTCGTTTTCAGTGTGAGATTTTTTTTAGGAAAGTTAAGAGTTGTGCCACCACCATCATCATCATCCAATTTTGGAATATTTTCTATCAACGCCCCCTCCCCCCAAATCTCTAGGGCTCATTGGCAGCCAATCCCTTTTCCCAATCCCCGCCCTGGGCAACTACTACCCTTCTTTCTGCCTCTGGAGACTTGCCTTCTCTGGGTAACCTCTGACTCGAGTGGCATTTCCGTCGACATTGACCTTGGTGGCTGTAAAGCCCCCACAGAGAGTTGCCCGCCTCGCCTAATGACGGGGGGGGGGGGGGGGGGGGGGGAACAACTGTCCAAGTTTTGCTAGCTATTCAGGCAGCTCTTTCTCTTTTTCTTTTTAATATTTAATAAAACATATTTTGTTTATTTATTTGCCTATTTGAGAGAGAGAGGGCGAGAGAAACATCAGTGATGAGAGAGAATCCTCCATCGGCTGCCTCCTGCACACCCCCGACTGCATCTCGAGCCCACAACCCGGGCCTGTGCCCTGAAAAGGTGGAAATATGACCTCTTGGTTCATAGGTCGATGCTCAACCATGGAGCCACGCTGGCCGGGCCCCTTTGGGCATCCTGATAGGTCGGCTTTGGTTCTCCCATGCAGCACCCGTGTTTCTCCGTCTGTGCCCCATGGTCCCTCTGCCCCCCTGTAATGAAGCTCCCAGACGGCAGGGGCCTGGTGGGGGGCAGACAGACTCCGAGATGATTGCTCCATGGTCCCCAGTCTCTGGGGTTCTCCTTTCTGTATAATCCACTCCCCTTCTCTGAGGGTGTAACCTAGGATCTGTCTAACCAGCAGAAGGTGGTGAAGGGATGAGTGCCATTGCCCTGAGGATGTGACCTCATAGCAGACTCTGGCCTCCGGGTCACACAGGGGAGCGGGCACCTTTGGGAGCTGACCTCTGACCATAATACTAACCCTAGTCTAGCCTTAACCTTGTGCCCTAGCCCTAACCCTAGACCTAATCCTAACTCTAGCTCTAACCCTAGCCCTAACCATAACCATAACCATAACCATAACCCTAGCCCTAACTATACACCCTGTTCATAGCATTATTCACAATAGCCCATAGCTAGGTGGAAGCAGCCCCAGGGCCCATCAGCAGAGGAATGGGTACACGGTATGTGGACGGAGCAGCATTCAGCCTTGAATGGAATACTCTCCGGCCCTAAAAAGGAAACCCATACATCCTACCACATGGATGAACCTTGAAGACATGATGTTAAGTGAAATAAGCCCATCACAAGTCAACAATATATTAAGATTCCACCTACATGCGATGCCCAGAGCAAATTCAGAGACGGAAAGCGGAATGACTGAAGGGTCCTGGCTTGGGTCAAGGGCATGTACCTTGGTTGCAGGCTCAATCCCTGACCTTAGTTGGGGTGCAACCAATCAGTGTCTCTCACAGGTCGATGATCCTGTCTCTCCCCTTCCCTTCCACTTTCTCTAAAAAAAAGAAATCAATAGAAAAATATCTCAGGTGAGGATGACCTCCACCAGAAAGGAAATGTAACTTTAGCCAGGAGAACGATGGGAAATGTAGTCTTCTGGATTTTCAGAACTTCTATCACCGTGTAATGCCGTAGTACATGTCAAACACAAGGCCCGCGCGGGCCAAATCCAGCCCGCCAGGGCTTGCAATGTGGCCCGCACCGCGCTGTCATCACTGCACTCCGCTGTCAGTTTATGACTGTTCAGTAAACCATTCGGCCCGCGATTTAGGCTGGATTTTAGATTTTGGCCCCTTCTCTGATTGAGTTCGACACCCCTACTAGAGTGAAGACCAAAGGCGAACACATCCTTATTTCATTTGTGGGGTTTTTTTTGGTAGTTGATCATGTTATTTTATCAAACAATGAACTGCACGAATTCCTGTAAATTTTAATGATGGAGTTTGTTCATGAGCATGTGCAATGTTTTCAAGACTGTGATTTTATTTTTTAAAATATATAATTTTATTGATTTCAAAGAGGAAGAGAAAGGGAGAGAGAAAGAGAGAGAGAGAGAGAGATCAATAATGAGAGAATCACTGATTGGCGATCCTGCAACCTGGGCATGTGTCCCTGACCGGAAACGAACCCGGGACCCTTCAGTCTGCAGGCCAATGCTCTATCCACTGAGCCAAACAAGCGAGGGCAAGACTGTGATGATTTTAAGCATTTCCTGGCTCTGTACACTAATCTGTGATAGAAAAGAGAAGAAAAGGCAGGTAACGACTGAAGCTACCTTGGTGAAATCACTCCAGCGCACGCTAATTCCAGTCTTCATTAGAAAAGACAGACTTCATTTCTTCCTATTGGACTTGAATAAGCATAAGTGTCTTTATATTACACAAACCCAGGAAACGGTTTCCTACAAATGACAGCAGGAAGGTGTTTTCCCGGCTTCACTCAGACCAAATGTGAAGTCAGCAGTTCCTTCACTCCGGAAGGGTTTGTCCTTCTCCCGGCCAGGCACACATTGCTGAAAGCATTACAATTGTAGGGCAGCTGCGTTCTCCTGGTTAGGATTCCCCACGAAAACAGAGGCTAAAAATACGGCGAAGCAGATCCTGGAAACCACTTGCTTGTAATTTCTCTCTCGGCATAGAAAAGAACGACTCAAGCTAATTCCGTTCATTAAAATGAGGAATTGTTCAATTAAGTGGACCCAAATAGTCTCAGATGAAGACATAAACTTCTCTAATAGGGCAAAACTTGAGAATCTTTTACGCGACACCACATTTCCCTTTTGGCTAAATAGTAAAATGAAGGTGTACTTTTAACTCAGAAGGGACAAGAGTAAAAGAACATGTTGGAACCTTGACATCTTCAGTGGCTGGTCCCAAGGAAGCAGGAAGCAGGCCTCGGGGTGAGAGTGGAAAGCCCAGGCGTGGCTCAGTGGTTGAGTGCTGACCTAGGAACCAGGAGGTCACGGTTCTTCTTCCTTTTAAACGTTGTATTGGGAACTTCAAGTCCTCTCCCCTCCACCTAGTTTTACAGCCAGCTTGTCAGTCTCTACAGAAAACCCTGCTAGGATTTTGATCGGGATTGCCTCGGACCTGTAGATGGATTTGGGAAGAAATACCATCTTCCAATCCATGAACATGGTAGATTTCTCCCCTCATCGAGGTTTACTTTCTCTCAACGTTTTGTAGTTGGCGATGTTTCAAGGATACTGAGAGTCATGCTGAAGGTTCCTGCTTAAGTCTCGGTTCTAATACCTCACACGTATTCACAACGATGTCCATTAGCAAGCAAATGCCCAGAAACAGGACTACCTTGTATTTTAAAAAAGATTTTGTAAGAGACAAAGCATTTTATTAAAAATTTATTTATTTAAAAATATTTTCCTCCAATTCTGATGACATATCAAATTAAAGAGGTTACGAAGCTGATCTGTTTACACAGAGGGTGATGATGACCTCGTCAGCTCTTTTGTACTTTCTACAAAATAGTGGAATACAAATTCAATTCATTCACTTAACAAAAGGTAGACATAATTGATATACTTCATACCAAAAATCTTTTATAAAGCTTGTCTTTAAGTTAAAAATGCAGCCAATATAAAATGATAGACTTAAAAGAGCATCCAAGCAATGCTTGTTTTCCTCTATTTTTTCAAAATTGAGTCAAGTTTCTACTCTGCTCACCGAGCACCACCTGAGTCCTCGGTGCTCCCCGCCTCCCGTGTCCGTGCCTGAGGCGAGAGCGCGAGAAACGCTGGTCCTCCCGGAAGGACGCCTCCGGACAGGCTCCAAGTCCTGAGAACCTCATGTTCACACACAGAACACAGACACTGACAGCGGCTTTGGGAACGGGCCCCGCCGGGGAGACCTGGACCCTGGGGACAAGAACTGCTCCCTTTCAACGGGTCAAGCAGCCAGTCTCTTCTCAACCGTCTCCTGGTAAGCGACAAACCTCCTCAAGTTCGTCTTCACGTTGTCGAGGACGCACAGCTGGTCTGGGCTGTACCTGCCTTTCCCTTCTTTTCGGATCTGCCAAAAGAAAACCACAAATGAGGTGGTGTCAATTACTAATACCCGTACATACAGAAAGCGTTTCGTTTTGCGTGTATTTATTTTCAGGATCAGATAGCTGCTGGAATTGGGTGAAACATTTTCACTTTTTTAATTTATTTTTTATTGTTGAGATTATTACAGATGTCTCTCTTCTTTCCCCCCCATTGGCCCCTCCATCCACCCATTCTCACCCTGCCTCAGGCCTTCAATGCTATTGTCTGTGTCCATAGGTCATGCATATATGCACAGATCTTTGTATAATCTCTTCCCACCTCTCACCCCCTTCCCTCTGAGGATTGTCAGTCTTCCATTTTCATGCCTCTGATTCTATTTTATTCACCAGTTTATTCTGATCATTAGATTTCTTATTTAGTTATTTTGATTTTTAGATATAGTTAATAGATATGTATTTGTTGCCTATCTTTTTTATCTTTTTCTTCTTCCTCTTTTAAAAAATACCTTTCAGCATTTCATATAATACTGGTTTGGTGATGATGGATTTTAACTTTTTCTTGTCTGTGAAGCTCTTTATCTGACCTTCAATTCTAAATGATAGCTTTGCGGGGTAATTTTGGTTGTAGGTTCTTGCTATTCATCACTTTGAATATTTCTTGCTATTCCCGTCTGGCCTGCATAAATTCTGCTAAGAAATCAACTGACAGTCGTATGGGCATTCCTTTGTAGGTAACTGCTTTTCTCTTGCTGCTTTTAATATTCTCTTTGTCTTTTGCTCTTGGCATTTTAATTATGATGTGTCTTGGTGTGGTCCTCTTTGGATTCCTTTTGTTTGGGATTCTGTGTTTCCTGGACTTGTAAGTCTATTTCTTTCACTAGGTGGGGGAAGTTTTCGGTCATTATTTCTTCAAACAGGTTTTCAGTATCTTGCTCTCTCTCTTCTTCTGGCACCCCCATAATGCGAATGTTGGTACGCTTGAAGTTGTCCCAAAGGCTCCTTACACTATCTTCATATTTTCGGATTATTTTTCTTTTGCTCTTTTGGTTGGGTGTTTCTTGCTTCCTCATATTTAAAATCATTGATTTGACATTCAGAATCCTCTACTCTACTTTTGAATCCCTATACATTATTCTTTATTTCAGTCAATGTATGCTTAATTTCTGACCTGTCCTTTTCCAATTTTTTTTTGGAGATTTCTAGAAGATTCCTGAATAACTTATAACTATGAATTCTATATAGAGTAGTTTGCTTCCTCCCATTTCTTTCATTTGTCTCCACATTTTGGCTGCTTCCCTGTACATTGGGAAGAGCTGCTATGTCTCCTTGTAGAGTGGCCTTGTTGCTAGGTGTCCTATAGGGCCCAGTGGCTCAGCCCCCCACTCACCTGAGCTGGGAGCCATAGGTGCACCCCTTTGTGGGTTGAGTACTGTCTTGTTGTAGTTGAGCCTTGATTGCTGTTGGTGTCACTGGGAGGAATTGACCTCCAGGCCACTTGGCTGTGAGGACCAGCTGTGACTACAGTGGGAGCTGCTGTGCAGGAGACACCCCTATGGAGCAGGACTTGCTTCAGTGGGGCTTTGGTGCTCACCGAGTCTGTCCCTTGAGTGTGTTGCTAATGAATGTGCAGAGCTGTAATCTGGTATGGTCGACACTGGCCACTGACTGAGCTCGGGGTGCCTGAGCTCGGGTGCCTGAGCAGGGATGCAGCCCGCAGCACTCGGCCTGGGCCCCGGTGCTCCAGGCTAACAGAGGCTGGCAGGGACCACGCCGCCCCTTCCCCGGGACGCTGAGGCGGAGGCATTCTGACCCCGCCGGCCTCTTACCTTCATCTTGAAGACCGGCTGGAACTCCTTCAGGGCAGACAACAAACGGATCTGCACCGAGGCCCGCTCAGCTTCGCTGCCGTCGGCGAACACATCGAAGAGGGCGTCCAGGGCCTCTCCCACCACCACCAGCGAGGGGTCCTTGGTGGCCACCTCCAGCAGGAAGCACCCGATGGTCTGCGGCCGACAGAACACAGTCACCGGCGCTCAGGCCGTTCCCGAGCACCGCCTCACGGGGCAGCGATTGGTGCACGTTTCACATCAAACGCCGGGTGAAGGAGAGCTTTACAACACTTAGAACACGTTTATAAATACAGGAGTAAAACGTCAGCAAGATAAATGAAACGTGTCAGAATTTATATTCATAAATAAAACGAGTTAAGGTCCTTAAGTGATATATGAAAGATCGATTTAGAAAATTACTAAGTTTTCCTGGCTCCCTCAAAAGGCTTTCCCTGTGGTGTAAAAATGCACAGAAATGTTACCTGTAACAAAACCCTGCTTTTTAAAGCATAAGAAACACTCACAGCAAAGACAGAAACTGAACACATCAGTCTCAAGTGGCTCCGCTGTGCTGGCCTCAGACACCCACCTCGCTGCTGCCCGCCGACGGCAGCCCTCCCCCCGCCGACGCTGGAGTGCACAGTGTGCGGGCCGAAGCCTCAAGGGCACATCTCGTAACCAGGCGGGAGAGGACATGCTGACAGCTCCAAACTGGCTCCACTGTGACGGCGGGACAGTCTGCTCAGTGCTCGGGCCTCGGTTTCCATCTGAACGTGCCTCCTTGCTACCCCTCAGGCAGCGTTTCCACTCACCCCTACTCAGCAGGGTGCGCTTCACTAATGCCCTCCAGGGAGCAGCTTCCCAATATGAGCCCGTCTCATGACGCCCACCGACGTTTCTGACGCCCCCCCCACCCCACTTCAGCATTTCAGGTCGGAAGCCATGTGTTACCTTGAGCGTCTCAAGCGCACCATCTTCTTTGGCCAGGACGCTGCCCGTGATCCCCAAAATGCTGACCACGTTCACCCTCACGCCGACGCTGCCGCTCTGGATGCCGGCTCTGCACAGCGTCATCAGCTGGTCGGGCGTCATGCACTGTCGGAGGAGGAGATAGCAATGAAGCCAAAGCTCACCAACGCGTCACCCAGGCCGCCTGTCCCGAGAACAGCAGCTCCCGGCGAAAAGAACCACACATCCCACCTGAGCGATGTTCTGGGCGGCCATGGTCTGCAGGAGGGCCCTCAGGGCGCCGCTGATGGCCTCCAGGAAGTCCGCGTGCTCGGCGAGGTCTGAAACAGAGGGGGTGAGGGCTTCTCCAAGGCCGCGGCCCTGAGCAGAGGGGCGATCCAGACCGAGCGCGGGAAGGGGGACAGGCCATCGCCATGAGCACGCTGCGACATGGGAGCCGAGCTCCTGGGAAAGCCCGCGAGACGGCACACTTGACTCTGAAATGACCGTGACGGGGTGTGTTCCCCGCCCCGCCCTCGGAGTCTGGCGACTTACCTGGCTGGGAGAAGAGCAGGGTGGACAGGTGCTGCGCCAGGGCCTGCAGGGCCGGCGCCCCGCCCAGGTGCTCCACCTCCAGCAGGGACACGAGGCTCTGCAGACACACGAGGGCCCGCCACTGCACCGTGTTCATCCTGCAGGAAGCGGTAAGCGGGAGAAGGCCGTTTGCTTCTCTACCAGCGCCCCCCAGAGCCCGGCCCACTGCTCCCCGCGCTCCGATGCCGGCTCAGGCGTCAGGGGCAGGGCTGGCAGCCAGCAGACCCCAAGCACTCTGCCGAGCCTCCAGGCCCGGAGGGCAGCCCCCTTCCGGGGCACAGGCACTGGCTTTAGGGAACTGCACCCGAAGCATCTTTCTGTCCACCTGTGGCTGGGACCTCCCTACGGGCAGCACGTCAATCACATCCTGTGCGACAATGTTTATAGCCAGCGACTGTGCAGCCGGAGATAGGCACCCTCACAGCCAGTGACTGCCCTGCCCTGCCACGCCCTCTCTCACTGAAGGCCAGTCACCACACCTGACTTTACAGGAAACAGTTCCTTTTCTCGCCGGTTTACCACCTACGTGTGCATCCCAACAAAACAGCCTGGCGTCACCTGCTTCTGGACTTGGTAAAACGGAAGCAGGCCGGCTCAGTGGTTGACCTATGAACCAGGAGTTCATGGTGTGATTCCTGGTCAGGGTTCAGGCCCAGGTAGCAGCTCAATCCTCCATAGGGGGCGTGCACGAGGCAGCCGGCCAAGAATTCTCTCTCCCCATTGATGCCTCCCTTTCCGGCAGGATGCTAGGGACGAGATCTAGCTTGGATCCCAATATGCTGCCTGCATTCCACTGCGTGACAATGCCAAATGCACGGGCCGTCCTGCCGCCGATGGACCCTGCTGTGCACACGCTTGGGCCTCTGCCCCGAGCACACGCCTCTCCAGGGCACACACTCGGGAACCGGGGGCACCTCCCACCGAGTGGTCCACCTTTCGCAGCACAGCTGCGACAAATGGTATTGAAAACGGACAAGGTCTTACTTTCTAACCAGAGGCTTCCACGTGGGGCTCCTGGAACACACGTCCACCGCAGCGCTGCTGGGAAAGGCAGTTTTCTCAAACACCTGGACTTAGAAAGGCGGAGGGCAGAGGTTAAAGAGAAGACTCTTCCCACAGCGCCCCTTACAGAGCCAGCACGGCAGGCGGCTAAGGGAGACGGCCCTCAGCTGGGGCTGCCTCAGCCCTTTCCAGGCCTGCATTCTGCCGGCCCCTGGCTACCCGGGGTGAGCTCACTGCCCTGCACACGGCGGCGCAGCCCCCAGGCCTTCTCCGCTGCACGGTGAGCCCGGCCGGAGCCAGTACCTTCCTGGGGATGTGGAGGTTGGTGAGGGCGGCGTGCGTCTCGTGGGAGAGGCAGAGGGGAGACAGGAGCTGCCCCCCGCCGTCGCCGAGGGAGCTCTCCATGAACGCCTCGCTCTCGTCGCTGCTGGAGAGCTCTTCCTCCCACTCGTCGTCGGAGGGATCTGTGGAGGGAGAGCAGGGCCGGGTCGGAGCATGGCCGGCGGAGCTGTGGGGCCGGGGAGCGGGGCGGGGACGAACCTTCGCTGCAGCACACGTTGACGATGATCTCCAGCGCCGTCTGCTGCGCCGTCAGCAGCGCCGTGGCCTCTCTCAGCTCCTCGTTAGTGGGCTAGGGAATCAATAGCAGCTCTCAGCGCGGGAAAGCATTTTTTCAAATAAATGTTTTCATTGATTTCAGAGAGGAAGGGAGGGGCAGAGAGAGGAACATCCATGATGAGAGAGAATCATTCATTGGCTGCCTCCTGCACGCCCTCTACTGGAGATCAAGCCCGCAACCTGGGCCTGTGCCAGGCTGACTCTCAATCAGCTAGCTGGAGAGACAGAGAGATCCTCAGGCCCGTGAACTGAATTCACCTGAACCTTAGCCGGGTGTGTTCAGAAGCAGTGAGCACACTGAGATGAAACAGAGCGGTCATATCAGACGCCGGCGCTGATACAGGACAGGGACAACCGCTCTCAGACCCGATGTCTCCTCCGGAAGCCCGCACTCCGGAACTCCCGCAGCCCTTCCGCCGAGTCACTGAGGAGTGGGATGGTGCTTCCCGCCCCTGAGGAGGCTGGAGGCCTTCCTTTACCCCGAGAGAGGGGCTTCCCTCGCCCCAGGAATGAGTTACCACGACCTTGTCAATCACCATTCAGAGGAGGAGCGGGACAGACGTACACGACCTCAATTCACACATCACCCATGGAAAGTAAACGGCTACACGTACATCCCAAAACCGTGCGTAAGCCAAAATTCACATAAGTTTTATTGTCTGAATGGCAGACGCACTGTAATTTATTAAGCATTTCACTACTGTGGAATATTTCAGATTACTTGGGACATCTTATTTGTCAGTTTTATGGGTCAGAGCTTAAAAACTAGAGACCTGCCTGGCTGGTGTGGCTCAGTGGTTGAGTGTTGACCTATGAACCATGAGGTTGCTGGTTTGACTCCCAGTCAGGGCACATGCCCAGATTGTGGGCTGGATGCCCAGGAGGGGGCATGGAGGAGGCAGCCAATGGATAGTTCTCTTTCACCAATGTGTCTATCTCTCCATCCCTCTCCCTTCTCTCTGGAAATCAAGCAAACAAAATAACTAGAGTCGGTGACAGCCCTGGAACATATATCCTCCCGTGTTATCCTCCAGCCTCTTCCTGTGCGACGTGACTGTGATCTCGAGCCACGCTCTGGAAAGTAAAGGCCAGTGGCCAGCTGGAGAGATGCAGCTCATTGACATTTGCATTCCTTTTCTCGCCGGCACGAACGAGTGTAAAAACCATTCCTCTTCGCCTGAGTACGCTCTTCCACCAAACAAAGTGTGTAAAGAGACAGGCCGTGCGGGCTCTCACCCAGCGAAAAAGGCAGATCTGCCTAGAAGCATCCGAGGGAACTTCTGCCTTTCCCTGAGCTCTCCTCTCAGAACAGTTCCCTGCTTCTCACTGTCACCAGTGACAGAGGACACTCCGGAGCACTGTTATGACAGCAGAGACCTGCTCCAGAACGTGGGGGTGGGGGGAGTGGGAGCAGTGATGAGAATGGACAGCAGTGATAGCTGGCCGCGGTGGGCGGGGCAGCGAGGTCTGCTTCCGCCCGTGTTAACACCAAAGGCTGCGCTGCTTCTTTACACTCTGTGCTGGCAGCTTCTCACGATAAAGGCTGCGGCTGCAGGCTCTGGTGCTAAAGGCCCCGGGCGGTGAGGAAGAGCGGAGCGGACGGACTATGCCTCTGTATTCCGGGCACGCACCAACACGATGGCTGGCAGCCGCCGGGTACCTGCACACTGGCTGGCCAGCTGGCATGTTAATCACCCGGTCGACTCAGTTATGTCAACAGACTTCAAAATGCACGTTTCTGTTATAAGGAAACACTGCACTTGACAAGCAGCAAAGTTCTACATACTTAGAGGAGTAAATCTCCAACTACCAGGTAAGTATCCACACTTTCCATTGCTTTTCAGAGAGGGAGGGGGATGAAGGGGGAAAGGGAGACATCGAATGGCTGCCTCCCGCACGCACCCCGACTGAACCCGCCGCCCAGGCACGTGTCCTTGAATGAAACTGACCTTGAGTCACCTCAGTCCGCGGTAGCTGCTCTCACCACAGCGGCAAATGGCCAGGGCGACGCTCTATGACGTGCAAGAAACTCAAGGGCAACGTCCACCCCACACCTGACCAGCTTTGCACCTGACAGCTACTCAGGGGCTAGAACAGGAGCCTAACTAGTTTTCTTCTGACCACCACTGACTCATGCTTTGGAGACTGTGAACACAACCAAGCGCTACGCTGACAGGCTTCTTTCCAGGCTCATTTCCACGGGGACTCTCACTGGGCACGGCATCACCAAAGCGCAAAGGCAGGCGCAGCCTCAGGGTCAGTCGTCTGACACCAAGGAGGACAGCTGGTCTGAAGCTGGACAGTGTGGGGCGTCCGTGCCTCTGCCAGCTCAGGCCTCCGCCCCTCGGGGAGGCTCCAGCTCAGGCCTCCTGTGCCGCCGGCCTCCAGGACAACAGCCCACCTGCTCTCACCATGCTGGCCCAGCCCAGCCTCTAGGCGCCCAGGTGCCTGTCCAGAGTGCTGACAGCCCCTCCCGTCCTCTGCTCTACACACAGCTCCCGGGGGCCGGGGCCCAGCCCCTACGGTCCCAACACCGGCATGCCAGCAAGTCACTACCATGTGCCTCTGAGGCTGGCTCTTGAAAGAAAACCTCTGTGACCCATGTGGGAAGCACCGACCCAACTCACCGGAAGCAAATCCGAGATCATCGTTTTCCTCCGGACCCTCCTCCTGGGAGGAGTCTCCTCCATCTCGTCGTCGTCCTCGGTCAGCCCCACGCCATTCGCGTTCTCCGACCTCTCCTCGGTCTCCGCGGCGGCTCTCAGCCTCTGCGTCTCGGCCTCCTTCATCTGAAGGACCACCGCGCTGGCGTCCATGTCCAGAACCTCCGATAAGATCCTGAGGATGGCGCTTATGATCTCTGCTTGACTCTTGGACGGAATGATGTCCTTCAGGTTCCAAACGGTGCCTGGGAAACCCGAGCAAGGACAAGGGATCGCCTGTGAACTCTTTGGTTAATTTCGGTTTCCACAAGACAGGTTCCCTGAGCTCGGCTGTAATTTCAAAAAATCTTGATCCCTCTGCCTTTGTCTGGTTTCTGGCAAATGGCAGGAGCTGAGCAGAGGCAGCTCCTGTTACTGCGGCCCTCGCCACCTCTCCCTCCTTGGCTCTCAGCCCCTCCTCTGACAGGCCGCCTCCCACCGGCCCAGGAGCACGATCAAGTTTCTCTGAAAATGATAAATTCATTTGCCTCTTTCTTTCATCTTAACCTGAGCTGCTCTCTGAGGCAGCTTCTTATATTCCAAGGGTGGAATGGAATGTACAAAATTCCAAGGTCTCATGCACAGACCAATCACGCAGCACGTTCTTATCAAAGTAGAACAGGAGCTACCACCAAGTACTTAGGCCAACTGTTTAAAACGTGACTGTTGCCGGGACCGGTTTGGCTCAGTGGATAGAGCGTCGGCCTGTGTACTGAAAGGTCCCGGGTTCGATTCCAGGCAAGGGCATGTACCTTGGTTGCAGGCACATCCCCAGTAGGGAGTGTGCAGGAGGCAGCTGATCGATGTTTCTTTCTCCCTTCCTCTCTGTAAAAAAATCAATACATTAAAAAAAAAATTTCAGAACAGCCATAACAAGCACAGATTGGATTCGTGAAATCAAGGAATGTCAGCCTCCTATCGCTACCACAAGTTATGAAAAGCGCCCTGTCACAGCCGGCTGAAGTTTACCTGCCACCAGTGTCTTCAACAGGATGTACGCCATGGAACTGGCAGGAGCCCGCATGGCGGCTTCCAGCACCTGCAGTGCGGGGGCACCGAAGGCCTTCAGCAGCTCTGGGTTATCCTCAGTTACCGTCTGCAAACAGTACGCTAGGAAGACAGGAACGGGATGCTCACCAACATGAATTCTGCGGGGTAACTTACACCCAAATAACCATTTAACCCCTCCCCTGAATTCAAACAAATCTCGGACAAGACTGAAGACACGAAAATAGAAGTGACGTTTTTCTTTTAAAAGCTAAGAGCTAAAAAAATAAATAAATAAATAAATAAATAAAAAGCTAAGAGCTAACTTTCTTGAAACTCTCATTGTGATAAAAACCGTCCTCAGAGGTTAACCTGCCAATTTCCTCGTTCCACTGTTTATAAAACTGCATTTGCTCAGTCTCCCACTTGCCAGAATCCATTTTAAGAAAAAGATTTAAAAAATTTCCCAGTATTTGTCCCCACCTCCCTTTTTTCTTTTTTTCTTTTCTGTGCTCTTAAAAGTCCCCTTTGAGCCCAGAGAAACATCCTTCGGGGGAATGCGCTGTCCTTGTCAGGAGAAGGCAGAGTTAAATACAGGATGCACGCCAGTGTTACGGGCAAAAAAGGCATGCTTTCATCAATGATTTCTCCGTTCAAGGTCTCCAGTTTCGTTTTACCTCACCAATTGCTCTCTAACCCCACGGACAGGAGGCGGGAGGTGGGGCAGTTTTGCCATCCCAGGGAAGGGAAGCAGGCCTGCGAGAAATTTAAATCATTTGCTTTCCTCTCAAAAAAAAAAAAAAAAAAGCCTGACTTACAGTTTTATGCTAAAAGTAGGAGACAGCAGCCTGGCTGGTGTGGCTCGGTGATTGAGCACCAAGAGCACCATCAACCAAGAGGCCACCGGTTCGATCTCGGTCAGGCGCAAGCCTGGGTTGTGGGCTCGATCCCCAGTAGGGGTGTGCAGGAGGCAGTTGATCGATGATGCTTCTGTCTCATCAATGTTTCTATCCTATCCCTCTCCCCTCCTCTCTGTCTAAAAATCAATAAAAACATGTTTTTAAAAAAGCAGGAGATAGTGATAGAGGTGTTTAACTAGGTGCAGATTCCGATGACCTTTGGCTGGAGGCCTGGCAGCGGAGGGCCACTGCTTCTCCGGGAATGGCGGACGGGAGCTCAGGAGGCGAGGCGCCTGCGCGTGGAAACAGCAGAGGCCACACCGGCTCAATGAACTGCCCTCCGCCCTCTCGCGTGCAGAGCAGGAAAACTGGCTGTGTAAGTACCGACCACAGAACAGAGCTCAGCTATGCACTGCACACGAGAGAACATGCTCTGTCTGAATAAGCAGCTTCACTGAGGCCACACATACGTAGGTCAGCCCATTCTCCCCTTACCTGCTGAGACGGCCAGGTCCACGTTGGTGGGGAACCTGCTTAAGCACTTCAGGACGCTCTCCAGACAGCCTTCTCTGGTGAATATAGACACCGCTCTGCTGCTGCACTCACTGGGTTGGAGGGCGAAGAAGTAGTTTTACTGTTCATATTTCCACATTAAACAATCAACCACAGAAACTCATGGAAAGTCAGCCAGGTTTATAATGGAACCGCCATTTTTACGGACGAAGAAACCACTGCCACCATGCTCTCTGGACAGGAACACAACCGGGGTCTGCGTCTACTTCTGTCCCCGTGGGCTCATTCTGCCCCCCCTCCCTGCACCCCGGCTTCTCACCGGAAACCCCTTCTTCCAGATGAGATCCAGGCCCCAGAGGTGAGGGACCCGTCCCAGGACCACAGTGTGTTAGAGGTGGCTCCTGGGTCGGTCGGTGCTTCCCGCCGGGCCGCAGTGAATCAGTGAAAGGCCCCTGAGCTTATCCCCAAAGGCAGGCGTTTTAAGGAAGCAGAATTAATTTTAGCCATTCTCTCTAGACTATTATAATCATAACAAGCAGAATCTGCAGCCTGCAATGGAGATCCTGCTATACTATTTTTAAAAATTGTTCTGTTAATAAAAGAACCAGAATTAGGGTTATCACTGCTAGTAACATACGTACTATATACAGGGTAAACAGAGCTAACTGTAACAATGACAGCCATGCTTCCAGAGAATATATGCCACATGCACATGACACACTAATAGCTAAGCTGGCTACGTCACTAAGTCCTACGAACTGAAACATAACCTGTTCTGTCTTCTTCTCTCTCTCTCTGGTCACTGCACACTCTGTGAGCCTGCCCTCAGGAAGCTGCAGTCAGGAAGGTAAGCACACATGCGCTGAGACAGTAAACATACGCATACATGTAAATATATTTACAACACAAACTACAAAGCAAACGTGGAAGTGGCAACGACACAGAGGCATCAGGAAAGAGATGACACAGGCATTAGGAAAGAGATCACTGAGGAGACCACACTTTCAGGCTCTTCCCGGAGAAATTTCTAGAGAATCTCCAAGTTCAATAATTCCTGTAAGTTAAAGGTTCGTGGCCCGGGTGGCTCAATGGTTGACCTATGAACCAGGAGGTCAGGGTTCGATTCCCATTCAGTCAGGGCACATGTCCGGGTTGCAGGCAGGAGCCCCAGTATGGGGCGTGCAGGAGGCAGCCGATCCATGGTTCTCTCTCATCACTGATGTTTCTCTCCCTCTCCTTTCGTCTCTGAAGCTAATAAAAACATCTAATAAATAAAGTTACGTGGTGTACCACTGCTGGCTCCGCTGCCGTCTCCTCACATCGGCTCTCCCGTGCTGCTGGGGAGTGCGTGCACGGTTTCCCATGGGCCAAAGGCAAGTTCGGGCGGCTGTGCTGGAGCCTTTCAGATCTAACTGAACCTTGTCTCCTAAGAAACACCTGTGCTTTTAGGCCAGAAGTTACAACTGCTGCCGAATGAGCAGAAGGAACTCCGGCAGAATCTTGCAAAAAGTGGAGAAGATAAAGTGGGCAGAGAAAAGGAGATCCAGGTTGTGTTTCTAACCATTTCCACTCCTCAGAGCACGTGCACCCAGGCTCCGGCTGCTGGTCCTGGAATGGAGCTCCTCCCAGGCCCTGCTTCCCTGTCACATGGCAACATGGGGGGTGTGTGTGTGTGTGAGTGTGTGTGTGTGTGTGTGTGTGTGAGTGTGTGTGTGTGTGTGTGTGTGTGTGAGTGTGTGTGTGTGTGTGTGTGTGAGTGTGTGTGTGTGTGTGTGTGTGAGTGTGTGAGTGTGTGTGTGAGTGTGTGTGTGTGTGTGAGTGTGTGTGTGTGTGTGTGTGTGTGTGTGTCAAGCACCACCGAGCTGGGTGGTCCCATCTCGTTCCAGATGCCAGACCAAAGCAGCGGCTGCGCCGGGACAACTGCCACTGAAGGGATCGGGCGGTGGGGTGAGGGTGTGCGGTCAGTGCCAGTGGCCAAGACTCCCGTATTTTGGTCAGTAGTAACGACCGGAGAGAAGAGAGCGGGAAAGCAGGAAGAGATGCCGTGAGGAGGGAAGGGACTAAGTGGGAAGGAGGCCTCAGGACCTGACTTGACCGCCTACCCAGGGTCAGCATCCGGGCTGACAGGCGCCCCAGGGAGAGCGGAGCATCCTCGGGGCGGAGAGCACCTTACCAGATGTTCCACAGCACGTTCACCGCCTCGTTGGCTATGTTCTCAACAGAACTTCTGCTCTGCTCCTTCTCTTCCCGCGGAGGCGCCTCGTTTGACTCCAGTCCAGCGCTACACTGTAACCAAACATCAAAATTAGCACCTGGTTCAAAAGGACAATTAAACCAAACAGCTAATGATAGCCAAGAGTCCCAATAACTAAACATCCGAAATTATAGTGCTTAACAAGCCTGCTCCCTTTTGGCAAGAGATACAGACAGGATAGGGCCACAGTCATTGGACAAACTAGTGATAAAGCACTGCACACGGACATGAAAATGCAGCCCTGGCCGGGTGCTCAGTGGTTAGAACATTGGCCTGAGGACCAAGGAGTCTCGGGTTCGATTCCCAGTCCAGGGCATGTACTTGGGTTGCAGGATCCCTGCCCCTATTGGGGTGCATGTGAGAAGCATCTGGTTGATGTCTTTCTCACATCGATGTTTCTCTCTCTCCCTGCCTCCCTTCCACTCCTCCACTCTCTGTGGAAATCACTGGAAAAAATATCCTCACGTGAGGATTAGCAAAACAAAAAAATGAAAATGTAAAATCAATATAAAGTATTGTATCTCATGTGATAAAGACAGTAAATAGGGCAAAGAGAACCAACACATGGCGAGATGGAACACCTCACAGCATCTTCTAAACGCAAGGCACGGTCTAAGCACTTCCCACGCGTTAAGTCACTAACCCTCACCACAAACCCAGGAGGAGGAGAGGAACCACGATCCCGTTTTTCCACTGCCGGTAGGAAACTGAGGCACAGAGAGCTGCTGAGGGGTGCGTGGTACGGGGTGCAGCTGGGACTCAGACCAGGCGTGCTGGCTCCAAAGCGGGTGCTGGGAACCACCCTGGGGAGCTGCGCCTCCAGCATAACCCACAGCGTCCCCTAAGCAGGGACTCTCACCGCGGCCCGGGTGGGGCTTTAAACCGGCGAGTCTTACTGTGGGGCAACGTGCGCTGTAGGAGGGCTAGCAGTGACCTTGGTTACTTCCTGCCAGGAGCAGCCCAGCCCAAGCTGTGACCATCAAAAATGGCTCCAGACTCTGCCAATGTCTCCTGGGGGGCAAACCACTCCTAGTAACCCCTGCTTTACAAAGGAACAAGGCGGTGCCTCCTCAGAACTGGATGACCTTGAGACAGCCCTGAGTGAAAATCACCGTCAGGACAGTGCGTGGATCAGAGGCATGCCAGGGAGAGCGGTCCTTGAGCCCAGAATTCATATCATGCAAAAAAGCTGGCATGATATTAGATCTGGGAACTTAAAGTCATCTTTCAGCAAAAAACCCCAAAACAAACAGACCTTTTACAGATGCCAAGTGGACTGCTGTGAGGGTCTGTGTGACAGAGCACCTGGTGCATAAAGTAATGCTGCCCTGGCTGGGTTCGCTCAGTGGATAGAGCGTCGGTCTGCGGACTGAAGGGCCCCAGGTTCGATTCCAGCCAAGGGCACAGGCCTGGGTTGCAGGCTCGATCTCCAGTAGGGGGTGTGCAGGAGGCAGCCTATCAATGATTCTCTCTCATCATTGATGTTTCTATCTCTCTCTCCTTCTCCCTTCCTCTCTGAAATAAAGAAATTTTAAAAAAAGAATTATTTTATTGTATGAAGTTTAAAGTCTAAAGGAGTGTGTCTGTCTATTTCCAGCACAGACATGAAGGTAGTGGGGACCAACTAGAGGCTGCTATCACCGAGGGGAGACCAGTGTTCCCAGGAAAAGAAACGAACTTCCCAGAGGATGTTCTGGGGGAGACACAGTATCACCCAAGCGCTGACACAAACACACGCACACAGAACACTAAGTCCGCACACCAAACGCTCCGTCTCACAGCTGCCCCCGGACGGCATACCTCCCGGAGCAGCGGGACCAGGGGCGTCATGATGTCCTTCGCCACCATGTCATCGCAGACCTCGAACCCTCCGCAGGCACTGAGGTTCCTGCAGAGAAGTGTAAGACACGTGTTACTCTCAGAGCACATCACCACACACCAGGGCGCGCTCCAATGAACTTCTGTTTCTAACCAGGATTAAGGTTTCCCAGGCGAAATTGCCTATTATTTGGTAAGATGTGGCAGAACCAACCCTGGATTCCCACCTGTTCTGATCCCCGTCCTACACGTGGGTGTGCGCCCATAGGGATGGGCGGGGGGAAAACTTTCCCTATTTAATGCGCATAAATCCCGGCCGAATCTGATGTGAGGGAACCCTGTCCTGGAACCCGCTGAGAAGGACACCCCTGAAGCACCCCGGCCTGCTAAGTCAATGAGTGGAGCACCATCCACAGAGGCGGAGCCAGAAGGACTACAAACACTAACACCTCCTCTGGCCCCCTCTGCAGTCCACCGGCTGCACCACCAGAGGGCCCTACTGGAAAGGAAGCCGGGATCAGGCCACTCCTGCTTAGAATGAACTGGTCCTTTCGCCCTGCCCATCTCCCCAGCCTCCCCTCCCAGAACACCCGCCCCTACCCGACTCACCCGCACCAGCCTTCCACCCTGTAACCATGCCAAGGCCTCTGTGCCTCCCTTCTTTGCTGTTCCTCCCGCCTCCACCCCTCTTTCTGGCTGTCACCTAGAAGGCATCTATCCATCAGTTGTCACCTAGAAGGAATCTATTTTAAAGAAACGTTTTCTCCCCAACTCGTCCTCCTCCTGGTTTTCTCCGGAGCACGGCTCACTCTCCGCTGCCTGCCGCACCAGCACGGGCCCTGCGGCGGCAGGGATCTCGGCTGCCTGCACCCAGAGGCCCTGGCACAGGTAACCTGGGCGCGTTTCCCGCATCTCAGGACTCCGGAGGGTTCCCGGAGAGGGGACAGTGTGCGCTAGGCTCCGAGGGGAGGCCGCTGGGCAGGTGGAGGAGAGGCCGCTGGAAAGGGTGAGACTCAGGGCTCTGAGTTCAAGTCCCTCTTCTGCAAATGGGAGCGGGGGGAAGAGGAGGGGGAAAGACGCCTGGACGGCTCAGGGCGATCGCGCGCGGCCTAGGACGGGTGCGCGGAGGATGCAATGGGAGCGCCCAGGAGCCCGGACCCCGGGCCCCGCCCCGGCCGCCCGCCCTGCCCGCTCACCTGAGCGCGCCGGCCGCCGTCTCCCGCACCGCCAGGCTGGGGTCGAGCAGCAGCGGCCCGAGGCGGCGCACGGCGCCCCGGCGCGCCAGGCCCCGCAGCGCCGGCCGCTGCTGCACCAGCCGCGCCAGCCCGGCGCACGCGCACTCGCGGACCTCGGCGCTCGGGTGCTGGAGCTGCGGAGGGAGCAGAGCGGGTCAGGGGGGCAGCGCGCAGGCGCGGGGGGTGCCGCCGCCCGCCGCCCCCGGCCCGGCCCGCCCCTCGGACCCGGGCCCGCGCCCCACCTTTTCCAGCAGCTCCGCCGCCGGCCCGTCGTCCTCCTCCAGCTCGGTCCCGTTCGCCGCCGCCGCCAACTCGGCCTGACAGTCGCCGGCGGGGGAGAACTGCGGTCTCTTGAAGCGCTTCGTCCTGCTCTTGCCCATGGCAGCGGGGAGCCCGCGAGGGGGCGGCAGCGGCGCGGCGGCGGCGGCGGCCCCGCGGGCGGCAGGGCCTGGCGGAGCGGCGGTTCGCGCGGGGCTCACCTGGGCCGGCTGACGGCGCGAGCCCACATGGACCGCAGTGCGCAGGCGCGCGCCGCGTCGCGCGAGAGGTGGGGGCTGGCGCCAGGAGCGCGCAGGCGCAGAGCGGGTGGGCGGGGCCAGACCTGGCTGAGGGGCGGAGTCCCGAGGAATTTCCCGGGAAGGCGGCCGGGTTTGAATGGTACTAAGGAACGCACCTCCCACCAGCTGGTGCTGTTGATGGCCACTGAACCTCGCCCAGTAATCAAATTTAATTTCCATAATGATCAAGTGGGGTTAAGGGTACCCAACTAGCAAGGCAACTGTGAGGCTTCAATAAAATGATGGGGAAAGCATCCTAACACCAAGCCCTCCGTAGGTACAGTAGGCGCTCAAAAAATATTTACCGCGATGTTGTGGCCCTGGTGCCTAGCACAACTCCTGACATAGACAAATCCCAGTTAATATTTTAGAATGGACTCCTTAAACAGTCCCTTAGTATTTCTGCCTCAGTTTCCTCATCCGTGATATGGAGACATCAATAAAATATACCTAATGCAGTTATAGGATTGTTAGTGTTAAAGATGCTAGGAACACAGACTGACTGGCACATAATAAGCACCACTTTTGAGGCCAAATATCCTCTCTTGGCATTTAATCCACTCAAAAGTTTGCTTAGTTCAAATACAGACTGAATTCCCTCGTGGTTATTTCAACTGAGATGTTAACATTGGGTAAGGTTGTAACAGTGGGATCCTTTTATCCTTTTATTTTTTTAACTTTTAGGATTTAACAGATTTACTAAGCAGTGACTTTGTAGCCGAGTGCTTTGCATGAACTAACGTGTTTAATGCTCTATATTAGGGGTGTCGAACTCAATCAGAGAAGGGGCCAAAATCTAAAATCCAGCCTAAATCTCGGGCCGAATGGTTTACTAAACAGTCATAAACTGACAATGTCATAAACTGACAGCGGAGTGCAGTGAGGACAGTGCGATGCGGGCCACATTGCAAGGCCTGGCGGGCTGGATTTGGCCCGCTGGCCTTGTGTTTGACACATGTGCTCTATATGAACCTGGAAGATTGACCAGCCTTATACAGGGTTGGGCAAAAGCAGGTTTAGTCATTTGTATGGGCAATAATACAATAATAATAATACAAGAATAAATGTTTTGCATGCTCACAATTATATAAACCTACTTTTGCCCCAGCCTGTATTTTATCTACCCAGGATAAATGAGGAAAGCTGCAAGTAGCAGATCTGAGATTTGAATCCAGCCTGGCATAGTCTGTTCCTAACCATAACATTGTAACCGCTCATGAATTAGGTCCAGCCACACATGAACACTTACACATCCTTTCGATCTGACTTGGGCTCTGGTGCTGCTTGTCTTTACTAAGCCATTGGGATCTAAAGTCCCTTTGAAAACCTGAGACTGCCTGCCCCGCCTATAGAATCAGAGCAGCCGCCCCAGTGAATTCCTTCCTGGTAGCGGGAAGCAGGGATGACGGTCAGGGCAGTGGTGCCCACAACCCTTGGGCCTATTTCAACCAGGGCAAAGGGTTGCTTGGAAAATGAATTGTTCTGCTAGGAGTAAAGGTATAAAAAACCTTTACAAAAGTTTCTTTCTTGGAGCCAATGGACTCCAAGGAGGCTGGCCCCAGGAAATCCTCTCCAAATCATGCCAAGTATGTGCATGTACACAACATATCTTCCTAGGGGAGAAGTTGCATGGCTTTAAGTAAAATACACAAAGCAGCTGATGCCTACAGAAAGATCTAAGGACCTAACCAGTTCCTCTTTTTAATCGTTATTGTTGAAAGTACTACAGATATCCCTCTCCCACCCCCAAACCCCCCCCACTAACCTCCACCTTCCTATTCCCACTCCCTCCAGGCCTTTACCACACTGCTATCTAAGACCAGGTTGTCCTCTTGGAGGAAGCTGGAAATGCAAGGTGGAGAAAACCTGCATCTCCTGATTCAGAGCCAATGTTATTAGCCAGTGAGGGGACATAAAGGCACAGCCAATAACTGGGCATGTGCAAGTGCTCCTGGAAATGGCTCTACTGACGGAATTAAATAAAACATCTCCTTTGGAACTAGCCTGTATTGAGTTACAATAAACCAAGGAAAAGCCCAATCACCAATTATATATAAAGTATTTATTTTATGCACATATTTACCTACAAAATTTACAGAAAATACAACAACGCAGAACACAGAATACCCTCTTAAGACTTCTCAGGAGCACGTTTTATTGCTACAGTCCAGAGAATAAAACCTGACACACGTGACAGGCCGGAGGAACGCGTTTCCATGAAACGGTCGCCTGGTTAAAAAGTTCTTGTCCTGTTACTGAATTCTCAGCTTTATGTTAAATGAAATTTAAAAGATTGCTCTTGAAATAATTTAAACCTTCTCAAAATCTTCTAATAAACAGATAAAAGACACCTCCAGTTCTTTAAAATATTTATAGCAATCCCAATACTTTAATTCTAGGTCATAGAGTCCATGTGGCTGAGATGCACACAGTATGTCAGTAACACTAACGGTGAGAACTGTCCTCGGTGTGGCACCGCCCCGGCTCTCCTGGTGACGAGCCGATGATCAAGGACACTGTGCAATCCTAGTGCCACGGCACGCTGACCACAGCGTAAAATCCAATTATCTAAAACAATAACCATCCATTCCCAGACAATACATAATTGATAACTAAACCGGCATTTTCAGAAGCCTCTGGAGTGTTCTTAAAATTATTTTTAAAACATAAAGTAAATTTAGCATTAAATGAAAACAATGACTAGTAAAATATCTCCCCCGTAGTGGCTGAAGTTCACTCTCTGGTTTAACAAAAACTGTTTCTCAAAACATTTAGGATTTCTTATAACTAATGGAGATGAGTTTCTCCCGGCCGAGCCCACGCGGCGGTCCTGCATCTGATGGAGAGGAGGCTGGCAGAGGAAGGCACTGCGCGGAGCAGGAGGTGGTGAAGGCCGTGGCGATGGCGCGCCCCTTTCCTGAAGCTGGTGCAGGAGAACAAGTCCACAGAGCGCTTTCCTCTTTGACATTGGCATCGATCTGCTATTTACAGTAGTTTGAAAAAATACATTATAAAAACTGGATGAGGTTCTGTTTCTAAGTTTTACTTAGTAACATACACACATTCTTCCCCTGCAACCACCGCTGCAGGCTCCGAAGTACTAAAGTGACGCTAATACTGAACGCGAACGGCCCCGGGCCGGCTGATCCCGGGTGGGGCGCTGATCCGGGGGGCGCTGATCCTGGGGTCCCCGCCGCCAAGCCCCCGGTAAGTATTGCACAGGCTGTCGGCGGTCTCGCTGCCGTCCACCTCCCCCGCCCCGGGAAGGCTGTGGCTGCTGCGGGGCCAGGCTCTGAGGAAGGCTGCTTCCGGGCCCGCCGCGGGCTGCACACTGTCACTGGACGTGGGGCCTCGGTTTCAGAATCAGCTTTCCTGTCTGTAAGAATAAAAGGTGAAGTTTTTAAACACGCAGTTCTATTAAAAACCGCCATTTATCTGCAAACCTCAGAGGGCACTTGAAGAGTATTGGGACACCTCCCTATATAGTCAAGATTAAGCAATGGAATTATTTTTCAAAGTTTTCTCTACGTGGAGCTTTCTTCCAGTCTTTATTATTTTAAAACACACACGTACAATATTTGATATATTCCCTGTCCCCTGGTTACTTAAAACTAATCCAATCAACCGGGTAAAATAAAATTAGTGTAATTGGATTAATTTTTATGCTTTACCACAGTGTATAAAATACAACGAATAACATGATGTATCTGACAAAAGCATTTCTCTTTTTCCAGCAGTAAATTTTATTTGTTATTAAGTTTTTTCAAAGTTGAACTGAACTTTTATTATCCCAACAATGAACTTTAATTTCCTCAAACTAAAATGTTAACCAACAGCTGGAGTAAGAGGAGAGCTGCACCATTAAGAAAAATTAAACTGTCAACTCTACCAATGTAACTGTAAGACACCCTGACTTATTAAATCCACCCCAATTTCAGAGATGTTAAAATACTTAAAAAGTCTTAGGATCAATGCGTTAAGGAATACCCCCACTATTAATTCCATGGAGATAATTATTGTTAATAAAATGCGTGCTTCACTTAAGCAAAAATATAGTCCTTTCACAGGTCTGTAATTTTCAAATGAAGAAAATACTCACATCATCACAAGACATGTTGTACTCTGCTAATATAGTCCGACACCGCGCGGCTATACTGAGGAGCGGTTAAAGGAAAGCGGGCATTACAAGAGGCTGGACCGCCCTCCCTCGCCGGGAAGGGTTCCCAGTGAGCCGGCTGAGAAAGGATACATGGAGGGGGCCACCACGCGCTTGTGGATGCCGGCGAAGAAGAGGCCGATGAGGGTGATGCAGCTGAGCGTGAAGAACGGGTGGTTCCACAGCGACGTGAGGAACGACACCTGGAGCGCGAGTTTGCGAGAGAAAATGTGAAAAGTCTCAGACAACACAGACCCTCCCACCTCTCCACTCAGGCATGCAGATATGTAACATTTAATCATCTGAATACGGCATCTGAAGACTACCAAGACTGCCAGTTCTCTGTATTGCTATGCTATAAAAATGAAGACATATAATATCGTTTACATATTCAAGGTAGCAATATACAATAGTAATATTCCCTCCATTCATTCCAGACACCTGAACCACTACAAATTCATTCCTGTAATAAACCCCGAACATGCTGAGCCCTCCCAGGGAGAGGCCCACAAAAAGCACCCTCTTCGGTCCCTGAGAGGGACAGGGCCTGTGCCTCGGGAGCAGCACGCTCCCCGGGTCCTGCGAAGAGGGCTCGATCTCAAAACAAGTCAGACCCGTGGTCTGGCACCTCCCCCCCTGAAACGCTTCCTCAGGGCCTGGAATTGCGTGGCTGTGCCAGGCGTGGCTGGTCCCGTGGCATCGTTCCTGCCACACGCACAGGTGCTGCCTGTTTCCCCTCCTCTCTACCGGCTACCCCTGCGCATCCTCAGGATCCCCAGCACCCCCCCTTCCCTCTGCAGCAGCGGTGGGTTTGGCTGAGAAGCCCCTGAGACTCAGTGGCCACAGGACCTCAAGCAGGGAAACCATTGGGAGCTATCCATAGAGACCAGGGTTCGGGGAAAAGGGGTTCAGATCTGACCCTCAGTGGAGAGCAGAACACAGGACCCCACACGACACTAGGACCAAGGGGACGGGCGTCCAGGAGCCACGTTCGGAAACAAACAGGCACGGAAAGCAGGCCCCTGGGGTCGGGGAAGCAGGTGAGCGGAGAGAAGACAAATGTCTGGTCTGGCCAAGAAACAAGTGGACTGGGAAGCGAGGGGAGCGAGGAGTCAAGCTAAGGCTCCGTCCCCCCCCACACCAGGAGGCGCGAACCTGTCTCAGGACAGACTGGACTTAGGAAAAGCGCCTGGCGGACGGCCTGGCTCGGTCCTGGGTAAATAAACTGGTCAAACGGAGAAACGGGGGCGGGAGACACAGGAGGAAGACCCCCCAGAAGGATGAGTCCTGAAGGAAGATTCTGTTCCAGCGACCGGTCTCCTTCAAACCGAGGCCAGTGCTATGCCCCGGGCCAGCGGTGTGCTGTGTGCCTGCACCGTGGCAGCACGGGCACTTCATGCTTGAATTTTAATGCCATCAGCCGGTGCCACCTTCTCTCCTGTGGCCTCAGCCACTGCAGCCACGCAGTGTCCCTTTAGATCCGGGTGGGGGGCCCCCCACACATGCCAGGTCCCTCTCCTGTGTCCCTCCAGCTAGCCACTGGCTTGGAGTCTGCATCTCCGGCCACAGACACAATTGCTATTGAAAAGGCCTGTCAGGCTGAAGCTTATTAAATACTAAAATATACAGAGCCAACCCTTAGGCTAATCCTCACATTCGCACCTAATTTAGAAAATCATATTAACTACAGAGTTTTGGGCCTATTTCAAATTACATTTAATTCTGTGTTTTATTAAGATCTCAACTAGCTGGAAATCAGCTTGTATTTTTCCCAATTAGAAGTCAGCTTCATTTCCCCAGACAGACCTTTTTCAATCTTCTTGCAGCTTCCTTCCCTCTTCCCCCAAAGATGAGTACCAAGCGCGGCCTCACCACCGGGTTTTTATAAATGAACACACAGGAGAGTTTCTCTCTGCCACAGAACCCTCTATTAACATAAAATTCCATCGCCAACTTCCCCTGCTCATTACCTCCCACCCCAGTGGGCCAGGCGGGAGACGGCGCGCTCAGAACCCTGGCTGCCTGCGCGGCCATGCAGCTGCCGACAAGCCTCCGATCTGGCTTTTCTCCCGAATAAAAGGTCACCCGTACAGATGCTGACATGGCTACCTCATCCCAGTTCATAAGGGGGGAGTGGGATTAGGGTTTGTGAAAATTACACAATTTTACACAAATAACATTTTTACATACATTTTATCGATAAATAAATTTACATGATTACGTAAATAAAGCTGCACGGGAGGAACCATCTCACGATAAATCGGAGACTACTGCTTCTCTGACAAAAAGGACGAGCCTGGTGTGAAGGGCGGTGAGCAGACAGGCAGTCTGAGGCCCGCTCCCCTCTCCTCAGGGCGCCGGAGGGCCCGTGATGAACCGTTATTGCAGTGGTCGGGATGGCCGGATGCCCATGGGAGCGCTCTCTGTGTTTCCTATATTAAACTCCAGGCAGGAAATTTTTTTTTGGAGATAAAACGCTAAGGAAATAACAGCTTTGCTAGCTAAGAAACTTATACGTATACCTCCTCACAGACAATGAAACCCGGGCAACTGGCAGGGACCTGATCGATGAGGGGCCTCGGAGGCTAATCTGTAACGCAATTCACATGGCCACCCCGTCAGTGACCTGGGGTCGCGCCTGGTTCTGTCCTCCAAGTCCAATGAGTTTCTGTCTTGACTGTTTATAACGTTTATAGTGTGCTATTTCGTCACGTGCTTCCTACAGAGCCGGCTCCATGCTTTGAGGGGTGAGGAAAGTAGTAACAAAGGGAGCCGATAGGAGAAGATGTTATAATTCTCGAAAGCTGGCCCTGCGGACACTAGTGAAGCCGAACAGTAAAAATGGGGACAAATAAGACAGAAAGCTGCACACAGTTCAGAAACGGGCGAGGAGCAATCCAAGTGGAGCTGTATTTCTTAGCCCTTTCCCCTGTAAACATACTTAATTCCCAATGGCCAGCCGAAGGTTTTCTGAAGCACATTCATGTAAGGCATGCTTTTAATATGATGATTAATGCCACTGTTAGCAGTAACGGCAGCAGCGTCTAACACTCCCCGATGAACAAAGCACTGTTACAGACAGTACCGCATTTAATGTATTAAAGATCGTAAATCAAACGTCTACCTTTTGTGTCTCCGGATCTATTAACCAGTTCCAGGCACCAGTAGCTGTACACACAGATACCACTATGAGAAGCACTGGTGAGAGATAAACACAAAATTAGTACGGAATGAGCTCCAGCAGAGAAAATGCCCTCCAGCCACCGACCAATGACAGCCCAGACAGCGCCCTCAGGAACGGAAAATGCACCTGATGCGAACAGGGGACTCGCCACGGACCATGAGGAGTTCTAACCCTGGTGACCTGAGCTACTGAGGACAATACTGTCCCCCTCGTTACTTTGGTCAGACGTCTGAAAGTTAATGAAATTAAAGCAATAAAACCAAGATGGCAAAACTTTAGGATTCTACATCATATAACTTTCAATGTGTTTTGTACTGATTTTGCAAATTCAAATAAAAAGCAAAACAAAAACCCTCTCATCTCCAATGTGACCAACCAGACAAAGCCTCCTTTATGAATGCCTGTGAGTTCTGACTGCAGGGTCCGCCTGGCAGCCTGCGGTTTAATTGCAAAGGTCCGTGTGCTGTGTGTGGAGCATGCCAGTCAGCATCGGGTTTTCTTTAAGGGACTCACAGGAAGGTCGGGTAGAGATTATTGACAGTAAATCTTAGCTAAGGTTTCTCTCTCCCCACTTAGCTAGAATTATTTTTAAAAGTTCTAAATAAACCATAAGTAAAAGTTAGTAAGTGGCATTACTAAATCATGAAAAGGCAACAAGGCCTGGTTAATATTCTGATCAATGCAGCTACTGTCTTCCAGCGGGGAAACAGTCTTAAAATGTACAGCTCCAGCGTCAGAGAGCAATAGAAATACATTAAATCCCTAATTGGCTAGAAGTCCTGGCAATGTATTTTAAGAAGAGGCAAATCACAGAAAAACAATCTCATCTTAAGTATTTAATAACCATCAAATTTTGAAATTAGTTCTCATCTCAGAACAGATTAAAATCAATTTCCTATAATTCTTATGACCAGTAAGAAATATATTCCAGAGTTTTATTGTTAATAAGCAAAGCAAACCCACATAGGGGTGATCACACACCTGCTGTTACACACACATCAACCACGCTGCCACTTCCAGGAGAGCGCAGGGACCACACCAGAGAAGGTAAAACGGTAAATGTGGTCATCATGGTGCATTTTATAAGCTCGGGCAGCATCATACGTACTTTAAAAGATTCTCCAGGACAGTGGAACAGGTTTTGGAGGGAATTCTAGGTAAACCAGAGAACCTGAAGAAATCACTACTTGTGAATTCTGAGCAATGAGAATTCTCACGGCACAGGAGTAAAACCTCGCACACAGAATAAATATTATAAATGTAATAAAAACTACACGGAAATCTTGACCTGAGAGACCCGTACCTTCGCTAGTGCTCTGCTGGCCCCACCACCGAGGGCCACTCTACGGGCAGCATGTCCGATGTGTGCTGCGCTTCTTTCTTGGCAGGAATTAGTTTCAACAATAAACCTCCAAGAACGTAAGACTGGTCCCAACGTAAGTCAGCAAAGCATTCTGTTTGCCGATGTCATCATTTGTACACTTGCCTATATGTGCTTGCTTCTACTGGGCAGTAACCTCAATTCTTTTTATTTGTGAGTAGACAATGTGAAATTTTTTTCTCGGTTAGGGTCTAAAGCAGCATAATCACTGTTAAAATCAACAAATTTCATTACCTTTGCAGATACAGAAGGGCAAAAGTAGGTTTACAGTTGTTCATATGGAAAATAATCATATATAACAAAAGCCTAATATGCAATTGTCCTCTCGACTGGGAGTTTAACCAGGGGGCGGGTTGGCGGCAGTGGTGGCGGGAGGAAGGGAGGTGCCCCAGATGGTAGCCAGTAGCCCCTAGGGGCCCTACTCTTGCACAAATTTCGCGCACTGGGCCTCTAGGCTATATAATAAAAGCCCAAGCAACCATTATGGCCAAATGACCAGAACAACCAGAATGGCTGGTCGCTATGATACGCACTGACCACCAGGGGGCAGAAGATCAATGCAGGAGCTGCCCCCGGGGGTCCATGCGCTCCCACAGGGGGAGCGCCACTCAGCCAGAAGCCGGGCTCACAGCTGGCGAGCACAGCGGCAGAGGGGAGGCGTCTCTTCAGCCTCCATGGCAGCGCTAAGGAGCTTCAGGGAGCCGAACGGTAAGGAGAAGCAGGCCGGTAGGCAGTAAGGAGCGAGGGGTCCCGGACTGTGAGGAGGAAGAAAATTAATACCTGGGTGCATTAGTGGGAAACTACAAAAAGACAAAGGCAGAGAACATCTTAAAAATAGTCAGAAGAAAACCGGACTGTGAGAGGGCGCAGGCCGGGCTGAGGGACCCCTCCCCCGCAGTGCATGAATTTTGTGCACCAGGCATCTAGTAAAATAATAATATAAAAATACTAAACTGTTTTGCACTCACAACTATAAACCTACTTTTGCCCCACTCTATATACGATAAATATTATTTTCCTTAACAAAACTTTATCATTTGCAGGCAAATTGTAAAACTGCTAAATAAGCTACTGAAAATTTTATATGTATTGTCTATCAAATCTGTAATATTTGTTTAATAAAAAAGTAAATGTCTATTTTAATGGTTAAATGAAAATTCAACTACAAGGATTGTTCTTCAGCATGCGTGGTGTGGCTTAATTGTTGAGTGTTGACCTATGAACCAAGAGGTCACCGTTCAATTCCGGGTCAGGGCACAGGCCCAGTTTCAGGCTCAATCCCCAATAGCAGGAGGCAGCCAACCAATGATTCTCTCTCATCCTTCTCTCCCTCTGCTCTCTTTTCTCAAACCAATAACATATATATATATGTGTTAAAATAAAAAAGATTGCTCTGCAAGGTGGCCAGGTCCCTTTCTTAAAAGTGTCTTTACAATGCATTGTTTACGATGCTAAATACATTTAGAAACTGTGGGAACAGAAGGAAACATCATCTATGGTTCAGTAGAGCCAGAGTTTTGTCATTCAAGTCTTACACTAAAGTAAGTCATTGCTAAACAGGGAGAAAAGCACCAACTGTTCAGGTTATGTCCCCTTTCACACACACACATCGGGCACTTACTTCTCCAGCGTCCGGTGGCGGGCTGCAGACAGTGGATATATTCGGTGAGCCTCCGCTCGAAAGCCTTGAGATCTAGGCAGAGAGATGCCAGCCTCCCCGTTAGTTAGCTACTCCCGCTGGGGTGAGTCCGGCGCTCCAGCTGCGTCACCGCTCGCACACCCGCTCACAGGTGTGGCTGCCCTGCCTGCTTCCTTTGCCACCACAGCTCTAAGCCCTCGACAGACACATGACGTTCCTTTGGTTCCAATTTCACGCGCAAGGAAAGTGGCAGGTTCACTCTGAGAGTATGTGCTATGTGGGAAGGCAGCAGCAACCTCAAGCCGGAGCCTGAAGCTACAAATACGGGGTGTGTGTGTGGGGGGGGGAGGTGTGTGCAAATAAAAGGATCAAGGCCAGGTGGAGCCCTAACTCTGCTGGACCCAAGAACTTCCCATCGGACGGAAGGACCTCCTCCCCACACACCCAGGTCCTCCCCGTCTACCGGGGTGCAGGCGCCCGCTCCCCGCGGCTCGCCCTTGGGTCTAGCCAATGGCTACGCTTTGCGCCTCGGAGCCTGCTAACGGGGCTCGGGCTCCATGGGGCGCCCGTCAGACATCCCGAGCGCAGCCAGCCCCCGGCCCTCCCTCCGCAGGCGGGGGAGGTGTGACCCCGGGCGCCTCCTCCAGTCGGGGGCGGCCAAGGTGCCCCCGCGCAGGAGCGCGGCGGGAGGTGGGGGGCGGAGTGTCACTTCCACGATGGCGCTTTTTAAACTTTAAAAAGGAAACCGAGAGGCAGCCTCTCACCCCGCCGTTACCTGAAACCCCGGCAGGAAATTGGGGATCCAACTCCCGGGGTTTGCAGAGGAAAAGGCAGAAGATACAGGGACGAGGGGTACCACCCAAGGAGTTCGCGAAACCCAGGGCCGCGGGGTGCGCTCCCGGGTTCTCGGGATAGAGCGAGCGGACTTGCAAACGGAAGTGCAGACTCCCCGAATGAATTAAAAACGGCCCCGAAGAGGAGCCGGGGTCCCCGCCGGGCACCGGGGCAGCGGCCGCGCCGCCCCCCAGCGGCCGCGCGTGCGCGACCCGGTCCGGCCGGGCCCCGCGGCCCCCCAGGCCCGGCCCTCGCGCCCCCGCCCCGAGCTCCGGGCCGCGTCCGCCCCCCCAGCGCGGCCTCCTCCCCCGCGGCGGGGTCCCCGCGGCCGCAGCCCCTCCGGAGCCGCCGGCGGCCGTACCTTCCGCCTGCTCCAGCGAGTTCATGTCGGCCGGCAGCTCCGGTCACGGACGCGCTCCCGCCCGCATCGCGGCCCCGCCCGGCCCGCAGCGCCGACTCCCACCTCCAACCGCTCTCCTCGGCCCCGCCTCGCCGCCCCGCCCCTCGCCTACACCCGCTGCGCTCATTGGGCACCTCTGTCCCACCTCACAACTAAGGCGGCTTCCTATTGGCTAGCTTCGCCCCGGCCGCGGGGCCCTGCGATGGACGGTCAGCCGGAGGGGCCAAGCACGGCCGGCGGCCGGGAGGGTGTGACGCCAGCGCCGCCTCTTGCCCCGGGGAGGAACTGCAGCCTGACCCAGCCGGTTCAATGGGCTCTTCCTTTCTACGTGGTTTCCAGCTTGCTTCTGGAATTCCTGAAATATTTATGGAGCGCCCACCACCTCCCAGGCAGGGTTCCGGACGTTGACGAGGGCCTCAGACATTCTAGGGCGCATGGGGAAATAGGTACAGAACTAGCTAGAACCCCAAATACTGGGTATAGCACCTCGTCCCTAGATGTCCAACTCCTTTAAGCAAGCATTTCTCCCTTGATTACTTCTTTCTCACAACCACTTTCATAAATCACAAAGGAGGCAAACAAAGCACCCCATACCTAAAACTCTAAAAAAATAAATAAATCTGTACGACATCGACTACAGTTTTGTTTGATTCAAATGCTCTCCTGCTGGCGGGTGTGGCCCAATGGGTGTGGCTCCAAGTTTGAGCGGTGACCTATGAATCAGGAGTTCCCTGTTCATCACCAGCCAGGGGGTGCCCAGGTTGCAGGCTCTATCCCCAGTGTGGGGCGTGCAGGAGGCCACCGGTCAATGATTCTCTGTCATCATTGATATTTCTATCTCTCTCTCTCTCCTTTCCCCTCTGAAATAAATAATATATATATTAAAATGCTCTCCTGTTCATTTCCTCGTGGATACTCATTCATTCTAGAACTACTGACTGCGTGATGCTGCCAAGCACTGGATCAGGGATATAAGAGAGGCAGACAAGATTCCTGTCCTCGAAGTGAGGGGATTACACCAGGCCATAAATACTGTAACCAAGTAATTAGTTTCAGATAAGGAGTTCTACAAGGGAGGTGAGGGTAATAGGATACAATGAGATAAAGGAGGGTAGCCAGCCGAAATTGGTTTGGCTCAGTGGATAGAGCATCCGCCTGCGGACTGAAAGGTCCCGGGTTTGATTCAGGTCAAGGGCATGTACCTTGGTTGCGGGCACATCCCCAGTGGGGGGTGTGCAGGGGGCAGCTGGTTGATGATTCTCTCTCATCGATGTTTCTAACTCTCTATCCCTATCCTTTCCTCTCTCTTAAAAAAAACAAAATATATATTTTTAAATCAATAAAATATATTTTTAGCCGAAACCGGTTTGGCTCAATGGATAGAGCGTCGGCTTGGGGACTGAGAGGTCCCGGGTTCGATTCCGGTCAAGGGCATGTACCTTGGTTGCGGGCATATCCCCAGTGGGGGGTGTGCAGGAGGCAGCTGATCGATGACTCTCTCTCATCGATGTTTCTAGCTCTCTATCTCTCTCCCTTCCTCTCTGTACAAAATCAATAAAAATATATTTTAAAAATAAATAAATAAAATAAAATATATTTTTAAAAAGAATGAAAGAAAGAGTGAGTGTCTGAAAACATGAAGGAGAGAAGGGGCGGGAGAGGAGTGATGGGGAAGCGCAGGGAAAGGTAAAAGGAACAAGAAGAGGAACTAAATGGTGAGCGGAGAGGTGCGCGGGCCTGCGCCTGCCCGCCCACAGGGGGCGCTGCGGGCCGCCGGTGGTGCTGTGCGTCGGGTGGGCGGGCCTATGGGGCGTGGCCTCCGGGCGAGCCCTCTGGGGCGGTGCGTCAGGTGGGGGGGCGTAGGGTGGGCGGGGCTAACGTGGGCGGGGCCTCTGGGGCGGGGTGTCAGGTGGGCGGGGCCTCGGGCGCGGCTGCCGGCGCGGGCCAGGTGAGGTCCTCCCTCCGAGGCGGGGCGGGCCTGGCCTCCCTGATCCCTGAGTCCCCGTCCCTCCCGGTGGGAGCTCAGGGAGCCGGAGGCGGGCCCAGCACCGCAGACTCGGTTTCCAGTTTCCCAGCCGGTAGGGGGCAGATGGGCTGCACGGGCTGCCCCGGAATGAGCTTGGGGGGCTCCAGTCACACTCAGGGCCCCCCTCACCCCTGGTGTCCTCACGCGGCGCCGGTGGGTGTTCTCGGGGGCCCGGAGCCCCGACCTTGGAAACAGTCGTGCTTCTCCATTGGGCACTCCCGCCAATGGTGATGGAGGCCCCGTTGGCCGTTACTCCGGGCTCCCACGTTACATGCACGTGGGAAGGGCCGGCTCTGTGAAACCTCGGGGTGAAAAGGATTAGAAAAAGCATTTAGCAAATTCACTCATTCTGCAGCTGTTCACTGAACACCTGTGACGTGGCAAGCACCTCCAGTTGCTGGGTAAAGGGGGCGGGGCGCGGACCGGCAAAGGCCCCTGTCTCCTGGGAGCCCGCCTTCCGACCTGGGATGAGGGAATGCCCTGATGGCAGGTGAGCATCGCTCCTCCGCGGCGACCCCATGACGTGTGTGCTGGGCCAGGAACAGGGCGTTAGATAAAAGCGGAGGTGATCGAATAAAGTCATTAGTAGTGTATCAATACACGTCAATGTAAGGCGTTAGTAATAGGGAAATTGACTATGTAGGAACTCTCTTACACGGGTGCCATCTTTATGGTTTTTCTGAAAATTTAAAACTGCTCTAAAAAGGAAGGTTTATTTTTTAAATGTGTGTGTGCATGCATGCCTGTGTGTGTGCATGCCTGTGTGTATGCATGCCTCTGTGTGTGTCTGTTTATGTGTATGTGTGTGCATGCCTGTGTGTACATGCCTCTGTGTGTGTGTGTGTGCATGCCTCTGTGCGTGTGCATGCCTGGGTATGTGCACGCCTCTTTGTGTGCATGCTTATGTGCATATATATGTATGCCTATGTGTGTGTGCATGCCTCTGCGTGTGTGCATGCGTGTGTGTGCCCGGGTGTGGTGTACCAGATGGCGATGAGTGCCGTGGAGAAAAGGAAAGCCGGGTCAGAGGGCAGGGAGCACTGGTGGGAATCGGGCCTGCTGAGGACCTGCCACTGAGCAGAGTGCTGGCTGGAAGGGAGGGAGCGGCCATGTGGAGATGGAGGGGCCACGTGTGTTCAGGACACGGGGAGCAGCAGGGGTGAGGCGCTGGGGGTGCGAACCACTCGGGGGCTTGCTGGTTCCCATGGAGGGAGGGGCTTGGAGAACACGGGGAGCCCCGGTTAGCGTGCCCGCACCCCGGCTCTGTGGGGCGTCCGGGCGGGAGCCGCAGGCCCGGCTCGGCGTGTGTCCGGGGCCAGGACCGCGTCACGCTCTCTCCCTCTTTCCGGAGGCTCCCTGGAAATCTCTCCAGAGGAGTGTTAACATTCAAATTGTTTTTCAGCGAAATTTGAAATGATGATGGAACTTCGAAGAGCGGACTCTTAAAAATCTTTTTAATTTTAAAATTGATCCCCACTGGGTCCTATCCTGAGAACTTAATAGATCGGCTGTCTCCTAAGTGGAGGTAATTGAGATACAACAGTAAAAAGTTAAAAATAATCGTCCCCGCGTTCCTGGAGGCTTCGGGAGCGACAGGCACATTTAATTTGAAATCCTGGGGAGAGCGCGGGGCGCTCTGTGCGCGGAGACGGCGGAACCTGGCGGTTTCTGAGCGGCACCAGGACGGGAAGCGCTCCTGACGTTTAAGGAGAAACACGGGGCAGGGACAGGCTGGGGTGCTTCCCCTCAGATGACAGGTGTGTGATCCTGGTGTAAGAGGGGCCGCTGCCTATATGCATTCATCTGTGAAATACGTTTTTATCGATTCCAGAGAGAGAGAAACATGGATGAGAGAGAAGCATCCTGGCTCAGCTGCCTCTTGCACGGCCCCTGCTGGGCACAGGGAGGGAGCCCACAACCTGGTCCTGTGCCCTGACTGGGAACCAAACCGGAGATCTCCTGGTTCGTGGGGTGACACTCAGCCACGCTGGCTGGGCCGCAGGGGCTGTTTGTAAAGAAGGGACCAGGAGCCGAAACCGGTGTGGCTCAGTGGATAGAGCGCCGGCCTTCGGACTAAAAGGTCCCGGGTTCGATTCCGGTCAAGGGCATGTACCTTGGTTGCGGGCACATCCCCAGGAGGGGGCGTGCAGGAGGCAACTGATCGATGATTCTCTCTCATCGATGTTTCTAACTCTCTATTCCTCTCTCTTCCTCTCTGTAAAAAATCAATAAAATATATTAAAAAGAAAAAAGGAAGGGACCAGGAGCCCTCTAGGGCTGAGGGCGTGTCTTGACCTCGGGGACCCTAGCCGGGCTGGGCCCCCGCCTGTCTCAGCTTGGGCTGCTGCCTGGCTGGCTCAGGTGCATGGGAGGGGGAAAGGGGGGTGTGCATGAAGCTTTCGCTGCTATGGAGAAGCAGGAACGTACCCCGTACCCCGAGAAGGTTGGGCCAGAATGCTGTCGGAGGCCCTGGTGTTGGCAAGGTGGTCTTGAAAGGCGTTCCGAGCAGCCAGGTGGCTGCGGTGAACGTGGCCAGGTGGCTGGGGCTGGCGCTGCAGGGAAGACGGAGGTCCGGGGAGGCCGGCCGGCAGTGGGGGTCCGGAGGCCTGCCCGCTCTGCCAGGGGGGTGTCTGGAGGCCTCCCCTCCCCCGCCGGCCGCTGGGCTCCAGGTCCCCCGCGGCGTCTCCTCGGAGCGGCTGGCTTTCTTGGCACGGCCGGCCCAGTTGCTAGGAAGCCGAGCGGGGCACGGGCAACTTCCTCTGGCCTCGCCTGCCTCCCGCCATCTGCCCGCTCCTCCCCGCGCCCGCAGCCGGGCCGGGAGCCGGGCAGGGGCCGGCGTGGCATCTGTGCTCTCTCCGGGGAAGGGGCGCCTGCCGATGCTCTTTAACCCCCTCGGCCCAGGTGCAGAGCGGCGAGGGGCCGGGCCCTCCCTCCTCCCTCCTCCCTCCTCCCTCCTCCCGCCAAATGCGGTGCCTTTGTTTGTTTGAGGTGTGGGTCCTGGCACCCAGGAGGGCACGGCCCTCCGGTGGGAGGGTGGTCCGGCCAAGGTGACAGGGAGTCACGGGCATTGATGGTGATGTCCGTGCAACCTCCAGCAAAGAGACGTTTAAAAAAAACAGACTTTGGGATGAGTCTGGGGCATGAGTCCGGCGCTCCAGCTGCGTCACCGCTCGCGCACCCGCTCACAGGTGTGGCTGCCCTGCCTGCTTCCTTTGCCACCACAGCGCTAAGCCCTCGACAGACACATGACGTTCCTTTGGTTCCAATTTCACGCGTAAGGAAACTGGCAGGTTCACTTTGAGAGAAGTATGTGCTATGTGGGAAGGCGCAGCAGCAGCAGCCTCAGGCCCGAGCCAGAAGCTAGAAATGGTGTGTGTGTGTGTGTGTGTGTGTGTGTGTGAAACCGGTTTGGCTCAGTGGCTAGAGCATCGGCCTACGGACTGAAAGGTCCCAGGTTCGATTCTGGTCAAGGGCATGTACCTTGGTTATGGGCACATCCCCAGAAGGGGGTGTGCAGGAGGCAGCTGATTGATGTTTCTCTCTCATCGATGTTTCTAACTCTCTATCCCTCTCCCTTCCTCTCTGTAAAAAATCAATAAAATATATATTTTAAGAAAGCATCAAACACCACCCATGGCCCGTGTGGCCCAGTGGGTAGGGAGCCATCCTGTGCACCGAGAGGTTGCAGGCTCACTTCCTGGTGGGGGGCATGTAGGAGGCAGCCGATTGATGTTTCACTCTCACATCGATGCTTCTCTCTCTCTCTCAATCTCTCAATCTCTCTCTCTCTCTCTCTCTCTCTCTCTCTCTCTCTCTCTCTCCAAAAAAAATCTATAAAAAAACACAACAGTTAAAACAAGAACATTACCCAGCACCGTCTGCCTCCCCTGCTTTCAGGGCTGGTTCCAGGGGGCCAGCCAGGTTCCCGAGACCGAAGCCGCTCTGCGGCGTGAGCCCGTGGAACTGTCCCCTGAGTCAGGGCTGAGCCGTGGGCGGCCCGCTCTGCACACAGGGGGGCCGGGCAGCCGGACACGGAAGCAGGCCTCACCAAACGGCCCCGGGAAGCGGGAGGAGAGCCATTGTTCACTCTCTCAGGATGCATCGGGCGGGGAACCAGCGTGCGGACCAATCCCTCCTTCGGTAATTTTGTCTGCGGCCGGCAGCACGCCTCCCGCCTCTCCCGCCGCCGTCTATTCTCCCCGAGAGGCCCGCTTAGACGGGGGCGAAGACAAAGTGCCATTGTCGCGGCTCACCGGCTAAAAGCTTCCGGAGCCGCTCAGGTGTGCGTGCGCTCGCTGTGCGGCCTCTGTGTGCTGCTAAAATTGGCGTTATTAATATTTGCTTTCCGGAAGTCCCCCAGGTCAGCGCGGGCGCATTAAGCCACTCTGCTCTAACTGGTGTTTCCAGAGTCATTTGGGCTCCGGGAGCTAATGCGGGCCTGGGGACCGCAGGGGCCGCCCCGAGGCCCGGACTCTGCGTTTTGCGGTCAGCTCCACCGGGGACCCACTCATTGGGCTGCCCCCTCTCCCGCACCCCAACCCTTCGGTGCTGGCGTCTAGCCAGGGGTGTATGCACCCAAAATGCAAACTGAGTGTATTCTGAGACAAAGCCATACTCCAGAGGCTAGCATAAATATGTCACTTTAAAAAAGGTGTTTTTTTGCCTTAGTTGGTTTGGCTCAGTGGATAGAGCATCGGCCTGCAGACGGAAGGGTCCAGGGTTTGATTCCGGTCAAGGGCACATGACTGGGTTGTGGGCTCCATCCCCAGTAGGGGGCGTGCAGGAGGCAGCCAATCCATGGTTCTCTCTCCTCATTGATGTTTCTAGCTCTCTCATCCTCTCCCTTCCTCTTTGAAGTCAATAATATATATATATATATATATATATATATATATATATATATATATATATATTTTTTTTTTTTTTTTTAAGTGAAATCACGTTTCAGAACTCTGCTATTCTCCCCTTCCCTCCCTTGTTTTTGTTTTGTTTTGTTTTTTGGTTCATCCTCACCTGAGGATATTTTTTTCCATTGGCTTTTAGAGAGAGTGGGAGAGAAGGAGGGTGGGAGGGAGAAAGAGAGAGAGAGAGACAGCTGAAATAGAGCCTGTTCAGGCTTCTCGGTTAGTGACAGAGCCGGGAGTAAAACCCGGCAGTTGTGCCCAGCTGGCATGGCTCAGTTATCAGGCAGGGCACACACCCGGGTGGCAGACTCGGTTACCAGCAGGGGGCAGGCAGGAGGCAGCCAACCAATGAGTCTCTCTCATCATCGACATTTCTATCGCTATTCCCCTCTCTCTGAAATCAATAAAGCAAAACAAAACATATTCATAACAACAACAAAAAACACCCTTCCAGACTGCTTTAAAAAATAAACTTAAAACCTTTTCTAGGAGTTTGCGATGGCTGGAGGAGACCTTATCTTTTTCTTGGTGTTTTTAGGTTTATTTAGCCATAGACGTTCCAGGCTACATCCCTGTCCCCCGTTCCTCTTTCCTCCCTTTCTGCTCCCGCCTCCCCTCCTCTCCCTCCCCTCTCGGTCCTCAGTCTAACAGGGAGCCGGCGATGGCGGGGCGAGGGCGTGTGGGTCTGCATGGAGCTGCCACACACTATGATGTGGAAACAGAATGGAGTGTCTGCTTTCGGAACCTGACAGGCCCGGCTGCTGAGGGCCCGGCTCCTGCGTCAGCAGACGGCACACCTGTGCGGACCCGGGCCGTGTGAGCGGCGGGCGGTCAGGGCGGCTGTGCTATTTTCTGACCGTTTCCCCTCTTTTTGTAACTGTGTCTCCGAGCGCCATCGAGGTTCCCCCGGCTTGTGAAGCAGCCTATTTCTCGTCCCGTCATTTGCTTCTGGAGGATGTCGTGGTGTGGGTGACTAACGGACACAGATATATATATATATTTTACAGAGAGGAAGGGAGAGAGATAGAGAGAAACATCAATGGGAGAGAAACATCCATCAGCTGCCTCCTGCACACCTCCTACTGGGGATGTGCCTGCAACTAAGGTCCATGTCCTTGACCGGAATCGAAGCAGGGACACTTGAGTCCGCAGGCCGACGCTCTATCCACTGAGCCAAACCGGTCAGGGTGAGACTTTAAAAAAAAAAAAAAAGTTTTTATTGATTTCAGAGAGGAAGCAGGAGGGAGAGAGAGATAGAAACATCAGTGATGAGGGAGAATCATGGATCGGCTGCCTCCTGCACGCCCCACACTGGGGATCAAGCGTGGGTATGTGCCCTGACCGGGAATTGAACCAGTGATCTCTTGGTGCATGGGCTAACCACTGAGCAACGCTGTCTGGGCATATGCGTTGCCCAGGTTGCTTGTGACCATTGTGGACACGTTGGAATTCTCCTGGAATTTTTCCCTCAGGCAGGCTCTGCTCATGCTCCCTTGGCATCTTAACTGCTTTATGTGGTGGCTCTGGTTATTCTTTCTCACAGCCCCCCCCCCCGAAATCCCCAAGTCTGCCCCCCCACACCCACAGAGTCTGCCCCCCTAGCCACGCCCAGGGCCTGGGTGCTGCCCGCCCTGTATGATGCCCGCCCTCCCCAGGGCCGCTGGGCAAACGTGTTGGTTTGAACTTGAAGCCCCCTCCGCTCTCCTGCGCTTGTTTGTGGATGAGACACTTTCCGAGGACGTTTGGAAAGTCAATGTTTGACTTGCATAACCTTATTGAACGGCCTCTGCACCCCCCACTGCCGGCTGGAGGGGCCGCCTGGCGGCCAGAGTGACGCTGGAGGGACGCCGAGAGGCACCCCTCCCGCCAGGGCTCTGCTGGGCTGCCCTGGGGGCGGGCGGAGATGAACGTGGTGGCGGAGGCCTGCCCTCTCCGGAGAGTCAAGGCGAAGGGCACAGGGACCCGGGGACACTGTCGCCTCAGATCCCGCTCGCCGGCGGGGAGACGGTGACAGCCATTTTATAAAAATAACATTTCTGACTATTAGAGGAGTGAGCGCGCTCCAGGCGGAACACGTGGAAGATTCTGGAATGTCACAGACGAGAAGACAATCTCAACCCCCGGGGGGCTGCGGGAGCGGCTCTGATGTTTCCTTCCACCAGTTTCCTTCGCATTTACAGCTTCATCTCCCCGACAGGCGCCTGCTTCTCTCCCTCCTCACCGCGCGCCCACCCCCTTCTCCTTATCGCCCCCGGGGGGGGGGGGCATTTCTTTGGGTTCTAACTCCCGTTATTCCCATTTCCGGCGACAAACATCTCCACATGGCCTCGCTGGCTTCTCTTATTATTATGAGGGCAAATGACGAGAAATGAAATTCTTTTTTTTTTTTTTTTTTTTTTTTTTAAATATATTTTATTGATTTTGTACAGAGAGGAAGGGAGAGAGAGAGAGAGTTAGAAACATCAATGAGAGAGAGTCATCGATCAGCTGCCTCTTGCACACCCCCTACTGGGGATGTGCCCGCAACTCGGGTACATGCCCTTAACCGGAATCGAACCTGGGACCTTTCAGTCCACAGACCGACGCTCTATCCACTGAGCCACACCGGTTTTGGCGAGAAATGAAATTCTTGACTCAAAAGGAGTATACACGGAGTGGCCAGGTGATAATGATCTCTGAGCGCATACTAATCTGGCCACTCAGTGTCTATCCTCTATATCAAAAAGCTAATATGTGAATTGTCCCCTCGACCAGGAGTTTGGCCCGCAGGCAGGTCAGCCAACCACCCATGTCCCCTCCCCCTACACACACACACACACACACACACACTGATTATTATGCATCCAGAGATCATCATCATCTGGCCACTCCGTGTACGTTTAACACGGAAATAAGAGTCCATCGGTTTATAGGTGTCATCCGTGCAGAAAATGAAAGTTTAAATTGCAATCCCACATTGCTGTTAGTAGCTGGCGGCTCCCTGTGAAAGCCGCAGTGGTGGGGCCACGGGCTGGGGGGCCTCGCTGCCCGGGCGCTGCTCCCGAGGCTAAAGAACAGACACCCGTCTGTTCCTGGCTTGAGTATTTCCTGGGGGTGCTGGGGGTGCTGGAGGGGCTGGGGGGTTTGCAGCCCCCCAACCACCCCCTAGGCCTGGTGACAGCTAAGAGAGGGCCCAGGCCTCAGAAGCCTCCATGTGACAGATGCCAGTTCACCTGTGTGGCGTGGCCCCGGGCGGTGTGGCCCTGGGCGGTGTGGCCCCAGGAGGCGTGGCCCCGGGCATTGGCCTGGGAGTGCCAGTCTGCAGGGTGCTGAGGGCAGCAGTGTCCCGGGTTCCAGGTGGGGCCGGCCTTCCAGCAGCTGCTGCCCCCCAGACCTCGGCCCCTGCCCAAGCCCAGGCCCGCGGACGCCGGAGCCCAGCAGCTCTCAGCGGCCACACAAAGAGAATTCTAAAGTGACACACGCCGGACACGCAGCCACGAGAGGGGATCACGGCAGGCTGCAGCTGGGCCTCTGAAGGGCACTGGGCTTCCTGCGGCAAAGGTGGGGTTTCACAACAGAATTAAGAAGCACCCCCGCCCCCCCCCCCCAGGCCCATCCGCAGGGCCAGGCCCCACCAGTCACCAGGCTGTGGGGGAGGGGCAGGCGCTGATTTTTATTGATTTATTTTTGGTTAATCCTCGCCCGAGGATATTTTTCTATGATTTTTTTAGGGAGAGTGGAAGAGAAGGGAAAGTCAGAGAGAAACATCGACGTGAGAGAGAGACACATCCATGGGCTGCCTCCTGCAGGAGCCCTGACTAGGCCGGGGAGGAGCCTGCAACCGAGGTACAGGCCCTTGACCGGGATCGAACCCGGGACCCTTTGGCGCGTGGGCCGACCGACGCTCTATCCACTGAGCCACACCGGCCAGGGCAGGCGCTGACATTGTCATTGCAGGTCCCACGTCCCATCTCTTGGTTCACGGCTTGCCTTTGGACCATCCTGTATTGTGCTCCTCTGCCTGGACCCTCCACTGCTGTGTGCGGCCACCTCCTCTGCACCCTTCCAGGCTCGGCTCCAGCGTGCCTTCTGCCAGGAAGCCTCCCTGACCACCAGCCCTCCCCCACCCCACCCCCCGGCTCTGTGCTGTCATAAACCTCATCACCAGCTTCTGTCCTGACTGGCCACGGCTCACTTCTGAGCGTCACAGCCCGGCTCAGTGCTGGGCACATAGTAGGTGGTCGACCAATACATTACCTGGAAGCAGGCAGGGGGCGCCCCTATGGGCTCTCAGGTGTGGCTCCTGCAGGGAGGGGCCCTCGGGGGGATGGGCTTGACTCTAAGCCAGGGGCACACACACGGGCCTCCCGCCGTGCCCGAGGCCTCCCCGATGCCCGCGCCCGCGCCTCGTCCTCCGTGGCCGTGCGTCTTCCCCACCTCCCACGGGTCTGGGGCCTCCTGGTGCGTGTCACCCCAAAAGCAAATCAGGGTGAGCCGTCAGGTCCAACAGTGCAGGCGTCTTAGGAGCGTGTTTGACCAGCAGTGCGTGCGGCCCGGGCAGGGGGGGGCGGGGCGAGAGCGCACCTCACTGCTGAGCCCCTCAGTGAGCCTGGCACGGCCTCTCCCGGGGCCTCCCGGCTCCGCATCTCCGCTCAGCGTCCACCCCCGTCCAGACTGCGGGGCGCCTGCCGGGCAGGCTGCTGGCCGCGGGGGAGGCAGCCGGAGAGGGCCCGCGCTGGAGGGGCCGGCCTCCGGACACTGGACACCACCCCATGGGACTGAGCGCGAGCCTGGGGCTGGCCTGGCTACAGGGGAGGGTTCCCTCCAGGGGAGGCGGCCCCTCGGCTCCTGGGGCCCAGCCTCTTCCCTTCGACACGGAAACACCTCACCTGCCCACAGGTAGTCAGAGAAACATCCATCAGCTGCCTCCTGCACACCCCCTGCTGGGGATGTGTCCACAACCAAGGTGCATGCCCTTGACTGGAATTGAACCTGGGACCCTTCAGTCCACAGGCCGACGCTCTATCCACTGAGCCACACCGGTTAGGGCCAGAATCTATTTATTTTAAACAGGGTGGACCCTCCCAGGACAGAAATGGTCACACAACGCAAAGGGCCGCCCTCCCTCCCATTGCAGGTCATGTCCTTCCCGCCCGGGACCCCCCGCTCCAGGGCCAGCCCTGGTGGAGGGGGGCGGTGGGGTGTGGCGGGGCCTGGAGCCCGTGGGGCAGACAGAGAGGCACAGGCTGTCTGCACAGGCCAGCTCCTCCCAGCAGCCCACAGCCCGGGCCCCTCGTGTGTGCCAGGCCAGGGCTGCTCTGCGGCCTTCAGGAGAGGGAGAAGACAGATGGTGAGAGAGACTCAGGAAGCCAGCTGCCTCCAGTGGATGGCGGACCACGGCTGAAAAGGCGTTCGCAATTAAGGGTTGTTGTAGCAACAGTGTTTAAGAAGAAAAAGCTGCCGAAACCAGCGTGGCTCAGCGGATAGAGCGTCGGCCTGCAGACTCAGGGTCACAGGTTTGATTCCAGTCAAGGGCATGTACCTTGGTTGCGGGCACATCCCCGGTAGGGAGTGTGCAGGAGGCAGCTGATGGATGTTTCTCTCTCATCGATGTTTCTAACTATCTCTCTCTCTTCCTCTCTGTAAAAAATCAATAATATATATATTTAAAAAAAAAAAAAAAAAAAAAAAGAAAGAAAAGAAAAAGCTGCCCCAGGGCCTGGCTCCGTGGTTGAACATCGACCTGTGAACCAGGAGGTCACGGCTCAATTCCCGGCCAGGGCACAGGCCCGGGGTGCGGGCTCCATCCCCAGTGTGGGGCGTGCAGGGGCAGCCGATCCATGATTCTCTCTCATCAATGATGTTTCTCCCTCTCCCTTCCCCCTGAAATCAAACCAGGCCCACACGCCTTCCAGAAACCCCGTGCTCTTCTCTCGGGGAGAGGCTGAGGACGGAGCACCATCCTCTTGCAGCCTCTTCCGTCTGGGGGAAGGCAGCTCCAGCCCGGGACACAGGGCGGCAGGGAGGGCGGGCCGGCGGGCACTGCTCTGCCCTGAGGGCCCGTGTCACCTGGTGGAGGCTGTGCCAGCACCGGCCCCCGCCCCCGCCCCCGCCGGGCTCACCTGGCACAGGCTCCTGGCTGCTCACAGCCTTCTTTTGGGGCTGCCCCCCGGAACCTTCCCGGGCGCCCAGGGCTGGCGGATCTTGCTGGAACCTTCTTCCCTCCGGCCCCAGCGCAGTGGGAGAGGCCGCGTTCTGGGTGGCCTCCCGCCCGGCCGCCCAGCCCAAGGGCGTCTCGCAGCCATAAACGGACCAAATTGGAACTGTTACTGAGGGCCGGAGATAAAAGAGAGAGCTGGGCGTCCCCATGAATAAAACATGACTGGGAGTCCGGCTCTCGGAAAATTAGAGGGAATACATTGCGGCGGATCAATTCTATCTAATTTCTTGGCCGAGCTTCTGACATGCAAATGAGTGCGTGCTCATCATTTATGAGCGAGCCGCGGAGATTGCGCAGGGAGGAGGGCTGCAGGGCGGCGGGACGGGGCTAAGGCCTTAGCACAAGTCCACCAGCCTCTCCTCCTGGAGACCCAAGGGTTAGAAACCCGCACAGGGCCGGGCGGACGACGTGGCTCAGGGGTTGAGCATCGACCTATGAACCAGGAGGTCACGGTTTGATTCCCGGTCAGGGCACAGGCCCTGGGTGGGGGCTCGATGCCCAGCAGGAAGCAGCCAATCCATGAGTCCCTCTCACCATTGATGCTTCCACCTCTCTCCCTCTCCCTCTCTGACATCGATTATATATATATTTAAAAAGAAAGAAATAGAGCAAAAGGAAGGAAGAAACCCTCCCAGGGAAGGCGAAGGAGGCCAGCCCGCCAGACCGAGTCCCGGGGTCAGAGCCTGACTCGGTGGTCAGTTCCTCTGGCCACTCGCTCACCCCAGCCACCCCAGTGGCCCGCTGGGCAGGCCTGGCCACAGGACACGGTGAGCCTCCCCCAGCCCCACCCCTCTTTGCTCAGCTGGCTCCCATCCCCAACACCCCATCTCCCCAGACAGGCCTCCCTCTGGCTTGGTTTCCAGCCCAAATGTCCCCTGGCCGGCCGCGGGAACTCCCCTCCGTCTGTGCTCAGAGCCCTGGGTCTCCCCCCCCCGCCCCCGTGCTCAGCGCCGCCCGCTGGCCCGCTCCTGCCGCAGACGTGTTGATTTTGGCCTGAGCGTGGCTGTACTGTGTGTAGGTTGGGGGCCAGCATGAAGGAATGGGGAGGCTGGCCCTGAACTAGGGTGTCTGGCTTCCCCAGAACCGTCGGAGAGTCTGTTTGTGCGGGCTTGCGTTTCCGCTGGCTGGAATCAAGGAGGGACCCTGGCCCTTTAAGACCGGCTGCACACCCCCGTTTGCCGCGGACCCCCGTGCGCTGAACTGCCTCTCTCAGGTGCCATGTACCGTTGCGTTTGCTCTGATGCTTTGCTGACAGTCATGGGCCCCACAATGACCGTTCGAGGCCGGGGATCAAACCTGCAACCCAGGCACATGCCCTTACCCGGTCATCCAACTTGTGACCTTTCAGTGTGAGGGCTGATGCTCTAACCACTGAGCAATCCTGCTGAATTGTCTCTTTTCCTCTTTTAAAAATATATTTTATTGATTTTTTACAGAGAGGAAGGGAGAGAGATAGAGAGTTAGAAACCTTGATGAGGGAGAAACATCTATCAGCTGCCTCCTGCACGCCTCCTACTGGGGATGTGCCCGCAACCCAGGTACATGCATGCCCTTGACCGGAATTGAACCAGGGACCCTTCAGTCTGCAGGACGACGCTCTATCTGCTGAGCCAAACAGGTTAGGGCTGAATGGTCTCTTTTGACACTCTCTTTCTGTCCCTGCTCGCTCTGAGGCTGCCAAAATGCCTGCTGGTTAGAGCAAAATATCAACGGGCTGCCTCCTGCACACCCCCTAGCGGGGATCAAGCCACAAGACCGGCACATGCCCTTATCAGGAATCCAACTGGCAACATTTCGGTGCCCTGGATGATGCCCAAGCAACTGAGCCACACAGGCCTGGGCGAGTCTGTGTTGAGGAAGTGGCGTTTAGAAGAAGTTTAAGTTTAAACAATGTGGCTCTCCGAGAGATGCCAATCGTTGTGCTGTTGGTATTTGGCTTTGCCGACCGCGGGCCTGGGAGACGGGAGGCCTCCTGGGCCCGGGGTCTGACTCTCCCTCAGCTCCTGGCTCCTGGGACCCCGCTCGGAAAGAGTGAGGCCAGCCGGGTCTCGGGCCTTCTGGGACCCCGTCCCCCGGCTCCCCGCCTGGCAGGGGCCCCGGAGGCGCAGGGCACCCCGGGGGGACAGGGCTTAACAAGCTTTTCCCGGCAGCTTCTCGTGGGCTGAGGACACGGCCTGCGGCTTCTCTGGGCTCTGTCCCCCATGGGCGGGCGCAGGGCCCTGGGGAGGGGCCGTGGGCGAGGGGGCCTGGCCACGCCCAAGCGCCCCGAGTGCCCCTCAGGAGACCTCTGACCCAGGCCTCTCTTTCCAGTCCTTTCCCGGGGGACCGGTCCCTCCCAGACAGGCCCGGGTTGCTGGGCAGAAGCCACCGGAGACCCTGGGGACCACGAGGCGCCTGGCGAGGGCCCGGAGGACTGGGGCTCCCAGCGCCCGGTTGCCAGGCCCCCCAACCCCCTGGTGGGAGCCAAACTCCCTGAGCTCCTGGAGAGCAGGGCCCGGGGGTTGGGGGGTGGGGGACTGGGTGGAGAAAGAAAAATCTGTCGTTAAAGGCCGGGAGAGGGGACGGGCGCCTCCTACACCATCTGGTGACTGGGTTTCCCCCAGAGGGAGCCGGCTCCTGGGGCCGCTGGTGGGAGCCGGCGGCTCCTTCCCCGCTCAGCACCTCCTCTTGGTGGCGGCCCGCCTGGTCCTTCTTCAGCCGGGGTGTCCGAGCGCTGGACACAGCTGCTGGGGGGACTGTCCCTGACCTCCAGGAGCCAGCGCGGGAGCAGGTGGGTGACAGACCGGTGAAATGTCTTCCCCAGCGATGGGGTCAGTGGGCACAATGTTGTGCTGGGCCAGGCTGGTTGGGGTGCAGGCTGACTCCTGTTCTGATTGTCATAGAAACCACTGGAACGTTCTAGCAGAAGGTTGATGTGATCAGCTCTGCACATGGAGAACCTTGTCCGAGGGGAACCTTGTCCGAGGGGAACCTTGTCCTGGGGAACCTTGTCTGAGGGGGAACCTTGTCTGAGGGGAACCTTGTCTGAGGGGAACCTTGTCTGAGGGAACCTTGTCCTGGGGAACCTTGTCTGAGGGGGGAACCTTGTCTGACGGAACCTTGTCTGGGGGAACCTTGTCTGAGGGGAACCTTGTCTGAGGGGAACCTTGTCCTGGGGAACCTTGTCTGAGGGGGAACCTTGTCTGAGGGGAACCTGTCCTGGGGAACCTTGTCTGAGGGGGAACCTTGTCTGAGGGGGAACCTTGTCTGAGGGGGAACCTTGTCTGAGGGAACCTTGTCTGAGGGGAACCTTGTCTGAGGGAACCTTGTCTGAGGGGGAACCTTGTCTGAGGGGAACCTGTCCTAGGGAACCTTGTCTGAGGGGAACCTTGTCTGAGGGGAACCTGTCCTGGGGAACCTTGTCTGAGGGGGAACCTTGTCTGAGGGGAACCTTGTCTGAGGGGAACCTTGTCTGAGGGGAACCTGTCCTGGGGAACCTTGTCTGAGGGAACCTTGTCTGAGGAGAACCTTGTCTGAGGGGAACCTTGTCCTGGGGAACCTTGTCTGAGGGGAACCTTGTCTGAGGGGAACCTGTCCTGGGGAACCTTGTCTGAGGGGAACCTTGTCTGAGGGGAACCTTGTCCTGGGGAACCTTGTCTGAGGGAACCTTGTCTGAGGGGAACCTTGTCTGAGGGGAACCTTGTCTGAGCGGAACCTGTCTGAGGGGAACCTTGTCCTGGGGAACCTTGTCCCAGGGGAACCTTGTCTGAGGGGAACCTGTCCTGGGGAACCTTGTCTGAGGGGGAACCTTGTCTGAGGGGGAACCTTGTCTGAGGGGAACCTTGTCCTGGGGAACCTTGTCCCAAGGGAACGGTTTTGTGTGTGTGTGTGTGTGGGGGGGGGGGGGGTTACGTTCTGAGACCCTCCCCCCAAGTAAACAACTTTTTGGGGACCCCTGGGTCCAGCTCTGTCTGGGGAACACAAGCTGAGGCGCCAGAAAACTTTAAATTCCAGCTGGTCCTCCGCCCAGGGCACCCACTTTTCCTCGTGGCCGGCCTTCCATGCAGCAAAGGGGTGCAGCTGGGTGCAGCCCCCGCCTCACGGGGCCTGTTTCTGGGGCCGCCCGGATGGCGCTCTCAGAGAGATGGAAGCGCTGTAATTAGCGTGTGCACCCCCGCTCCTGCTATCATTAAATTGGTTCCGCCCGCGCAGGGCCGCGCGCCTTGAAAAGGCAAATTAAACTGTTCCGTGTTAATAGGCTCGGATTAAATTGGGCTCCGGGAACCCGGGGAGGCCCGCGGTCCCGCGTGGACGCCGCGTGGGGGTCCGAGGGGCCTGTTCCCCCCTCCCAGCTGCCGCCTCGGAAATCACTCGGAGCCGCCCCGTCTGGGCTGGGCCGGCGGGTCCCTGTGGAGGAGGCCGGGACGGAGGTGTGAAGACGCAGTGCCGGGAGCTGAGGGTTTGGGCAGGAGCCATGAGCCATGAGCCACGAGCGGGAGGAGACGGGACAGGAGCCTTCGGAAGGAACCACGCGGTCCTGCCGCCCCTCTGCCCTGGACCCCGTTGGGGCCTCGGACCCCGGCTCGGTCAGGCTGGGTTGCTTTCCGGCACGAAGGTCGTGGCCGTTCATTACAGCAGCCACGGGAGACTGATGCGGTGACCGTGACCCAGCCCCCTGGGAGGGCAGCCGGGGCCGCAGAGTGTGCTGGGCCCGTGGTGGGCAAACTCATCCGTCCGCAGAGCCAGACACCAACAGCACAGCGATGGAGATTTCTCTGGAGAGCCTTCAACTCCTTCCAACGCCACTTCTTCAGCACAGACTCGCCCAGGCCGTGGTGTTTTGTGGAAGAGCCACGCTCCAGGGGCCAAAGAGCCGCGGTTTGCTGACCACGGGGCTGGGCAATGGGCGCACAGTGAGCCTATCAGAGGATGCGGAGCCCCGGGCAGAGTGTGCGCGCCCTCGAACCCCTGCCCCAAGTTCAGGCCCAAACGCCGGCTGACATGTTTCCGAGGCAGCGGAGGGGCAGCCAGGAGGCGGGAGCTTGTGGGCAGAACCACTCAGTCCCTGGATCTTTTTGGGCCGAGCATAACTGCAAGGGGCGGCCCTCTCTACCCCCCGAGCCAGACAGCCCCGGGGCGGGGGATGCTGGGAGTGCGGGCATGCTGACGCAGGGCAGCCGTGAGGGCAGTGCTCAGAAGATGGAGAAGGGGCCCGGCTGGTGTGGCTCAGTGGTGGAGGATCGACCTATGAACCAAGAAGTCACGGTTCAGCCGAAGCCGGTGTGGCTCAGTGGATAGAGCGTCGGTCTGCGGACTGAGGGGTCCCGGGTTCGATTCCGGTCAAGGGCATGTGCGTTGGTTGCGGGCACATCCCCTGTGGGGGGTGTGCAGGAGACGGCTGGTCGATGTTTCTCTCTCATCGACGTTTCTGGCTCTCTGTCTCTCTCCCTTCCTCTCTGTAAAAAAAAATCAATGGAATATATTAAAAAAAAAGAAGTCACGGTTCGATTCCCCATCAGGGCACAGGCCCGGGCTGCGGGCTCGGTCCCCAGGATGGGGCGTGCATGACTCTCTCCTCACGGGCGTTTCTCTCTCCCCCTGTCCTGTCCTCTCTGAAATCAATAAAACTACATTTTAGTATATGTGCTGCCGAAGCGAGCACCAATAAAACTGCATTTTAAAAATAGAGCCGGTGAAAGCCCTCAGAGAGGGAAGGGCTGGCGAGCTGTGGGGCCCGGAGAGCATGTGAGCGCCAGCGGTCCAGGCAGACACAGCAGTGCGCGGGGGAGGGGAGGTGAAGGGGGTGAAGGGGGAGGCGGGATGGGGTGCGGGAGGCCGGGTCAGCATCGGGCCAGGAGGCACTGGGTCCCTCGGAGGCCCCCGTGGTGGTTCAGGTGAGCGCGGTGTGGCCAGCACCAGCGGGGGCAGCGAGCTGGAGGGCAGGGGGCATCCTTGGGAGAAGAGCGGGCAGCGGGCAGCCAGGGGGAAGCCCTGCAGCCCAGGAGGAGCCCAGACCCCGAGGAGGTCGTGACTCCGGGATTTGCCCCCCAAACCCCCTGGGGCTGCGGTCAGCGGTCAGCACCCCTTCCAGGCCAGCTCCTGGGTCCCCAGCCTGTGCCCAGGGAGACAAGACCAGATTTCCTGTTAGCTTCCTCCCTACCCCCTACTCCCCGCCCCCATGCAGCCCCCAGGGCCCGCCCCTCCCGCCCCAGCCTCGGATCAGGCCTCCCTCCCACCAGGAGGTCCTTCTGCAGCCCTGCCAGCGCCAGCTGGGCGGCCCCTCAGCAGGGGGCCTGGGGCCTGGATCTCCTCCCCTGCCCGCCCACCCCTCCCCATCCCAGGCCCCTGCCCCCCTCCAGCCACACCAGGCTCCCCCTCTGGTCCTCCTCTCTCGCCTCCTCCCCTTCCTCCCCACCCCTGCTGTGCTGGCTTCCTCCCCCTCACCCCCACCCCCACCCCCACCCACCCCCCGCGGCTCTAGAATTCCTGCTGGAACCCAGTCCAGGCAGGGCCGGCTCCCTGGTTGCTAAAGCCGTGGGTGCGTGGCTGGATCCGCCCCGGGGGCCGGCCTGGCCACGTGTTGCGTGCCTGGGTGTTTTAACGGGCACCGTGTGTGACTCCGCATCCCGCCGTGTGGCTACACCGAGGTATAATTTTTTGTGCACACACACGCGGCCGCCTGGGGACCTTCCTGAAACCGGGCTGGCGGTTTACACAGAAGAGGGCTTTGTTTAATGCCAGCACGTCCCGCCCGCCGGGCCCACCGCCTCACCTGCTTCCTTCCCCGGCCAGGCCAGGCCCGGAGGCCCCGCTCTGTGGTTGGGATGGGGGCGGCCGGACGGGGGTTTCCTCCTCGGAGGAGGAGGCTCTTTCTGCCACCGTCCCCCCCTCTTTGCTTCTCGTCCCTCGCCCCCAGTCTGTCTGGGCCCCACAACCCCCCAGCCTGCCTCTCTCCCGGCTGTGTACCTCTGAATCCGACCCCCTCACATATCTGGGTGTGGGAAAACGACACCAGCATCCCTTGTGCCTTGGGATTGGAGTTGAAATGGGGCCAGCGCAGGGCGGAGGCTGGGAGCGGGTGGGTGGAGGGGGCGGTGGGCAGGCTCAGGCGCTGAGAGCTGGGGAGAAGGGGTGGGCACCCCTCCACTGCGGCCGGCCAGGCCTGCCTCCCACTGTTGTTGGGAGTCTAATTCCTTTACCTAGAAGTGAGCGGCCTGCCCTGCCTATGGTTCTCTCTCATCATGGATGTTCCTCTCTCTCTCCCTCTCCCTTCCCCTCTGAAATCAATAATACAAGTGTTCTTTTTAAAAAGCTATCCATTCAAGCCCCGACTGGTGTGCCCAGTGGTTAGAGCGTCGCCCGGGCACTCGGGGCCAAAGGTTCAGTTTCATGTTGAGGGCTGGGTTCCGATCAGGGTATGTGCCTGGGTGGCAGGTTCAATCCCCAGGGCCTGCGCGGGAGGCAACCAATCGCTGTGTCTTTTTCACATGGATGTCTCTCTCTCTCTCTCTCTCTCTTCCACTTGCTAAAGAAAACCAAGGGGCCTGGCCATTGTGGCTCAGCGATTGAGCATTGACCCAGGAACCAAGAGGTCTCAGGTTCAATTCCCAGTTGGGACACAGGCCCGGGTTGTGGGCTGGATCCCCTGTGGGGGGTGTGCCGGAGGCAGCCGGTCCATGATTCTCTCTCTTGATGTTTCTATCTCTTTCTCCCTCTCCCTCTGAAAAACCAATTAAAAACCATAAAAAAAAAACAAGGGGAAAAATACCCTCGGGTGAGGACTAATAAACCCAAAACAAACCAAAAAGAGAAGGGACCGCAGACCAAGACCACAGCCTGTGCCCGCTGCCCCTCCCCGGGCCCTGCTCACCGGCTCCCTGGGAACTAGGCGCAGAGGGGAAGGTGCCTGAGGGAGGGGCCTGAGAGGCCGAAGCAGATGGCCAGGGGGAGGGGCCAGGCTGGGCCCACCCTCCTGGGTGGTTGGCGGCCCTGGCCCCCCACTACCCCCCCTCCCCCGGACCTCAGGGTGCTTGAGGGGCCCCTGTGGAGGGTGAGCGAGCTGCCAGCGGGTGGGGCATGTGTGAGCTGAGAGTGACCGGCCCTCTTGTAAGGCAAACAGCAGGCCAAGCAGGGGTATGTCTGGCGGATGCTGGAGGCCCTGTCATGGTGGACTGTCCCTGGGTCAGGTGGCAGCTGCCCGCATGTCCCCATTTCCCAGATGAGGACACAGAGGCTCAGAGACATGCAGCTGGGAGGCAGGGGATCTGGGAGCACAGAGCGGATCCTCTGCTGACCGGCCGGGCCCGTTACAAAGAATGACCCCCTCCCCCTTTACCCAGCCTCCTCAGAGTGTGACGGCCCCTGCCTCCTGCTCCGGCCCCCGGCATCCTTTGCTTCCTGATATCAGCCCCGGAGCCTTGGCTTCCAGGGTCCGCTTGCCCTCATTGGCCGTGTGACCTTGGGCACGTCTGTTCCTCCTGGAGTGTCCGGTTCCCCGTCTTCCCAGCCGGAAGTTGGATTACTGTGTCTCCGAGCCCCACCCTGTCCCACACCTGGGGCCCCACCAGGCCCGGCCGCCCAGGCACAGGGGGCTCCTGCCGGGCACTTCAAAGGCCCGGCGCCCGCAGAGGAAGGGAACTTCGTGCGGAACGAAAGTCCCCACAGGGAACCGCCGGCCCTTTTCTGTCTAAGCCTCTTTCTTCGCCAGCCGGCTGGCCTGGTCATTCTCTCTCTCTCTCTCTCTCTTTTTTTCCTATTATAAACGTTCCCAGCTGCAGCCCTCTCCCAGGCCTGGGCAGGGGCCCGCGGCAGCAGCAGCCGCCTGGCTGGCCTCCTGCGGCAGACAAAGGCGGCCCGGCCTGGCACCCACTGGGAGAGGCCCCGGAGCCCCCGCCCGGAGCCAGGGCCCCAGCAGGAGGCAGGGGAGGGATCCAGAGGTTTCTGCCAGCATCCCAGCCGCCTCCCGCCCCTGGGACAGAGCCTGCTTGTCAGGGCGGAGAATGAAAAGCCAGCCCCCCCCCCCCCCCTGCGCTAGCCACAGGCCTCGGGACTGGGGAGCTGGCGACAAGGGGCGCTCCAAGAGGCAGCAGCAGGCCCTGGCGGCGAGCACTGGGCCCACCGGGGTCCGAGCCAGGCCCCTGTGCTCCCAGCCCCCGTCCCACCGCCCCTGGAGCCTCTGCTCCCTCTGGCCTTGACCGCTGGCCTGGTGCTGGCCGGGCCCGAGGGTAGGCATCAGCCCAGATCTGCTGCCTCATGTAGTCAGAGCTCCGGAGAGATTTCACCAGTGGGAGACGAGGCAGAGAGGAAGCCGGAGCTGACGGAGCAGCCAGCATGGCCTCTCGGCAGTAACAATGGCTGACACCCAGTAGGCGTGTACGGCAGGAGGACCCAGCGGCGGGCTCCAGGGACCTGGCAGACAGAGAAAGATGGAGGACCCTCTCGGGAAACTGCCTTCCCAGCCGTCCCATCGCCTTAGTGGGTCCGATCTTTGCACGAGAGCTCCCTCCGTGTCAGCCCGCCCCTGCAGGCCGCAGCTGCAGACCGGGACCCCCTCCCAGTGCCACCACCAGACTCTGAGCATCTGAGGACGCTGGGGTGCTGTGGGGACAGAGCGATGATCCCGCTTCCCTCTTTCCCGCCCGGGGGCCTGGGGTCCCCGATTCCCCGTGCCCAGCCCAGTGCCAGCCCAGGGACTCGCATGCTGGTGCTCGGCTGGAGTCTCCAAGGCATTTCTCTTGGGCACGAGCGCCTAGCAGGTTCTTTTCCCGATGGTGGGGGTTGGGAGGAAATAAATCGACACGTTTTCTTCTTCTTGTTTTTTTTTCTTTTCCCCCAAAACGCTGTGAGTTTGGTGCTGCAGGCACTCGGTCCTTTTGGTAACTAATAATGGCCCCCCAATGGCTGGAGGTGGGTGAGTGTTGGCTGCTGCCCCGTAACCCCTCTCCCCGGTGACGCACGGCCGTCCCCGGAGCAGGACCAGCACAGGAGCCAACGGTCCATGCCCGGGGCTGGAGCTCAGTGTCCCAGCATGCTGTGCTGCAGTGCCACTGCCCTCCCCGCTGAGCATGCACCCGGGCGGCCCCGTCACCCTCCGCAGGGCTGTGTCTTCCTGTGGCTGGCACCACGGAGTCCGAACTCCAGCCAACAGTGGGACCCAGGGCCTCGGAGGGACTGAGCTGGCGGGGGTGGGGTGGAGTGGGGGGAGGGTGCCCGCAGGGGTCAGCGTACTGAGTCTCACTGGACTTAAACCCCTGTTCAGACAAGGTGGGGAGTGACTTGACACCATTTTACTAGGTTATACCTTGAACACCTTTAATTCCACTTCTAAATCGATCACATTTGAAATAAAATGTTTTTATTGATTCTAGAGGGAGAGGAAGGGAGAGGGAGCGAGAGAAACATCAATGAGAGAAAATCATGGATTGGCTGCCTCCAGCACTCCCCCTACTGGGGATCAAGGCCACAGCCCGGGCCTGTGCCCTGACTGGGAATAGAACCAGAGACCTCTTGGTTCCTAGGTTGACACTCAACCACTGAGCCACACCGGCCAGGGCTTGAGCACATTTAAAAAAAGTATATTTTTACGGATTTCAGAGAGAAAGGGAGGGGGGGGGGAGAGAGAAAAACATCAATGATAAGAAAGATTGGGCGTCAGTGATCAGTGGTTGGGCGTCGACCTATGAACCAGGTCACGGTTCGATTCCCGGTCAGGGCACAGGCCCAAGTTGTGGGCTCGATCCCCAGGGTGGGGTGATAGGAAGGCAGCCGATCCATGATTCTCTCTCATCATGGATGTTTCTCTCCCTCTCTGTTCTTCTCTCTGAAACCAATAAAAAAAAAAAAAGTACAGTGATACCATAACAATTATTAAAAAATAACGCGAATTGCAGACATTGTAAAAGGAGCATTTTAAAGAGCACAAAGCAACCCATGACCCAGACTGGACAGCCCACGGGGGCCTGGGTGGAGGCGCTGGGCCAGAGCTCAGAGCTTTCGGGGGGAGAAGGGGTGGTGGGCATGAGTCCACTGGGACCCTCCACCGAGCTGGTTCCCTCGCTGCCTGTGGGTGTTCCCTGCAAAGACTGCTGACGCCCCGAATCCAATCATTAGAATAATGATGATAAACCAGAAACGGCTTTCTCAGCCAAACAGAAACCGGAGAGGACCAGGAGGTTCCCACACCGCCTTATTGTTTTTGGCCCCGAATTCCCGCAGCCCTGGGAGGCGATGTCTGGGCTCAGGGCTGGCCTCTTCCATGGTGGTCAAGGGTGGGGGTGGGGGGACAGGGATCCTCAAGGAGGTGCCATGTGCAGGGATCTCTCTCTCTCTCTCTCTCTCTGCCCCAGGCTGAGATGTCGGAGGGACGGACTCACTTCCATCTCATCTGGCCCAGGTCTGCAGCTTCTGGAACATCCAGACCGGCCCTGGGAGGAACCCTCAGTGTTGCAAACACTGGCCAGGGCGCTGGAGGGTCCAGACGGTGGGGCTGCTGGTTCACCATCCAGGTGCCAGCCCTCTTCCCCCGGTTCCCCCGGAGGCCACAGCCATGGCTCCTTCATCCCCACAGGACACAAGTGCCCGAGGAAACCAGGCCTCCAGGAATAGGCGGGTTATTAAGACACAAACACAAAAGAGAAAAGGAGAAACTCAAGGCCATGCAGCACAGAGCCTTCGGGAGAGGCCTAAGGCTGCGCCTAGAGCGCAGGGCGTGTCTGTCTGCAGGAGGACCTGCACGGAGCGGCGTGGGGGGCCAGGAGGGAACGGGCAGCTGTGAGGTGGGCATCTCTCTCCAGAGCCACAGTTGACCTTGGCGGGCGGTGAAGGTCAGAGGCAGGGAGGGAGGGGCGTGAAGGCCCCGCGGCCCGCCGGATCCTGGCCTCTGTCTGGGCCGGGCAGGGCGCAGGCACTAACACGAAACCCTCCGGACGGCCCTGGAGGTCAGGCTCTCTGCATCCCCATTCTGCGGATGAGAAGATGGAGGCACAGGGAGCCCCCTTGCTCCAGGCTTCCTGCAACAAGGCCAGGAAGGGAGCTGGAGGGGAACACAGACCAGGCTGGTCTCGGCCCCTGGCTGTGATGGCCTCACAGGGCCCTGGGCTCTGGGCTGTGACAATGCCCCCTGTCCACCTGTCCCCCAAATCACCCAGCCTTTCTGCCTCAGGCCTTTGACACACACCGTTCTCTTTCTCTCTGCCAGGAGCCATGCCTCCTCCAGGCTCCCAGCCAGACCGTTGCCGAGACCCTCTGCGTCTTGGCCTTGTCTGCACTGCATTTTTCCTTCTCAGGATTGTTTAAAACTGCGATTAAATCATTATTTACGGGGCCATTGATGACAAGCCAGCCTCCCTGCAAGAGAACCAGCCCAGCAGGCAGGGCCTGGGGTCCTCTGTCCGGCACACAGTAGGTGTTCTGGCACACAGTGGGTGTTCTGGCACACAGTGGGCCCACCATCAATCCATGCACGTGGAATAAGCAAATGAATAGAGGCATGGATTGCTCTCCTGGGGGGGGGGGGGGGCATCTTCTTTCCCAGGAAGGACCAGGTGCCTTTATAGTCCAGGCAAGTTTTTTTCTGGGAGCGCGTGACATTCAAGGAACACAAAGAAGCCACACTTTTAGATGGCTCCTCTTGGAGCGCCAGTGACAGGGTATGTGTGCATGTGTGCGTGGCGTGTGTGCATGGGGAGGAGGAGGGCATTTGGTCACGTGTGGCCAAGCACCCCTGGACCAAACCTGAGGACACCAGTTTGGAGGTTGTCAAAGGAACTGATTTCATTTTACTGTGCGGGCCCGCCTGGTTTTTGCTGCTGGGGTGACCCCAGCTTCTTCAGGGAGTGCAAGGACGAGGCCTCACTCCCTGCTGTGGCCCGGTCCCCTTAGGACCGAGCAGCCCTGGGTGGGGCCAGGCAGCGCCCCGCCGGCCAGAGGGGCCCCTCCTCCAGCCAGGGAAGGACTCAGAAGACACTGTTCCTGTGAGCTTGGACTTGTGTGTTTTGGAAAACATCACCTTGTCATCTCTCTTGCGTTCATGCTGGCTGCTTCTCACAGTTGACAAAGGGTCTTTCCAGACACTCCTGGGGGTGGGGGTGGGGGTTGGGCAGCTGATGAAGGGGCCGTGGGGCCTTCTCACAGGGGAGACCCCCAGACCCCTGGAGCCGGCCGGAAGCAGGCACCTGGGGTATCAGATATCATGGGAAGAATGACCATTTTTGGTCCCAGGTCAGCAGGCCGGTGAGAATCAAGGCTGGGGGGGGGGGGGGAGGGGGAGGTGCAGGGCAGCGAGCCTGCCCTCAGCCAGTGCCCCCCGCCCCCCCTGCCCCCCAGACCCTTTTAAGTAGGAGCTACAGGCTTTTTGCTGCTCTGGAATTTTTCTTAAACTAGCATTTTTTAATTTTAATTTTAATTTTTTTTTCTGGAAGGAGTTAAAAAATGAAACAAGCTTCAGAGAAAGCTGGGGTAGAGCTGCAGCCCCTGAGCTGGGAGGCAGCAGCCAGGTCCTCCGGGGCGGGGGGTGGGGGGAGGGGGAGCCAACACGTGGGACTGCACCCCCAAAGGGTCCAAAAACTTCGTGCTCTTGGGCCCGGGGAGGCTGTCCCCGCCCCCCCCCATCCTGTTCCCCCACCCCCGGCCTCTGGTCTTTAGAGCTCCCGGTGGGTGGGAAAGGGCATCGCAGCGGGTCTCCCAGCCTGTGCCCCCACCCCTTCCCCCAGCACACCCCTCCCACTGAGCTCCCTTTGTCCGACCCCTCTCCCCGCTCCCGCCGGGCTGGCAGGACGGGAAGGCTCCGGCCCCCAGGGGAGCCAGCGGGGGGCGTCCTCCGCCCCCTCCTCCAGGAGAGGCAGCCCGCGGCGAGGGCACCCCGGAGCCAGGCCACCCCCGCCCGCCGCCCCCGGCGGTGCCATCTGCCGCCTGTCAGCCTCCTCCGGGCCCGATCCCAGGGCCGCCGGGGGCGGGAGCTGCAGGCGGCCCCTCCCTCCTGGCTCCCTCCCGGCGCCGCGGCCTCTGCCCTCCCCTGGTGGCTCCTGGCGCCCCCTCTCGGCCCAACCCGCCCTCCGGGAGCCGAGGGGGGCGCCCCCACGTCCAGCCAGCCCCGGGGAGGCCCAGGTGGGGGACACGCTCAGGCGCGAGAGCTGGGAGGGCGGTGATGGGGGACCTCCCGGTCCTGGCCTCTGGGGGGCGGTGATGGGGGGGACCCCAGCCAAGGGGCCTCTCCGTCCCGGCCTCTGGGGGGCCCTCCTCGCTCTCGGTCTCCCTGGACCCAGGTGTCCCTCTCGGCGTCGCGTTTCGCGGGTCAAAGCGCAAGGGTGTCCCCCCGCCCCCGGGGTTCAGGGCGGCCTGCGCCCCGGCAGCAGCTCCGCCCCGGCCGGCGCCCCGGGCCCAGAGCGGGGAGCAGGTCGGCGGGAGCGCAGGGCCGGGGCGGGGGCCGGCGGGGCGCAGGGGGCGGCGCCGCTGCCCGGTGGCCCCGGCGGGAGGCGGGAGGTTGCCCTGGGTAACGAGTCTCCCCGGGGACGCGGCCCGCCCTCTCCCCGGGGCGACCGATCGATCCGCGGGATGGATCTCTCCCGGCTTGGGGCCACCGGCCCCAGGGGGCGCCACCCGCTGCTGGGGGGAGGGGGGCTGCAGAGACCGGGGCAGGGGAGCCTCCTGGGGGCGACTTCGCCCTCCCGGCGGGTCCCACGTGGAATGGCACCTGGCGAGGCGCCCCCTGGCGGCCGGGGCAGAACTTGGTGGGAAGTGGGGGTGGGGGGGCAGGGCCACAGCTGCATTTTGCAGCCAAGCGGGTCCTTTCCAGTCTCAGCTAACAAGTGCGCGGGGACCCTACAAACGCGGGTTTTGGGGGGCACGGAGTTAGCCCCGAGGCTGCTCAGGAGTCTGTGGATGTGGGGCCCCGAAGGTCTCCCCACGCGGACCCGTGGGCAGAACCCGAGAGCGAACTGCCAGGCCCACGCACCACTTGTCCGTGCGGCGTCATCCGCGGAGGCGGCCATGTGGGCAATGCACCCCAGTTTCCCCTGCACCCCCCCCCCCGCCGCCTCCCGGCCCCTCGCTTTTTGCAGTTTGCGACGCGGCTGCATCTGGACGGGTGACACCGCGTGGGCCCGTGTCCGCTTCTTCCCGCCGCCCCTCCCCCGGGGCCGGGTGGGCGCCCCGCGCGCGGTGGTGCGGGGGCCGCCGCCGCCTCCGCCGCCGCCGCGGCCGCGGTCCGGTTTGGTCCGGGTTTTGCGGGCGGCCGGGCTGTATTTCCAGCGCCGTCCATCGCTCGGTGCTGTTGGCCCTCTCTCCGTCTGATCCGAGCCGGAGCCGCGCGGGGCGCCCCACGGGATCAGAGCGCTCCCCCGCCGGGACCCCGCGCCTCACATCCTCCTGCTGGGACCGGCTCCGCTTCCAGCCAAGCCCGGCTCTATTATGTGTCTCCGCACTGCGGCCCCGGCAGCCGGCGCGGGAGGCGGGCAGCCGGCGGCCACAAAGAAGACCGGAGCGCGGCTGGCGGGCGGGCCGGCGCCGGCCGGAGCGCGGAGCAGCCGGGGCGCCGCCGCCGCCGCCCGGGAGGACGGGAGCCCGGCCGCCGCCGCCGCCAGCGCCGCCTGCGCGTCCTCCGCCGCCGCCGCCGCCGCCACCGCGGCCGCCGCCGCCCCCTTCCCCGCGCGCCCGGCCCATGGAGGCGGCTAGCGGGCCGGCCGCTGGGCACCGGCCCGGGCACCGGGCGCGCGCCGCGCGCTGACACCGCGGCCGAGGGCAGCACGGCGGCCGCAGCGATGCCCGGGGCTCGGGGGCGCCTGCCCGCCGCCGCCTGAGCGCCCCGTCCTCCCCCTCCTCCTCCTCCTCCTCCTCCCCCCCGGGGCCGGCGCCGGACGGAGCCTCCAGCCGGAGAAGGGGGCGTGAGCCGGGCCCCCGAGCGGCGGCGGCTGGGCCACGGCGGCCGCTTCCAGCCCCCAAGTGGGCTGAGTTGAGGGACCCCCCCCCCCCCAATCCATCAGGCGTTTGGGCATTTTTTAAAATTTTTTTGAGCCGCTCATATTGATTGTATTTTTTGTGTGTGAGGCCGGGAGGAATCATTCGAAGGCTTCCCCCCACCCCCCGGGGGGTGCTGAGCTTCCGTACTCCCGCCGCCTGCGGCCTCCTCCACCGGCCCCGGCCTCGGTCCTGGCCCCGGCCCCCCGCCTCGCAGGGCTCATTGTGCGCCCGCGCCGGGCCGCGCGGCCGGACGCCTGCAAACTTTGCACAAAAACCCGGCGAGGGGCGGAGGAGCAGGGGGAGCGGGAGGAGGGCGAGGGTGGCGGCGGCGGGGAGGGCGGAGGGAGGGGGCCGCAGGGGCCGGGGGCCGGCGGGGGGTGGGAGGAGGAGGAGGGGGGCGGCTTTTTTTTTTTTTTTTTTTGCATAACTCGGCTCAGCCGAGTGGCCTCCGGACTCCCCGCGCCGCCGGGACGCGAGCCGCCGGGACCGCGAGCCCCCGGCTGCCGCATTGCAACAGGCAGGGCCCGGCGCGCCCCCGGCCGCCCCCGCCCCCGCCCCGGAGCCCCGGGCCGCTCCCCGGCCGCCGGCCCGGCTGCGGGGAAAGAAAGTTTCCGAGCGGCGGCGCCGGGCAGGGGCGCGGGCTGCCCGCGGCGGCGGGGCGGCGGCGCGGAGCCCGGACATGTCCCGGCGGAAGCAGGCGAAGCCGCGCTCGGTGAAAGGTGAGCAGCGGCCGGCGGCGGCGGAGGGCGGGCGGGAGGCGGGAGGAGGGACCGGCGGGCGGGCGGCCGGGGCCGCGGGGAGCGGGGAGGAGCGGAGGCGGCGGCGGAGGAGGCGGAGGCGGGGGAGGAGGGAGCCGCGGCGGGAGGCGGAGGCGGCGGCGGCGGCGGAAGGGGCGCCCGTGGTCACCCTCTCCGGCCCGGACGACCCTCTCCGGCCCCCCGACCCGCTCCCTCCGGGCGCCGCCGCCGGGGGTGGGCCGGGCCCGGGGCGCCGCGGAGGGGCCCCCGCCGCCGCCTGCGCGCCGGCTCCGGACCCGCGTGGCCAATCAAGGGGTGCGGGCCCGGCGTGGCGGGGATTGCGAATCTCCGAGGCGGCGGTGGGCCGGCGGGGAGGCGGGACGGCCGGAGGTCGGCGGCTCGGAGGCCTCTCTCTCCCTCCCCGGGCCCGGCCCCGGGCCCCGCCGCCTTCCATCGGCCCCGCCGGGGCGCCCAGGGCGCCGGGTGTCCCCCGGCCACGCCGCGCGCCCGGCCCGGGCCCCCCACTTCCTGCCGCTCCCGCCGCGGCCGCGGGCCCGGCCTCCGCCAGGAGCGCATTGTCTGCCGGCGCTGGCGGGACGCGGCCCCCGGGGAGGTCAGCCCGCCGCGCGCTCCTCCGCGGAGGGCGCATGGCCCGGCCCCGCGCACCCACACCCGGGCCAGCCTCCAGGGTGGGAGCCGGGTGCACACACGTGTGAGGACACACACACACCCCGCCGCCTCCTGGCTTTGCTTTCTGTTGGCACCGGGGCGCCCTTGGAGAGCCCAGGCCCCCGGAGAGGCCGTGGCTGCCCGGGCCCCTCCCCTGCGCTCCGCTCCCCCCGCGGCCGGCGGCCTCTCCAGGTCTCGCTGGCCGCTTTGTCCCCGATCCCAGCCCCTCAGTGGGTGTCCGGCTGCCCCGGGCGATGATGGAGGAGAGAGCGGAGAGCGGAGAGCAGCCGGGTCTCTGGAGCCCAGAGGCATGAGGCCTCGGCTTCCCCTGTGCCCCTGCTGACCTCTGGCCTGAGCCAGCTCCGCTCTGCAAAGTTCATTTCCTGAGGCCTGCGAGCCAGCGAGCCAGCGGCGCCGGGCCCTGCGCTCTTCCTGCCAGCCTCTCCCTCCGGGCTGGAGGGGCCGGGGCGGGATCTGCAGCCCAGCCAGGGGGACCCCGCCATTGCTTCTGCAGCCCCAGGGGGTCCCCTGTGGTGGCCGCTCTGCCAGGCCCTCCTGTCACCTCAGAGCAGACAGATTCAGCTCACATGCTCGGTGGCTGCCTTCCGCCTGCTCCCTTTTTCCTTGAGAAAAGTGGGTCTGGGTCCCCCCCACCCAGGCAGGCACCCCTGGACGGGTCCACAGGTTTGAGGTCCAGAGAGTGCTCTGATTGGGGGACGAGGAAACCAGGAGAGAGACCCCAAGAAGGGGGGAGGACAGGAGCTGGGCAGATGTCTGTCCTTTTGCTACTGGAAGGGCTCGGCAGGCGGTGGACGTGACCGTGGGTTTCTTTCCCCCTCTCTCTGGCTCAGCGCTCAGGGCCCGGGAGCCACTTCGGGGGGCCCCAGGGCTAACGGAGCCCCCGGACCTCCGGCTGGGAGCACCGTGTCATTCCGGAGCGCCCGGCAGTGATATTGAGTGACATCTGTGTACGGGAGGCGGCTTTTCATAAAAGACGCGGCAGCGAGTGCCTACGTCTGTCTGTCCTCGCTGCCCCGCCGCCTCCTGCCCTTTATTTACTTATTTCCAAAAACGGTATTTATTGAGAGAGGGGGGCGGGGAGAGAAACATGGACTTGTTGTTCTACTTCTGTCTGCACCCATTGGTCAATTCGTGTGTGTGTGTGTGTGTGTGTATGTGTGTGTGAGTGTGTCTGTGTGTGTGTCTGTGCGTGTGCATGTGTGTGCATGCACCCTGCCGGGGGCAGAGGGGACGGAGCCTCACGTCCTTGGCATCTCATACGATGCTCTGACCGCGGAGGTACCGGCCAGGGCCCCGGCCTCCTCCTCTCGGGAGAGGCAGCGCTCTGCGGGGATCAGATGGGTGGGCGGCTCGGAGTTGCGGGAACTTCACGCTGAAACCCCTCGCGTGTCTCTGAGAAGACTCAGGAGCCGGTTTTCCGTGTCGTGTGGGGCGAGCCTTGACGTGGCGGCAAACGAGGGCAGCTCTAAATGCATGCGTGTGCGCGCACACGCACGCACACGCGGGGATGTCTCTCGGACGGCTCACGCTCAGGGGTGGCGGGGAGGAGACCGCAGAGGGGGACAGACCGGGGTGGGCATCGAGGGGGAGTGTTGTGCCTCTCAGCCCCCCAGCGCCCCCTCTGCCCCTGGAGTCCGACCCCCTCTGCTTCTCTCGGTGGCTCTCGGCGTGTTCCCACCCAGCCTCTCCCGTTCTGCGTTTTATTCTGTTTCCCGGGTGACCTGGGCAGAGCCCGGCGCTCACCAGGGAGGAGTGAAAGGAGAAGATGCCTCGGACAGATAGGAGTTGCCACAGGTGATGGATTCACTGCTTTTCAGGAATGTGTGTTCCCCCCCCCCCCAGCAATATTCAAAGTGAGTGCGGAGTGCGGACAGCTCCGCTCTGGCCTTTCAGACTGCAGGTCCTCACCTTTGAAGACGCCGGAGGTGCTTTCTGGGGGAGCAGCAGTGCCTCTTACACGGCGCTCTGTCTGGCTGCGCCTCCGCCAGGCGTGGGGGCCCAGGCCCCGGCCCGCGGGCCTCCCAGCCCGCACAGCCGCTGCCGGAGGCGCAGGCCCGTAATTTGCAATTGATCTCGGAAACTGGAAAGCCCGTGGCAGGGAGGAAAGGCGGACGTGGAGCCGTGGCTAACGGACGCGCGGAAAGTGTGATTTGAAAGCACAGGCTCTGTGCGTTGAAAATCAAACAGGCTTGGGGGCAGTCGGGGCGGGGGAGGGCTGTGTGTTTCCCACTCACGGGTGCAACCTCCCTTCTGGAGGGGGGGTCCTTGTCTCCTGGGATATCCATCCTTTTTTTGGAAAACTCAGTGCCCATGGCGTCGCCCAGCAAGTAGGGAAGGGCGCAGGGCAGTGGGGCGGGCAGGCTCATCCAAAGCCTTGTGGTTAAAAATAATGATGATAATAATAAAAAAAATAAGCCCTGGCCAGGGTGGCTCGGTGGATAGAGCGTCGGCCTGGGGACTGAAAGTTCCCGGGTTTGATTCAGGTCAAGGGCATGGACCTTGGTTGCGGGCACATCCCCAGTAGGGGGTTGTGCAGGAGGCAGCTGATCAATGTTTCTCTCCCATCGATGTTTCTAACTCTCTGTCCCTCTCCCTTTTTCTCGGCAAAAAAAATCAATAAAATATATTTTAAAAAAACAAACAACAAAAACAACCCCAAACCACGCAGGTTACACCCGTCAGGCCTCCGGGCGGCGTCCCTCCCGTCACAGGCGCTCCGTTTTGTGTTTCCCTGTGGCACGGAACATTTGTCCCCTCCATTCATCCTGGCCTCGATCCGGGCCTGCTCCCCTCCCCTCTCGCCGGTGTGACTTCGGCCGCTCGTACCCGTCCGTGTGCGGGCTCCCGGCCTCCCTGCACCCACCCTGGCCTCCTCGGGCCCGTGGTGCCTGTGGACGGGAAATGGATGCATCTCCCTCCAGCCTCCGCTGAACGCTTCCCCCGTCCACGCTCCCGTCTAGCAGCAGCCTGTTAATTACAGTTACTCATGTTAATTAGCCGGGAGGCTGTGTCCACGCATCATCCCCCTGCAGTCCCAACATCCCAAACTCCCCCAGTGCCTTCTCTGCGGACCCCTCCCCTCCCCTCCCCGGCCCCCGCCCCCTCCTGCCAGCCCGTGGCTCCTCCGAAGCCCACCTTCCTACGCCTGCGGTGGTCCGGGGACCGGGGACCCGCGGGGCTCGCGCGGCGGCGTGCGTTTCCATGGAAATGATTGAGATGTAATAAACAGGCGTGGGGAGGTTACAGGTCTCTCCCTCCGCTGCGGCCGCGGACAAGTGTGAATTGTCGAGGTCGGTTTGGCCAAAGGCACCTGATCCTGCAGGAAGGGCAGGACGGATCCTTCGCAGACGCTCAGCTTTCCCTGCGGGGGGTGGGGGCGGTGGACGCCTAAATCCCAATGTTTAACACCTCCTTCCTCCCCCACTGAAGCCCCCCACTCCCAGCCGGGAAGGGCCTGTCGCCCCCTCCACCGTGCTGTCTAATGACGGCCATTTGCATCCCCCACCTGCTTCCTGGCGGAGATGCCGTAGGCCCTGCAATGGAGGCCTCAGGCAGGGGCCCTGCTGGACGTTGGACCGTCGGGTGCCCAGGGGGACGCTCCTGCGGGCAGTGGGCATGCCGTCGGTGGGACCCGGAGCCCTGGCATGGCCCGCCCGCCCGCCGCCACGGCGTGCCGCGGGGAGAAGGGGGCGCCGGCGGAGTCCCCGCGCGCCTCTCCCCGGTGCTGGAGGCGGGGACCGGTGCCCGGGAATAGAAAGTTGCAGTAATTGCCGTATCGGTAGCCAACTCCTAAGCTGGTGGCGGCGGTGTTCTCCCCCTGATGCAGGATTTAATAGTCTGGCAATTAGATGCATTGATTTCTCTTAACTGTTCATTTGGATGTGTAAACGCCAGAGGCCCGCACGGAGGCCGGCGTGCGGCGGCTGCCGGGCCCGGGAAAAGGCTGCCGGGTGGCGACGGAAGGGAGGACGGGGAGCCCGGGGGCCGGCTCCCTCTTCTTTCAGAATTCCCGCCCCTTTGGCGGGGACACGGAGCGCCCCCTGTTCAGACCGGGCACAAAAATGGACACAGCGGCAGGGGTCCGTGTCCGAGGGCCGGAACCCCCTGTGTAGCTTGGGGCAGGGGGTCTGTGAGGGGCCGGAGGGCAATGTCCCAGAGCCCCTTGGCTCTGAGTCCCAGAGGGACCCCCGGCTGGACCCGGAGAGTCCTCGCCACCCTCCTCCGCAACAGCCCTTGACCTCCGGCCGCCTAGCCCAGGGCTCTGCCAGCCCGGAGGACGCGGGCACGGCCTGCTGGGCCCGTGTGGGGCCGGGGGCTGTGACTTCGGGGCTGGGGGAGTGTGTGGGTAATGAGGGCTCGCCAACGTTGGCACCTCTGACCTCCCAGCTCCTGGCCTGTCAGTGGCGCCGGTCTCACCTGCAGGCACCCCGAACTGGCGGATGGCGAGCAGGCAGAGGGGGGCCCGCTTTCCAAGTGGCCTCGTTCTTTTAACCAAGGTGGCGGGGGAGGGGGCTAGTTAATTCTTTGGTTGCCATGGTGAGGATAGATGTACCCTTTCCCACCCCTTGTCCGCCGTCCACTCGTGTTTTTGGGGTGTTTGTTTGTTAATTCTCATTGGGGGTATTTTCCCCATTGATTTTTGGAGAGTGGAAAGGAGGGAGGGGGGAGAGAAAGAGAGCGAGAGAGAAGCATCGATGTGAGCGAGAGACACCTTGATGGGTTGCCTCCTGCACGTGCCTGGACCAGGGCCAGAGGATCGGACCTGCTCTCCAGGCACGTGCCCTTGACCGAGAACCGAACCCGTGACTTTTCTAGCCACTCTAACCACTGAGCCACGCCTTGCCCATGGCCCACTGGGCATTGAAAGAATGCCATGGCCACGTCTTGAGAATGTGTGTGTGTGTGTGTGTGTGTGTGTGTGTGTGTGTGTCGGAGGGCGGGACTCCCGCCTCAGGTGCGGGCCCAGCGCAGCCGCAGTGCAAGGGCAGCTGGGACACAGCTCCGTGCCGGTGGGCCGCCCGGGGAAAGGAAACCTCAGGGATCTGACAATTTCTGCAAAATCCCGTCCCGTGCAAGGGCCTTTTTTTTGTGCAGAAACAGGTCCGTGGGCCACCAGAGTCGTCTTGCCCCCGGGATGGACTCGGGCGGCCTGCACGGGCTCTGACCCGCATGAAGTGTTCGGCGCCGGCCCCCCGGCTCCCCGGCCTGCGGTGGGAGAGCCAGGGCGGCGCGGAGCCGGGCGATGCGGAGGGAACCTCGGGATTCCCGCTTCCCGCCGCGATCAGCGCCGCCGAGGACGGTCGGGCCGCGCCCGCGGTAAATACAAACACTCGCTCTGCCCGAGGAGCACAATTAGCTGATTGCCCGGGGCCGCCCGCCTGCACGGGGCGCCCCGCGCCACCCACCTCCTCCCACAAGGTCCGTTTTCATGTCTGCGGAAAGGGCGCTCTTTGTCTTGATTGATGTCGGAATGAAAGCGCGACGGTAATATCCCTCTGGAAGCTATTGTGCGGCCGCCCGGCTGCCAGCGGGCTCCCGCGTTATAGATCGGGCTGTGCAAACACGGCACCGTCTTTGTCGGCGGCCCGTTGTTCTACCGGCGAAGTCAATTACAGACGCGGCTCCGTTACCGGCGCGTCCGAGGCCGCGGCGCGCCTCCTCCTCGCAGGGACACGGTTTTCCTCCGGTGGTGGTGGTGGTGTTTGGTTTCTGTCCTCCTCCTCGTCCTCCTTGTCCTCCTCCTCCTTGTCCTCCTCCTCCTCCTCCGCCTGCTCCTCGTCCTCCTCCTCCTCCTCCTCCTCCTCCTCGTCCTCCTCCTCCTCCGCCTCCTCCTCTTCCTCCTCTTCCTCCTCTTCCTCTTCCTCCTCCTCCTCGTCCTCTTCCTCCTCCTCCTCATCCTCATCCTCGTCCTCCTCCTCTTCCTCCTCCTCTTCCTCCTCCTCGTCCTCCTCCTCCTTGTCCTCCTCCTCCTCCTCCTCCTCCTCCTCCTCCTTGATTTTGGGCCTTTGTTGGGTGGCCCCCACCCCACCCCACCCCGTGGTCGCGAGGCGAGCACACTCTGGGTCCCAGGGAGGAAGTCGGAGGTGGCGATGGCGTTACCGGCGGGTCTTCTCCCCGTTCACATGTCAGAGCTTCTCACCGCCGTGGCGGCCAGGGCAGCGAGAGACGGAACACGGCTCCCGTCGGACGAGCTTGCGGGGTGGATGAGATGCTCCCCAGGGCGCTGTTCTCTGGTTTGGGGTCCTCGGGGTCGGCACATTCAGGGTTTCCCCCCAAATGACCTGTAGGCCTCAACCTGGGGTTCAGATGGGGTCTTGGGGGGAAGGGACCCTGGCAGGCCGCTCTTGGTTCTAGGCCCGTGGTCGGCAAACTCATCCGTCCACAGAGCCAAATGTCAGCAGGACAAGGATTGAGATTTCTTCGGAGAGCCAGTTTTTTTTAAACTTAAACTTCTTCTAACGCCACTTCTTCAAAATAGACTCGCCCAGGCCGTGGTGTTTTGTGGAAGAGCCACACTCCAGGGGCCAGAGAGCCACATGTGGCTCGCGAGCCGCTGTTTGCCGACCACGGCTCTCGGGAGCGGATGAGCCTTGCAGGCCCAGGGGCCGGCCGTGGCGCTGAGGACGTGGGGTCCCGGAGGGCGCGGTGCGGGGGCAGCGGGGTCTCCCGGGAGAACCGCGCAGCCCTCGCTTCTCCTGTTGCCGATGGCCAATCCCAGTTACAAGGCGATCCCGGCGCCTTTCCCAGGCGCCCTTGGACATGGGACTGACCGGCAAGCCCTGTGTGTGAAGCCCTGCTCCTGAGAGAGCCACGCCTGCCAGGTCCTTGCTGAACCCGGTCAGGGTGGCTGTTCTCTCCCTCTCTCTCCCTCCCTCCCTCTCTCTCTCTATATATATATATATATATATACACACACACACACACACACACACACACACACACATATATATAAACTAGAGGCCTGGTGCATGAAATTTGTGCATGGGAGGGGGGTCCCTCAGCCCGGCCTGTGCCCTCACAATCCAGGAGCCCTCGGGGGATGTTGGACTGCAGGATCCGGCCTAAACCAGCAGTTGGAGATCACGCTCACCATCCAGGACCACTGGCTCCTAACCACTCTCCTGCCTGATTGCCTGATCTGCCCTGACCCCTCTGCCTGCCTGCCTGATTGCCCCTAACCCCTCTGCCTGCCTGCCTGATCTGCCCTGACCCCTCTGCCTGCCTGCCTGATTGCCCCTAACCCCTCTGCCTGCCTGCCTGACTGCCCCTGACCCCTCTGCCTCAGCTCCCACTGCTGCAGCTTCGTTTGGAAGGATGCCGGAAGGCCGTTCTGCTGTCTGGCCTAATTAGCATACTATGCTTTTATAATTATAGGTATTTTTATTGATTTCAGAGAGGAAGGGAGAGGGAGAGACAGACAGAAACACCAGTGACGAGAGAGAGAGAGAGTCATGGATCGACTGCCTCCTGCACGTCCCCTACTGGGGATCGAGCCCGCCACCTGGGACCTCGTGCCCTCGACTGAAATTGAACCTGGGACCCTTCAGACCTGAGCTACACCGGCTGGGGTGGGATGTTTCTCTTTACCCCCCCCCCCCCCCCGCCCTCCCGCTTCACCCCTGCCTTCTGCAGGGAGATAAAACCCTCCCCTGCCCTTCCCCAAGGTCCTCTGCACCTGGCTTCCAGAGAGGCAGTGGCCTGAGGCTGGACAGAACCGGGGCCCAGGAGGCCCCAGGTGGCAGGGACCGCCAGGGGACGGGAGGGGGACACTCACGCGGCCCCCGAAGTTGTTATTTCGAACCACCGGACGAGAGCCTGTGTGAGCCAGCAATTTGTCGGGACTAATTTTGTTTTTCTCCAATAATTGAAAATTAATGTCTTGAAGTGAAAGCAGATGTTCGTGTCATCTTTGGAACGGGGATGTGGAGTGGGGCTCTGTCGATGGGCCCATTTCCCCCTCGCGGCTCCCGGGGGGATGGCTGACGTCACCCCGGGCCCAGGAGGCCCAGGGCTGCGGGGAGGAGGAGCGTGGTGCCCTGGCCGGCGGCCTGGCCTGCTGGATGCCCGGCCCCGGGAAGGAGGGCGGGGGGGGGGGGGGGAGGGGAGCCTTCCTCTGGGCGGGAGAGTGTGGGAGTAGACCTGAGCTCCGGGACCTGCAGTGGGTTAGGGGAGAGAGGGGGTTCGGCCAGACCACGGGTCCTCGGGCCGGGGGTGTGTGTGTGTGTGTGTGTGTGTGTGCGGAGGGGGGGGGCACCCCTGCAGTAAAGCTGGTTAAGAAGCCCCCGTCCCACTGATGCCCCTGTAGTTGGGCCTCTCTGGGGTGTCTGCTTCATGTCCTCACTTCGTAAAACAGTGGGATGAGCTACAGGTAACACCCATTTGCCGCTGTAGCCCCTTTTTAAGGGAGAATACTTTTTCAGATTGATTCCAGAGAGGAGGAGAGAGAGCGAGAGAGACGCCGTTGAAAGAGAAACGCCAGTTGGCTGCCTCCTTCCTGTGCGTGCCCTGACGGGGAACGGCACCCGGAGCTCTGGCGCATGGGAGGGTGCTCACCGGCCGGGTGTCACCCCCTGTGAGCGTCCTGCTCAGGGGCGGTCAGTGCTCGCTCACTGTTGTGCGCATCGCCACCGCGTGCTCCGTGCCCAGTCAGCACCAGGCGGCGGTGTGTTGGGGGGGGGTCAGCCCACCGCCCTCCCCGGAGGACCCCTGATTCAGGGCCATGTTATTCCGGGCAGAGCTGGGAGACAGAGGCGCAGACCAGGACGCCCCCCCCTCCTCCCGAGGAGCTGGCGTGTGTTCCTGGCGCTCGTGTGAGCTCTGTGCCCAGAGCAAGGACAGACCCACAGGCCTGGGGGCGGGGCCAGGCCAGGAGGGGGCCAGGCCTGGGGGCGGGGCCGGGCCAGGAGGGGGGCCGGGCCAGGGGGCTCCCAGAAGCAGAGGAGCCGTTGGGTGGCCATTCTCCAGCTCAGAACGCTCGCCCTCTGCAGTGTCCTTGGGGGACTTCCTTCCTCCAGAGCCAGGGATGGGCTGGGTGTGCGCCTGCCAGGGGGCCCCAGTGGCCCCCTACCTGCCTGCCCCTACTCACCCAGCCCTGCGTGCTGCCGCCTGCTTTGTCTGTGGTGAAGAGAGGGCAGGGCCCTGGCTGGTTTGCTCAGTGGCTAGAGCGTCAGCCTGCGGAGCAAAGGATTCCGGTCAAGGGCATGTACCTTCGTTTCAGGCTTCTTCCCGGCCCTGGTCAGAGTGGGTGCAGGAGGCAATCCATCGATGCGTCTCTCTCACATCAGTGTTTCTCTCTGTCTCTCCCTCTCTCTCTCTGAAAATCAGTGGAAAAAGATCCTCAGGTGAGGCTAAAGATAAATAAATAAATAAAAGGGAGGGGAGGGAGCCCTGACTGGCGTAGCTCAGTGGACAGAGCATCAGCTTACGAACTGAGGGGTCCCAGGTTCGATTTCGGTCAAGGGCACGGACCTTGGTTGCGGGCACATCCCCAGTAGGAGGTGTGCAGGAGGCAGCTGGTTAATGTTTCTCTCCCTTCGATGTCTCCAACTCTCTCTCTCCCTCTCCCTTTCTCTCTGTAAAAAAGTCAATAAAATGTATTTAAAAAAAATAAAGTAAAATATAATTTGTAAAAAAAAAAAGAAAGGGGAGGGACAGCTGCTCGGCCCGGGCCACCTCAGTGGCTTGGTTTCCGGCCCCGAGCGCCGACCCGCCTGGGCCCGGGCCTGGGTCCTGCGATGTGGGCACTGCCCTTGGCGTGGCCGGGCACCTCTCCTCCCCGTCTGGTCTGTGATCGCAGTTTGCCCTTCCGTTACCTGGGCAGGCGCTCCTCTCTGCCCGGCGTCACTCCCGCTCCCGCTGTGAGGCTCTCTCCTCTGCTGGTGCTAATTAAATAAAACCCTGCTCGCCGAACGCCGTGCGCTGCAGTTTACCTGCCGAAGGCAGGACGGCCATCTGGGCTGGGCTGGGAGCAGGGCAGGGCTGGCGCGGGGCACTGAGGGTGGGGTGGGGGGGATAGTGGTGGCCCCGTCCAGGCCAGGGGCACCTCCTTGCCCGGCGGCTGCAGGACTTTGTGGCCCAGTGGCCTGTAGCGTCGTGCTGGTACCTGCCACAGAGAGGCCGCTTTGTCCCTGGTCCCCGGGGGCTGCCGCTGAACTTGGGGAGCAGAGAGATAATCACAGGCTCTGGAGCAGCCCCCGGGAGAGGGTGAGGGCGGAGAGTGGGTCCCAGGGGTGTGAAGGATGGAAAGCGGGGGCAGGCTCCGGCACCAGGGGTGGCGGCTGCAGAGAGCGGGGGGTCTCTGGGGAGCAGGGAGCGAGCAGGGTGCTCCCGCCCGGTGCCCAGGATGGTTCTGCAGATGCCCTGCACCCCTCCTGCACTCCCCACACTGGGAATTGAACCTTGACCTCCTGCTTGTTTGGTTGATGGTAACCACTGAGCCACACCAGCCGGGCTGGGTTCTTGTGTTTCAGAAGGATTTTTAAAGTGAACAAGTAAATGTGTACCCTGCTGACGAGTGGAGGAGTGAGCGAGCGGGTGGATGGTGGGTGGGTGGGCTGGAGGGGGTGCAGGCCCGAGCAGGCTGGCCGCTGGCATCTGAGGTGGTCCCTGCTTCTCCCCCCACCCCCCTCAGGTGTCGGGGAGTGAGAGCTGCCCTCTGGAGGCTGGGCGCCCCACGTCCTCCCTGGCTCTCCCGTGAGCGTAGCTCCTGTGCATTGAGGGCTTTGTGCGAAGCAATGTGCTGGTTGTAACGCATTGTTTTTACACGAACAAAGCAAGATGAGGCTTTTGTGCTCGTTTTATTTAATTCTTAACTTTTTGTTAATCACTCGAGAATATTTTCCCACTGATTTTGAGAGAGAGAGGGAAAGACAGAGAGCAAAGTCGATGTGAGAGAAACATCCATTGGTTGCACCAGCCCCGACCAGGGCCCGGGCGGGGGAGGAGCCTGCCACCGAGGTACCTGCCCTTGGCCGGAATCGAACCCAGGACCCTTCGGTCTGCAGGCCGACGCTCTATCCACGGAGCCACGCCGGCGAGGGCCATCTCCACGTATTTGAAGGGAAGATTCCCACATCTTAAATAGTAATGCGATCCCCCACTTCCTAATGATGAGCATGCTGCTCAGTCATCTTCCCTCCCAGCCTTTTCTGCGGGGCATCTACACTAACACGCGTGTGCACGGCCCCGCACACGCCTGACGGGAGCCTGGGTGGCGTCGCGGGCCGCTGGGCCCCGCTTCCTGTTGTTGCTGTCGCTCCGGGCGGTGGGTGTCCAGGCCCGGCTTCCCATTAGCACCCTCCCCGGCACTTAGAGCCACGGCGTCACCTGGGCCCGCTGCCGCCCGAATCTCCATTGTCTTTGTTTGCTCGGAAGCTTTTTGCTCCTTCAGGAGTGCAGCTGGGGCTCAGGACCAGAGTCTGGGGGAGCCCCTCACAGCCCCGCGAGGGGATAGACGTGCCAGAGCGTGCTGACAGCCCTCTGTGGACGACACGGAGGCGCCTCCAGTCGTTCCTGTGACAGACGGGGCTGCAGGGAGAGGCACCGTGTTTCTCAGGCCAGGTTCCTGGACGTGGGAGAGTGAGGTCAGCGGGTGGTCACGTGGGAGAGTGAGTTAGGTCAGCGGGTGGTCACGTGGGAGAGTGAGTTAGGTCAGTGGGTGGTCACGTGGCCGATTGGATCGCCGTTCTCACATTGCCCTCCACAGAGGCGGAGCAGTGACCCTTCCGTCCTGATGTGGGAGTGCTCGTCCCTCCGAGTCCTGCCTTCACAGGACGCGTGCTTCCCCCTTCTTCCTCTTCCTCTCCTTCCTCTTCCTCCTCCTCTCCTTCCTCTTCCTCCTCCTCTCCTTCCTCTTCCTCCTCCTCTCCTTCCTCTTCTTCCTCCTCTCCTTCCTCTCTTTCCTCCTCTTCTTCCTCCCCCTTCTTTTTGTCAATATGGCGGGCAAGAAATAGCTCATTGCTTTAACTTGTGCTTTCCTGATGACTAGCGAGGCTAACCACCTTTCTTCATTTATAGACCATCTCTGTGTCTTCTGGAGAAGGGGCACTGCATTGAATGTGTAGCTTGGGGGGTTTGGGCATTTGTTTCCATCAGCTGGTTCTTTATTCATGTCTTTTTCTCCATCCATCCATCCATCCATCCATCATCCATCCCCTCCTTCATATTCCATCCATCCATCCATCCATCATTCATCATTCATCCATCCCTCCCTTCATCCTCCATCCATCCATCCATCCATCACCCATCATTCATCATCCATCCATCCCTCCCTTCATCCTCCATCCATCCATCCATCACCCATCATTCATCATCCATCCATCCATCCATCCATCCATCATCCATCCCCTCCTTCATCATCCATCCATCCATCCATCCATCCCTCCCTTCATCCTCCATCCATCCATCCATCACCCATCATTCATCATCCATCCATCCATCCATCCATCATCCATCCCCTCCTTCATCCTCCATCCATCCATCCATCCATCCATCACCCATCATTCATCATCCATCCATCCCTCCCTTCATCCTCCATCCATCCATCCATCACCCATCATTCATCATCCATCCATCCCTCCCTTCATCCTCCATCCGTCCCCTCTCCCTCCCTTTCTTCCCTGCCTCCCTCCCTCCCATTCATCTAAATCGTGAGTACTGCTGCTGAGTTGCTGCTACCTCTGTAATGGCTGCTGCCACACCACCGCTGGATGTTATTTCCACTTTTCACCTTTCTTCTAAAAGCGAGCCTCCTCTTCCGGTTTCTTCCGGTTACTGAGAACAGTTCCCACGCGGCAAAAAGCGGGTACCAACTTCGCAAAAGCAGACTGACGTAATGCGAGCTTTAAGAAGGTCGAGGCCCATCGTTTCTGATCTCCAACCCAGGGCACACTTGTCAGGAACCCTCTCCCAGGGTGGAGTGTGGCTTCCCGGCCTTGGACGTTGGCCACCACTCCCTGTGTGCTGGCGCGGCCCCTCCAAGCTCACTGAGCACCTACTCTGTGCGGGCGCTGTCCGTGGTGCTGAAACAGGCGGTGCTGGCGGCAACGAGGGGCCAGCGACAGGGACCTGAGTCCATCCCATAATTCCTAGGGAATGGCCCCAGGCAGGGAGAGGCGGGGAGGGAGGCTGTCCAGCCAGGGCCAGCGGGAGGTGACACTGGGGTCCAGGGTGATGGGAGGGTTCAGAGCGGAGCCTTTCTGATTGGTGCTCTGAGGGGGCTGAGGATGTGGGAGGCGGGCCCCTCCCTGGGCTGAGAGGACCTCACTGGCCCAGTGGTTCCTGTGACAGCTCAGGCCGCAGAGAGAGGCTTCTCCTCATCCTACGGCCAACGTTAGCTCCTCCAGGGGTGGACTCGGGGGGGACAGGGCCTGTCCGATGTGTGGCAGTTCACGGTCAGGGGCATCTGGGACGAATCAGACAAACCCACACTGGGGACCTGTCACTCTTCGGTGTCACAGTCATGACAGTCAGGAGAGACTAAGGAATGTTCCAGACTGTGAGGCATGTGGAGACATGGCGACGGGTGATGTGGGACCCTAGATTGCAGTTTGCTGTCAAGGACATGGTTCAGGTGGTGAATCCGTTCAATGGGGCTCTTTCGGGGACAGGGTGGGGAACAGGGTGTGGGGGACAGGATCGGGGACAGGGTGGCTTCTGCCCCCAGTCTTGCCCTGGGAGCCTTGGGCCACGCCCCCTCCCCACACCACGCCGCCCTGCCTCGGCGGAAGCCGGGGAAAGTCACTGCGGCAGGCTCTGGGGACAGCCCCTCCCGGCAGGCCGGCTGCGCAGAGTCCCTGCCTGCCTCGGTCACGGCCCTGCCCCAGTGCCTGGCACCGGACCCGCTCCCACCCCCACCTGACAGATGGCAGAACGAGGCCAGGCGGCTCCCGCGGCCCAGCCCGGAGCCTGACCCTCTCCAGGCCAGGCTGTGACCGCGTCCTGGGTGGGGAGCCGAGATTCCCTGTGGGAGCTGGCCTGGGCCTGGGAGGATGGGGTGGCTGGAGGTGCAGAGGGTGGGCGGGGAGAGGGCCAGGAGGCGGGAGGGGCCCAGGGGAGGGGTCTCTGGGTTTGGGGCGGGGTGGCCAGGCGCTTGGGAACGCAGCCCCTCCCCAGCCCCTCCGGGCTCCGGCCTGCCCGGACCACGTGGGCAGCCGGGGACCCCTGTGAGGCGCAGTCCTGGGAACGGGTCTGGCCGCCCCCGCCCACCCCCACCCCCGCCAGGAGGCTCCATGGCTGCGCAGTCACTCCGGCTGGGCCTGGCACAAAGCGCCCGGCGGGAGGCCGGCTGGGAAGGCGCGGGCTGCGGCTCTCCCCGCGCCCCCGATGGGGACCAGGCTTGTTCTGCACCGCGGGGCCCCGCCCCATCTCGTCTGGGGCTGGCGGGCACAGCGGGCGCCCCAGAGCTCCCGCCCCGGGCTGGGGGACGGGGGCGGGGCGGCCAGGGCAGAGCTGGCGTCTAGCCCGCAGCTGGGGGCCGCCCGCCCGTGGGTGGACGGTGCCCTGCCCGCCAGATGTGCGCCATGGGGCACCTCCGGGTGCGGGGGGTGGGGTGGGGTGGAGCCAAGGGGCCTGGGCTGGGGGCGCAGTGGACAGCAGCGGCGTATGGACAATCTCAAATCCATGTCCTGCCAAAACTGGTGTGGCTCAGTGGATAGAGCCTCGGCTTGTGGACTGAAGGGTCCTGGGTTTGATTCCGGTCAAGAGCATGTACCTTGGTTGTGGGCACATCCCTGGTGGGGGGTGTGCAGGAGGCAGCTGGTTGATATTTCTCTCTCATCGTTGTTTCTAGCTCTCTATCCGTCTCCCTTCCTCTCTGTAAAAAATCAACAAAATATATTTAAAAAAAACAAACAGAAAACAAATCCACGTCCTGATAGTTCTGAGCACTTCACGCTCACTCACTCATTCACCTCGCTCCATCGCAACCCCAGGAGGACCTGCGGTCACCCCCGGTGCACAGAAGGGGAAACCGAGGCACGGGGAATTGAATTGCCTGGCATCCTGAGCTGGGGCTGGACAGGGTGTGAGGCTGGCTCTCTGGCCCCAGAGCCACAGTGGCCGTGCGTGGCCGCCCGGCGGGCCTGTGCTGGGGACCGGGCGAGGGTGCTCTGGAGTGTGTCTGCAGCTGCTTGGGAAGGACAGATGGGACATCTGAGGGCAGATCTGAGTCACGGTTCTGGGTTTGCCCCTTGAAATCACTCACCCGTTCCCTCCCTGGGCGGGCCCTGTCTGACTTCACTCATCCCCGGCTCTGGCTCGCTCCTCGGCCCTGGCTGGGCACAGTGAGGAGTGCTGAGGGCCAGCCCCCCGAAAGAGAGCCGACAGCGGAGTGGGGGGCCGGGTCCCCATCAGAGCTGACAGCGGAGTGGGGGGCCGGGTCCCCACCAGAGCTGACAGCGGAGTGGGGGGCCGGGTCCCCATCAGAGCTGACAGCGGAGTGGGGGGCCGGGTCCCCATCAGAGCTGACAGCGGAGTGGGGGGCCGGGTCCCCATCAGAGCTGACAGCGGAGTGGGGGGGCAGAGCTGACAGCGGAGTGGGGGGCAGAGCTGACAGCGGAGTGGGGGGCAGAGCCGACAGCGGAGTGGGGGGCCGGGTCCCCATCAGAGCTGACAGCGGAGTTGGGGGCAGAGCTGACAGTGGATGGGGCCGGGTCATGGGCTGGCAGGAAGTGTGAAAGTCACGCCGTAAGTTGCTCGTGGGGAGACCGTGTGGCTGTGGGCCTCGCCAGTGCGTCCTGGGAGGTCAGGACATGGAGGCCGCCTGTCCGCTGGCCGGGCGAGGGGAGGGCCTCCCGGGGGATGCTCTGAGCCCATTCCCAGGGCCACCCCTGCGTGGGCCCGGCTGCGTGGAGGGGAGGGAGAAGGGGTGGACCCTAAGGGGCGTGTGTCAGGCGGGGTGGCTCCTGGAAGGGCGAGGAGAGAGGGGGGTGGGCGGGGAACGGGGCGCTGGGCGGGGGGTGGCCCGCCGGCCCTTTCTGGGGAGTCCCCAGGGCCGCCCTGGGCTTGAGCTGGAATGACCCTGGGCCTTGCGTAACCTCTGAGCTCAGCGCTTGGGTCCAGGGGTTCTCTGGTCCCTCAGGATCCAGGGAGCAGCAGAAAGGGCGGCCGGATGGCCCCCCCCCCCCCCCCCCCCCGCCTTGCCTGGCTTCTGCGGGGCCTGTGCAGCCATCGGGCAGGCTGCTCGGGTCCAGCACCCCCATGTCCCAGGGACAGGGCCCTGAGCTCCAGGCCCCGGCCGAGGGGGCCCTGCACACCATGAGGTTAGGGCTCCAGGTGCGGGGGAGAGCCTGACACCCCATTGCTGTCACCCAGGTCCCATGACCTCCCGTTCCAGCAAGCAAACAGGGTGTGCCCACTGCGCCCGCAGCTCAGACAGCACTGGGTGCTTGCGAGGGCTCGTTCTGAACCTCAAAATGCCCCTCGCTCCACGTGCCCCTGGGTGCCGGGGGCGGGGCTGAGTTCCCTGCTTGGACTGCGGGTGAGGGTGAGGCTGGGCCTGGCCGTGGCCTCTTTGTGCTGCCTGGTGCTTGGGAATGCGTTTGCATCGATTTCAGAGAGGAAGGGACGTCCTGATGAGAGAGAATCACAGGTCGGCTGCCTCCTGCACGCCCCCTCCTGGGGATCCAGCCCACAACCCCGGGCCTGTGCCCTGACTGGGAATGGAACTGTGACCTCCCGGTTCAGCCTCGGAGCTGCGCCGGCCGGGCTGTGCCCCTGGTTCTGCTAGGCGGGCTCCCGGCTGCTCCCCGGTGCACGCAGGCTTGGCCTGAGCAGCAGGAGGGGTCCAGCCGCCATCAGGAATGCGGTGCTGGGGCTGACCCCGTGCCCAGGGCCTGCTGACCGCTCCCGTCCACAGCCCTGGGAGGCTGGAGCCACTGGGCCTGCCAGCCTGCAGGTGGGGGTCAGCCTGACGTCCCAGGTCACATGTCGCAGGCAGGCTGCCTGCCACCCTGGGGCCCGTGAGTCACTCCCAGGCCTCCGTCCACAGGACCCGCCCCTCCCCCGGCCCCTAGGGGCGCCCGCTGGGCTGGGAGACAGACCCATAAACAGCCATGAACTCTGAGGCTGGTAACATCACGTTCCCCCCAGGACCCAGCTGGTGGCCAAGCGCACCCCTCCCCCCTGCCTGCCTGGGCCTGCCCTGAGCTCCGCTGGGGGAGAAGGATGTGGGGGGGCGGGGTGAGGTCAGGGACATTTGGGGTGTGTCGGGGGGTGGGGGAAGGACGGGGTGCACCCTCAGTCCTGCTCGGTGGGAGGTGCTGGCGGCATTTCGGGGAGGGATCCTCCCTGCTGCATGCCCCACCCCACCCCCAAACCCCAAGAGTCCAGCTGGCTCGGCCCAGGAATCTTGGATGTGGTGGTTGGGGGTGGGTGGCCTTGCGGAGGGACTCCCAGATTTAAAGGGCCCTGTCTCCTGTCTCCGTCGCCATGCTCACCGCCCCTCTGCCCCAAGGCCTGGCCGGCCTGGGGGGCCTGCCTCTGCCGCCTCCACATTCCCCCGCAGCCTGCGTTTGGCCCCGGGGTGCGTGGCCCTGCAGGGCGGGCGGCGTCCCCAGGCCGCCCTTCACCGTGCCCGCCCTGGCGGAGCGCCCCCCCTCCCCCTGCAGCCCTCTCCCTGGGCACCGACCCTCTGCCTTCCCTGCCCTGCACCCCCTCCTGTGAGGCTTCCTGGAACCCGGGGACCCTGGAGGCTTCTGGACCAGATCGAGTTGCCTGGGTGGTTCTTTCCGTTTGGTTTTTTTTTTTTTTTTTTTGGGCCGTCCAGGGTGGGGGAGCCGGGAGAGGAGCTGATAATTGGGCCAGCTCCAGCCCAGGGCGGAGGCTGCAGCCCCTGGCTCCCCGGGTGGAAGTGTGACCCCCCAGCCGCTGCCCCCTGAGGGCCTGGGGGGCCTGGCTTCCTCTCCTGGCGGGGACCAGCCGGTTCTGCGTTTCCTGCCTCCCTTTTGTTTTGCAGCAGGAGGCCCCTGGGGGCACCCGGGCCCCTCTCGCCGCTCTCCCTGGCGACCGGGGCCTGGCTGGGTTGGCACCGCCCGGGCCTGCTGAGCCCGGATGGGTGAGCTGGGTTGCTTCTCCCCGTCCCCCCCTGGCGGGACAGCTGGGCCAAGGTGGGCCCACCTCCAGGCCGGTGCCAGCGGGCGGAAGCCAATGCCAGGGCTGGCCGCTGCAGGGTGGGGCTCTGGAGGAGGCTGAGGGCTTGGGGGAAACGGAGCCCCAAGGTCAGGGGGTGGGAGAGAGCAGGACCAGCCCCCTGGGGGCAGGAGCCGGGGCTGAGGCCCCCGGAGTTCACCCTGGCTGCCTCTGAGAAGCCCCGCGCCCTCCCCAGCCCGTGCCCTCCGAGGCCCGCGGCACACATGGTTTTGCTTTTCCAGGCACCCTCCCCTGGTCCCCTCCCTCGGGGTGCCTTCCGAGCTCCTCGGGCCCCTCCCCCAGCCCTCCTGGGCCCCCTCCTTCCTCCTTGACCCACTTTAGTCCCCTGTCGCAGGGGGAGGGGCGCGCAGCCGGCGGCTCTGATCCTGGCCGCCTCCCCGCATCCCTGGGGGCGGGCGGGCTCTGGATGGAGCCAGCAGGCTGAGCGGCCGGGCCCCAGGGACGGGCACAAGGCGTGCTCCGAGTGCCGGCCGCCGCCCTGCCCCCTCCGCGGACAGACCGTTCTGGACAGCTGCCCCCGCCCCGGCCCCCGGGAGGCCCTGCCAGGCCCGGGCTCCGGTTTCCCCGGCCCCAGGGAGCTGTGGCTGCAGGGGCCTCCTTCCACCGCCTCCTGGGCGGGGAGGCGGCCTCCCAGAGGAGCCCCGGGCGGCCCCGGCCCGTCTTCCCGTAAATCTGCCCCCGCCCCCCCGCCGGAGACACTGGGGCTCGGTCTGGGCCCCTCTCGGGCGGCAGGGAGGGAGCCGGGGCAGAGAGCCGACCTTCACGGAGCGTGCACTGCGTTCAGTATGGCAAGGCACGCTTTTCTGCTCCCTACCGTATTTACTTATTTAAATGTATTTTTTATTGATTTCGGGCAGTAATGGAGAGGGAGAGGGAGGTAGAGACATCCATGATGAGGGAGAATCATTGACCAGCTGCCCACTGGGGACCGAGCCCACCACCTGGGCTTGTGCCCTGACTGGGAATCAGCCTGTGATCTCCTAGCTTCCTAGGTCAGTGCTCAACCACTGAGCCACACCGGCCGGGCCTTACTTAATCCCTATCTTAAAGGAGGGGCCGTGGCGGCCCAGAAAGGGAGAGTGACTTGCCGGGGGTCACACAGGCTGCACACGCTGGAACCACAGGGGTCAGAGCCTGGCCAAAGGCCTGATGGGAGATTCTCTCTGCTCTGACCTGATGCTGAGGCTGACGTCTGGGCTGCTGGTTGGCCCGCTATGGGCTTGCGATCCTCCTCCAGGGCCCTGCATCCTCCTGGGCCCCAACCCACACGTCCCCTCTCGGGTCCCTGTGTCCCAGGTGTGGCCTGGGCCCTGAGCCCGCCCCCTGTTGGGAACTCGCCCCATCCCAGTGCTGTGGGCGGGGAGAGGGCCAGGTGGGTGGGGTGCCCCGAGTCTCCCCCTCCCTCCCTGCACGCCCACGTGCCCAGCCCTGCTGAAGACCCCGCTCATTCTCCCCTCCTCCCTCCGCACAAGCCCCCAAACCGCAGGTGTAAGGCACGGTGTGCACCCTGCCAGGGACCCGTTCCCGCCGCCATCCTGGCCTGGCAGAACCCAGGAGGGGCTGGCAGTGGGGCGGGGGCTGTGGGAGCCACGTCCGGGCATTTTTTTTATTAATTATTTGCCTAATTTCCTCTCTCAATTGTATCTTGTGATTAAACATTTTCTTAGCGCTTGGTCAGGGCCAGGCCAGTTTCTTTTCATAAACACGGGCCAGTGACTGGAACCGCCCTGCGTGTGTCCGCCGGAGCCTTCGTTTGCATAGTGATTGTCCTGGGGAAACCGGATAATCGCCGGCGGTTTGTGAAACTATCAATACCGTGGGCTGGGGCCCGGTGCGCAGACGCCGCCTCTGGCGCAGGGCAGCGGGTCCGCGCCCAGAGGACACCAGTCCCCTCCCGGGAGGAGCCCGGGGGCGTGTTCGCTGCCCAGAGGGGTTTCCTGGGCTGTGGGCATGGCCTGGCGGCGGGAGCTGGTGCAGGCGGATACAGGCGCCCACACCTGTGACCCCTTTCCAATCAGGGACTTGCAAGGGGTCATCCATGCCAGGGGGCGGGGCGAGGGCCAGGGGGCGGAGCGAGAGTCTTGTGGGCGGGGCGAGGGCCAGGGGGGTGGGGTGAGAGCCTTGTGGGCGGGGCGAGGGCCAGGGGGCGGGGCGAGAGCCTGGCGGATGGGGTGAGTGGAGGAACCTGCAGACCAGAGCCCCCTCCTAGATGCTATCTTCCAGCCTCCTCCTTCTGTTAAGTTTGCAAACCAGTGGCCTGAGGCCGAGCTGCCCTCAGACACAGACCTGTTTTGATTGGGTTGTTAGTACAGACCAGCCTTTCAGAACCTGGAGCTGTCACCGGAGCATCCTTTCAGAGCGCTCGCTTGCTCGCTTCTCTCGGCACCGCCAGTGTGGGTCCTGCCTGGCGGCCGTCCGGGCAGTGCGGAGAGGGGTGAGGGCTGCCCGCAGGTGGGCACATCCATTCCTCAGACCGCCCTGCGCATGCCTGACCCGGGCCCTGGGCTCCTGGCTGTCACGGCCTGCTGGCCCAGTGCCGGTGTCCTGCAGGCCGGGGCCTCGGCCCCTGCTCCGGGCTGTGGTTAGGGACAGGGCTCAGCCTCGCTCGGCGATGGCTGTCCTGGGCTCTGGGTTCCAGGTCTGTCTCCCGATGTCCACGTGGCCGGTGGGAGGGGACAGGTGTGGAAAGGGAGTCACTGAGGGAGGTCACGCCCTCATTCCCGGGAGCTGGCGTTTGCAGAACATGCCTGGCCTCCGCCCTCAGGCCTCCTGCAGGCCCACTGCCCCCGGGACAGGCGTCCTGAGCTCAGGCTGTTCCGTGGGCAGAGGCAGCGCCCAGCAGGGTCAGCAGGCTGGGCAGGGAGAACCTGCTGGTGGTGGGTGGGCTGCCCAACTCCTGGCCAGGGAGGGCATGGTGTGGCCGGGCTCAGGCTGGGGTTGCATTTGGAGCTAAGGCAGGCCACCTGCCCCACACTCCCCGACACCCCGACACCCGACTGCCTGGCACCCTCATATACTTAGTTGCGTTTCTGGAGCTTCTGCTTTGCAGGAGGGAAAGGCAGGAACAACAGAGCCCAGGGTGACGCTGATGAATGCTGGCAACTCGCCCCTGGTCTCCCTGGGACTTGTGTGTGGGTTAATCCTCACCTGAGGGTAGTTTTCCGTGGACTTTTAGAGAGAGTGGGATTGAGGAGGAGAGGCAGTGAGAGAGAAACATCGGTGAGAGAGAGACACCTGGGCCGGGATCTAGCCTGCAACCCGGATATGTGCCCTTGTCTGGAAAAATTGAACCCGAGACTCTTCAGTCTGTGGGCGGGCGCTCTAACCACTGAGCAAACGGGCTAGGGCGCTCTGGATGATTTTGAGGAATCCCTTGACTGGAATAGTCAGGGGTTTGCAAGGGTCTGACGACGTGGATCGTGGGATACACCCACACGGCCTTGCCATACTGTCGCCGTGGAACTGGGGAGGGGGACCGGAGGGGCTAAGCCCAGGCCAGATTGGGCACCCCTGAGGGTCAGCGGGGTCACACAGGGAACGGGGGACTCGGCTCCGGGCGGGCAGAACCAGCTTGGGCCGCCTGCCTGAAGCTCTCCCTAACGTAGGGCCTCTGGCCGCCACAGCGATGCTCCCCGTGGATGAGAGAGGAGGTCCTTCTCTGTGGCTGGTTGTATGCAAATGATGGCCTTGCATGCAAATGATGTGGGCGGGTCTTCAGCCTGTGTCCACGGGCCTCGCGACCCACGTGGCCACCCCTGGCACCTCGGGAAGGCGTTGGCTGCAGCGTGGGCCTCACGAGCAAAGTGCAGGTGGTGGGGCTGGGGGTCCCCCACCAGGACTTGGTCTCCCCACACCCCCATCCTCCCCCCACCCCAAGCGGAGCCCTGGACTCGGCTCTGGCTCCTGCGGCCCTTCTCTGCCAGTGGGAAGTGTCGGTGTGAGGAATCTTACACATTTCCGCACACTCGGACCGCGCCGCATCGAGACGCCCGTAAACATGTCTGTGTCATGCTTACGAGCTGCGCGCAGAGAGCTGTCAGAGTTCCACGGGCGGCGCACTGGCCAGACGGGGGCCCGGACGCCAAGGAAAACACTGTGTCCTTCCAGCCCGCGGCCTCTTCGCGCAGCCGGCTCCCAAGATAAACAGGAGATATTTGAGGACAGGCGAGATTTTCAGCAGCGATGGCTGAGCGGCTTGTAAGTGGTGTTCGCCAGCGCGCTGGCAGGGTGGGTGGCTTGATGGGGTGATAAATGCTCTTCGAGAAAAATGCCCCAGACGCGGAATGCGGGGTCAGGACCCCGGAGGCGGGCCGTCGTGGTGCGCGCGCTCGTGTCCGGGGGCGGGAGGCGCTGACTCGGTGAGCCGGCCGAGTCCGGGGCCAGGGCGCTCTGTCCCGCCGTCTGGGCTTCGGTCCCCGAGAAAGTGCGGGCGAGAGAGCCCTGGGGCTGCTTCCCAAGCAGGTGAGGATGACTGAGCCCTGGCGGGCGGCTCAGGTGGTTGGAGCGTTGTCTGGTACGGCGCCGAAAGGTTGTGGGTTTGATTCCCGGTCGGGGGTGTACAGGAAGGCAACTGATCGCTGTTTATCTCTCACCTGATATTTCTCTCGAAAAATCAGTAAGTGTGTCCTGGGGTGGTGATTTAAAAAAAAGAGGGTGCTTTTAAGTTAATTTTCATGCATTCATCCATCCATCCATCCATCCACCCATCTATCCATCCACCCATTCATCCATCATCCATCTATCCATCCATCCGTCCGTCCGTCCATCCATCCATCCACCCATCCATCATCTATGCGTCCATCATCTATCCACCTATCTGTCCATCCATCATCTATCCGTTCATCTATCCATCTATCCGTCCATCTATCTGTCCATCTATCCATCCATCCACCCACCCACCCACCTATCCATCCATCCATCCATCCATCCATCCGCCATTCAGTGAGGTTATCGGTGCTCCCCAAATCACAGAGATAACCAGGGACAGTTGATAAGGGACCTCACGCTTTGACTCTGGAGGCTGGGCAGCCATTAGGTCTAAGGTGCCCTAAGCGATTCTCATGAAAACCTCGGAGAAGGTGTTGGGGCAGCTGCACCTGTTCTCCTTCCCTCCTCACTGCTGTGCCCGGATGATCGCTCTGCTGTGCTCCCAGGAAGGGCTCTCTGAAGGTGTCTCCGTCCTCTGGGCTGGGTGGACCCCAGGTGGGTGCCTTCTGCACCCGCTCTGCCTGGTCCCCGGCAGGCAACACCCCTTCTCCAATGAGCAGGAGTTTTCATTCTGAGCCAATTCTCCCGGAACCTTGTTGGGCCTTCGAAAGGAGACACCCGGGACCACCTGTGCCTTACAGGGCCGGATGGATTGGACCTGGACGCCAGGGCCTGTTTTCAGTCACTTCATTCATTCCCTCCCTCATTCATTCCCGCCGAGGTGTGATTTTCCCTCACGTTTCCGGAGGCACCGGCACGATCTCGGTCCCAATTAGCTTAATTGTGTTCGGTCAGACTTCTCAGGGCGGTTTTCCCTGCTGACGGCGGTGGTTCCAGGACCGTCTGCCCCCCCGGCCGCTTCCTTCCTGCTGCTCCCAAGCCGCGTCTCCTTCAGCTTCCTTTCTCCAGGACTGGCCGGGCCTCCGTCCTGTGAGTTCCGGTGGCTTTGCATCAGTTTAATATGTTTTTAAAATATATATATATATTTCTGTAATGATTTCAGAGAGCAAGGGAGAAGGAGAGAGACAGAAACATCAATGATGAGAGAGAATCATGGATCGGCTGCCTCCTGGGGATCAAGCCCACAACCCAGGCATGTACCCTTGGCTGGAATCGAACCCGGGACCCTTCCGTCTGCAGGCTGACGCTCTGTCCACCGAGCCGAACCAGCCAGGGCGGCGTGTATCCTTTCAAATCCCTCCCTTGTCTGTGTGTGCCTGTTTCGGTAGGAGAACCGGGCCCACATGTACCCCGAGTTCTGGCCCCGGCCCGCTTCCGCATCAGGGCTTTTCAGAAAGTTCCTTTCCGCAGGCGGAGGAAGCGGCCAGCGTCCTGACCGGCGCACAGGATGTCGGCGCAGTCCGGGTGCCGTTAAGTGATCAGGATCCCAGCCAAGGGAATATAATGAAATCCACATAAAAATTTATTTACCTAATGAAAATCCTGGAGTAATGCATAAGTGGTTCTCTGATAATAAAATGCAAATCTAAAACTATAACCAGGAGGACAATAATCCTCATTAAACGTATTGTCTAGAGGAAGCCCGTGACATCCACTTAACAGTGATTTGATTTGTTTAGTAATTTCCACGCAATGTTTAAACTTCATTCCGAGCCTCGAGCACCCTCCCCCGGGCTCCTTCCCCACCCGGGTGGGCGGGGGGCGGTGGCCGGGGGCGAGGGTCCCGGCCTGGGCACCCTGGCGGGGTGTCTTTCCCCAGCAGCAGCGGGCGCTGTGCCTGCCGGAAAGGCGGGGCCCAGGAAGAGAAAGCAAGGGGTTCGGCTTCCTTCTTTGTGGGAGATGCATTAGAGCTGAGTCTCAGGACCGGAGACTCCGAGGCCCAGAGGGGTGGGAGGGCAGGGCCTGGCCCTGGGGGTCCTGAGCCCTGGGGCAGCCTGTCTGCGCCCCACAGGCCGATCTGCAGGTGCCTCTGGCCCAGGAGCACCCAGCCCTCCCGTAGGCCTGTCAGGACTGCCCCTTGGAAGCCGGAGGCTGGGGAGCGGTAGGGGCGTGTGGGAGGGAGGGGGGCACCTGCTTTGGGAGCGGGCTCACCTGGGATGGGAACCTGGCGCTGTCACTCATAAACAGCGTGGTCCTCGCCCCTGTGAGCTCAGTCCTCCGGGAGAGGGACTGGCCTCCTCCAGGAGCCCGAGGACACGGGGAGGAGCCTCTCTGCCCGGCCACGGGCCCTCGCTGTGGGCTCAGAGCCCCTCAGCAGCCCCTCAGGCAGTTTGGGGAGCAGAATAGGGAACATTGGGGTCTGAGGCCTCTGCTCTGTCTGAGGCTCACGATCTCCACTCGAGATGAGAAAAAGGAGCCTTTGGGATTTTAGCTGTTCACCATCCCAAAATCCCAAAGCAGCAGCAGATTAAGGCTGATGTGTGTGTACCCACACGTGTGTGTGTGTGTGTGTGTGTGTGTGTGTGTGTGTGCGTGCGCGCGCGCACTTGCACTTGTGCTTGTGTGTACACATGCGCTTGTGTGTGTGCACATGTGCGTGTATGTGTGAAGTTTTCCTATCAGACATGTGCTATTATCTTTTCTTTTGAAAAAGAAATCTATTTTTATTGATGTCAGAGAGGCAGGGAGAGGGAGAGAGAGATAGAAACATCAATGATGAGCGAGAATCATGGATCAGCTGCCTCCTGCACGCCCCACACTGGGGACGGAGCCCGCAACCCGGGCCTGTGCCCTGACCGGGAATCGAACCCTGATTATAGGTTGATGCTCACCCACCGAATCACACCGGCCGGGCCCCCTCCCCCTTCCTCCTCTCTTTTTCTGCCAAGTTACAACTTTACCCCCTTTGGGGCGGTGCAGAGCGTGTGAATAGATGGAAACGAAAGAAGGCATGACCCCGGGCAGGCATCGCCTTGCGAAGGCAGCGCGGGCCGGTGAGCCCGGAGGAGCGGGCAGCGCCCTCCCCTGCGCGGAGCCCCTCTCCTCGCCTCGAAGGCGGCGTGGACCCCGCTCTCCGCGCGGGAGTGGCGATCGCACCAGATGGTGCCTGTCCAGCGCCGGCCGGGCTGGCACGCCGTCAGCCCTGATAAACGGGAAGGTTCGGGGCAGCAGGAGCGGTGGGGCCGAACAGAGGCGGTGAAATGGAGACGCCGGGCAGCCATTCAGGTGGGGATGCCTGCCTGCTGGCAGGCCCGCCCGCCGTAATGCCCCGAGCTCCCAGCCAAGGGCCGGCTCAGGTTACTCCGGGCCCATTAGCCATGCTGGTCAGAGCCTGGAGCCTCTTAAGTTCAAGGTCGATTGCAGGCCTGGCCCCCCTCCCACCACCAGCCTTTCCTCCGCCCACCCGCCCCGAGTCATTAGTCACCACCCAGTGGCCCGATGCGTGAGAGCGGCTGACTCAGGGCCGCTTCCCCACACGCCGGCCACACCCCGGCCCAGGCCCTGCGGGCAGAGGGTCCCAGGCGTCCGTCCTCCGGAGAGGCTGAGGCTCCGTTCAGGTCTCTGGAAAAGCAGTTCAATCCTGGCTCCGCAGCTCACGGCTGGCTGGGCCAGTCATGGACCGACCCGGGCCTCAGTTTCCTCATCTGTTGAATGGGGCAGCAGTCGTAGCATCCCATCCAGGACGGGGAGACCGATCCTGTACCCTGTCTTCAGGTCGCAGTCCTGGTACTGTTCTCCCAGGAGGACTTCCTGGAGGAGGAGGGGTCTGACCCCCTACGTGAAGGAAGATGAGGATGCCGAAGCCGGTGTGGCTCAGTGGATAGAGCGTTGGCCTGTGGGACTGAAAGATCCCGGGTTCGATTCCGGTCAAGGGCATGGACCTTGGTTTCGGGCACATGCACAGTAGGAGGTGTGCAGGAGGCAGCTGATCGATGATTCTCTCTCATCGATGTTTCTGACTCTCTATCCCTCTCTCTTCACCTCTGTAAAAAAATCAATAAAATATTAAAAAAATAAAAGAAAAGAAAAGAAAGATGAGGACGGCCGAGAAGAGGCGGAGGCAGGGAGCCGGGAGGTTCTAGAAGAACGTGGCTCTCACGGACCAGGCGGGTCTCCTCCCTCCGGACCCGGCCGGGAGCCTGGCCGGGGGCTGGCACTTGCAGGAGGGGCGATGCGGGGACAGCAGCCGCTCGGCCTGGCCTGAGGTGTCTGCGAAAAGTCCTGCAGGGCAGCTCGGGCCCAGAGGGACCTTCCCGCCCCAGCGCACCCACAGCTCCGTGTGGGGGGCTGTCCCCTCCCCATCCCCAGAGTTTCCGCCGCCCTTGTTGGAGGTGATTCCTGGGGGAGCCAGGAGGACGGGGACGAGCCACTGAGTGGGGTTCTCCGTGCAGCCGCTGGGGGAGGGGGGCTGCGGGGCATTGGGTGCGGCCCCCGGAGGCCCTTCTGTGGGTGTCAGAGCCCCCCACAGCTGCCTCGGAGGCGGCAGAGGGCGGGGGGGGGAGGGGGGTAGGTAATACCCTGAGGCCTGGGGAGCCCACAAAGGGTTTGAGTGACAGCCCGCCCAGGCCTTCCCACCCCAGGAGCCAGGGGGCGGGACCGCGTGTGCAGGGGCCGAGGGGCTGCCCGCTGGGGACAAAGGCAGAGCCAGAGCCAGCGAGGGACAAAGGGCCAGAGCGGACGGGGGCCACCTGGGGGGAAGGCGCCTGCCGGGCTTCCCACAATGCTTTGGAGCGAAACTCTCCGTTCACCCCATCAACCCCCCCCTTCACCTCATCAACCCCCCGGACCTTTCACCGTGCGAGCTGTACCCCGGGCCAGGCGGGCCCCGTCCGGGGTGCGCGGCCCCAGGCTGGCGGCCCCCCTGCCATGCCTGCCTGCCTGCCTGCGCGCGGGGTGACTCTGACGCGGGGACTGGAGGCCCGTCGGCTGCCAAATTCTGAAGCAAACATTTTTCTTCCTGGATTTAAATAATTGCATTGCATCGCGGGCTCTGCTTCTCCTCTCGCTGCGCCGGCCCCAAATGACATTTGGCAGGCGGGCCGGCCGCCCCTCCCCCTCGCCCCGCGGGCCCCTCGCGGTGTTTTCCTCCGGTCTGGGTCGCTGGCTGGCTTCTCCACCCCTTCGTGCCTTTTCTTTCTTTCTGTTCGGCTCTCAAATTTTATTCGCTTTACATTTCATTCCATCTCAGGCCATAAAGTCTGCAGCCGCGGGCTGGGCGGGAGTGGACTCCGGCGGGCGGGACGCGGGCTCCCTCCAAAGCACATAACGGGGCCTCGCTTCCGAGGTGGACGAGGCTCGCAGGGGGCGGGGGGCGGGGTGTTAGGGGGTGTGGGGGGGTACCCCGAGGTGTGGGCTGGCCGAGCCCTGAGCAGAGGTTTCACAGGAAGCATGCTGGGACATATGAGCCCAGTGCTCTGCCGGGACTCCGTTTTGGGGCCCGGGACTCTGTTTTGGGGCTCGTGGTTTCAGGGCGTCCGGTGGTGCCCCTTTACGCTCTCCCGGTCCGAGGAGACGCTTCATCCATTTTTAAATCGCTCCGCAGTGCGGGTTAATTTTCTTAGACGGAAAGGAGGGTCTTCCATCGGGGTCTTGCCGGCTGGGTAATCAGTGTGCGCCGGGCCCTTTCCTGAAGCGGGCGGGGGGGTGAGTCCAGGCAGGGGGCGTGAGGCTGTTTCCGAGCAGAGTTTCAGAGTGAGCACCGCCTGTGCCTTAGTGATTCTCCGTGTAGAGGGGTGGCCGCCTGACAGCCACGTCTTGAGGATGCGAGGAAGTGAGGCTGTTGCAGGCCGACGGGGGTCTGGTTGGCCCCGGGTCCGAGGACTGAAACCCGGAGAGGCACCTGAGGGTTGGCTGCCTTCCCGGGAGCCAGCGCTCAGGCGGAGGGCGGGGGGCGGGGGCGCACTGGCTCTCAGGCCTGGGGGGAGATCTCCAGGGGAAGGCAGGCAGGAGGCAGCCCATCCATGATTCTCTCTCATCATTGATGTTTCTCTCTCCCTCTCCCTCTCCCTCTCCCTTTCCCTCTCCCTCTCCCTCTCCCTCTCCCTCTCCCTCTCCCTTCTTCACTGAAACCAACAAAAGTATATTACACACACACACACACACACACACACACACACGGACACACACACGGACACACGCACACTGAACAAAAACCGGCATGCAGCACGGAGCACGTGTGCACAGAGGAGAACCACTGGGCCGCGTGGGTGGCCTCGTGGTCTTGTTTTTTGGTTTCTCTCCTCTGACTCCCCTTTCCCGGTTCTCCTCCCTCCGTGGTTATTAGGATCTCCCACCCAGTGTGGTGGTCCCTGTGGCTCGGACCCCAGCCCTGGACTGAGGTCCGGCCCCGAGTTCCAGTTCCCGTGTGCCTCCCGGGACTTGCCCTCCAGGCCCCGCCCCTCTCTGCAGTCTGTGACCTCTGACCCCCTCCCCGGCCTCCTTGGGCGCCCCGTGGGCTGGGAGAGGGGGCCTTCGCCAGTGCGTCTTCACCTCGGGTGCGGCCGGTGCCTTTAGGGAGTGTCTTCATGTAACGTTAGCAGCATCTTCTCTGTTGTCTAGACCTGCGCTCAGCATTTTAGGGGACAGTGTGGAGAGAAACCCTCCCCTGCCTGCCTGTGGCCTCCCCGGCCCACTGCCAGGGCTCCCCACCCCCCTCCCCCCTCCCCCACCCCTATGAGGTCAGGTGGCCCGCGCCCCGCCCCGCCCAGCCCAGCCCTGGCTCCTCGGCAGCAGGATTCCGGGCCCTGGGAGGACAGCAAACCTGGTGGCTGCCGCGCTGCTGGGAGGCAGGGAAGGCGCTGAGTGTCCCGTCTCCGCGGGGGTGGCTGCTGGGCGGAGTCACAGCCTCTGATCTGAACCAGACTGCTTTCCTTCTGGGGAACCTTTTCCACCCGCTCTGCCCGCGGGGGTGGGGGAGGGCCTTGAGCGCGGTCACTGCTTCGCCCGGATCCGTGTTCCGATGGGATCGTTGTTCCGATGGGATCCGTTGTTCCGATGGCCGTGGTGGTTAGGAGTTTGTATCCAGGACGGGCTCGGGCCCGGGCCTCTCCTCGGACAAAGCCATTTACAAGGAGCTCTCCGGAGCCTTCTTTTAAAAGAGGCCCCGGGCCGAAACCGGTGTGGCTCAGTGGATAGAGCGTCGGCCTGCGGACTGAGGGGTCCCGGGTTCGATTCCGGTCAAGGGCATGTACCTTGGTTGCAGGCACATCCCCAATGGGGGTTGTGCAGGAGGCAGCTGATCGATGTTTCTCTCTCATCGATGTTTCTAACTATTCCTCTCTCTTCCTCTCTGTAAAAAATCAATAAAATATGTTAAAAAAAATATCTATATAAAATATAAATAAATGTATATAAAATAAAAGAGGCCCGGGGAAGGCCCGCTGCGGCGCAGGCAGCAGTGGCTCAGGGTGCAGTCCCGCCTCCCTCCTGGCTGGGACGGGTCTCCAGCCTCTCGTGTGGCCTTTGACTTCCGTGCCCCAGCGCCCCCTCGGGAACTGCGCCGACCGCCGGGAACAGAGCTTGCAGACGGGTTTTCAGGGACGGACGGCGTCCTGGGCGAGGGCAGCCTGTTTCTCTGGCTGCTCAGGACCAAAAAGTGCTTGGAGTCAGCGGGTCGCACTCACGCTTGAGGCGAGTTTGCGGAAAAGCCCAGCTGCTTCGGTTTTCCTCGGGAGTGATGGGAGGCTGTGCCAGCACGGGCCCTGGCTCCGCACAGGGGCGATGGCGGCCGGCGGGCGCTGCCCGGGTACACGGGCGTGGGTGCTGCCGATGGCCGGCGCCCGCTCCTGTGGCGGAAGGGGTCCTCCCCACGCCCTCATGGCGGCCGCCGGGCCCCGAGGCCTCGGGCACTGCCAGCACGCGAAGGGTTACCCGGGCGGTAGCCGTGCCCGCTGCTGGCCCAGCCCTGTCCGCTTGCTGTGTGACTCTGCTCCGGCCACACCGTCTCTCTGTGCCTCAGCGTCCCCGCCCATCCAGCCGTTTCCCGCCGGCCCCCATGGACCATGATGGGCAGTACACCTGCCGGTGGGGACGTCCCGCTGCCCCGGGAGGATGTCCTCCCTCTCGGAAGGTTCCAGAAGCCCCCGGTCGGGGACAGTGTGGCTGGCTGACGTGGAGTGTTGCCTGTGGAGGCTTCGGGCTGCGGGCTTGGCTCACCCTGGCGTCCAGGGCACCGGGAAGGGAGAGGCCTCGGGGACCCAGGGCAGCGTCTTCCTGGTGAACACAGGGCCCAGGAGCCGGAGCCCAGAGGGCCAGACCCGGGAGGGGCCCGAGGCGCTGCTTCCCGGGACAGCCCGGGTGCCCCTGGTGGTGAGGCCCGGGATTGAAGTGGAACAATATGGAATTTAAAAAAAAATGAACTGGCCAAAACCGGTGTAGCTCAGTGGATAGTCGGCCTGTGGACTGAAGGGTCTAGGGTTCGATTCCGGTCAAGGGCATGTACCGTGGTTGCGGGCACATCCCTAGTAGGGGGTGTGCAGGAGGCAGCTGATCGATGTTTCTCATCGAAGTTTCTAACTATCCCTCCCCCTTCCTCAATTAATATTTAAAAAAATTAATTGCTGCCCAGCCAGTGTGGCTGAGTGGTGGAGCATCCACGCATGAACCAAGCGGTTGCTGCTGGTTTGATTCCCGGTCAGGGCACAGGCCCGGGTTGCGGGCTCCATCCCCAGTGGGGGGCGTGCAGGAGGCAGCGAGCCATGACTCTCTCTCACCATTGATGTTTCTATCTCCCCCTCTCTTCCTCTCTGAAACCAATAAAAATGTATTTTTAAAAATGCTAATGCACGCACAGGGCACGGAATTCCAGATGCCCCGGCCCGCTGCCTCCTCTCCCCGGACCACTGTGTTCTGTCTCTGGTTCCGTGAAATCCCATGTTCATACTCATGCAGGAGAAACACGGATTTCCTCTCCTCTCCCCCGAACCAGGGCAGTCCCCAGGCCCCGTCCCCTCTCTCCCCGGCCGGCCCCTGGGGCACCCGTGTTTGTTCAGTTAACTTTCTAGGGTTGAAGCTGCACCTGCCAGGCTCACCCTGCAGCTCTTGAACTTCAGCCGCTGCAGGCCAGCCTCAGAGCAACACAACCGAGCCTGCTTCCTGGAGCCTGGCCCCGCCCCGCCCTGCCCCCAGCGACCCCAGCCTCACCCGAAAGTGTGAGATTTGAATGCCGTGTATTCATTTTCATGGGTTTTTGCAAAAACGGCCGGCAGCACATCGAGGGGAGATGTCCCCGGGCGGACGCGTTGGGTGAGAAGCAGAGCTCCTAAGCACCCTGACCTCCCCAGGTGCCGGCGCTCCATTCCAGGGTGATGGCGTGATGGCGGACCAGCCTGAGCTACCCCCTGGGCCATGGCGGTTTTGTCTCCTGCTGCTGCTGCCCTCAGCCCCGGGCAGCCCCGGGCTCCTGGGTTTGGTATGAGACATTGCTCCTGGGGTGCGGACCGCCCCTGGGACTTGGGGGGCGGGCGCTATGCCCCAGGCTCTCCATAGCTCGCTCCGCCCCCGTCTCTCCTTGCAGCCCTGGGACCAGCCCGGTGGAGGGGAGCGTGGCGGCCTGGGGGGGCCCTCTGCTCTGTGCGGGGTGGGGTGCAGCGCTGGGAGGGCTGGGTCTGGGACCTGGCGTTGCCCTCGGCTGTGTGGCCTTGGCTGGGTGTCTGAACCTCTCTGAGCCCAGGGCTCCCTTCGTGTGCAGTGAGGATGCTCAGCCCTCACCGCTCGCACCGGGCGAAGGGCGGGTGGCCCAGGCGCTGCCTGGAGCCCGGCCGGCCCGGCCATGGCGCCTGCGCAGCCAGCAGCCTCCTCCGGGTCCCCAGGCCCGAGCTGCCCGGGACGCGGGAGAGGAGGGGGACAGAGCCCCGCTTCTCCTGTGGCATCCGCGCCAGCGCACACATGGCTGTCCGCGGGGCTGTGGCCGGCGGGGCCCCGGGCAGCTGTCCTGGTCTGGGCCTGGGCTTCCCTGCGGGTGGGGGGCTCGGAGACCAGCCGCAGCCCATTCTGTTCCTGGTGGCTGCTGTTCCAGGCGCTGCGGGGCCTCTGGTTCCCTCAGCGGCCTGGTCGCCCCGTCTCCAGCGCGAGGCAGGGACTGGCCGAGCGGGGAGAAGCCCCTGGCCTGTGAGAAGGTGCAGATTCCTATCCGCATGCAGCTCTCCGGCCTCCGGGAAACACGGGAGCCTGCCAGCCCGCCGCGGTGGCAGCTGGGCCTGGGCGGGGATTGGGGGAGGGGGTGGGGTGGGGTCCCCTCCCCTGTGTTCCTCTCTGGCGTCCCTGCCTTCATTTGAGATCCTCACCCAGGAAAGCCTGCCCAGGTCAGCTCTCATCTTGTCTCCTCTGCGTCTCGAATGTCCTGGGGTCTCTGTTCTGCTCGCTCCCTGCCCCCGCCAGCAGCCCCCCTGCCCCCGAGGGGGACCTTCCCGGCTTTTCCTCCTCGGAGCTCCCTGTAGGACGTGCACTGGTGGGTCCCGGTGTGGGACCTCTGGAGGCCACAAAGCCAGCTCAGCCCGTCTTCCCCGAGACAGCTCTGGGCCCCCTGAGCCCCCCCCCCACCCCCCCGCAATGACCAGTGTCCGTTCATTCGCTCTCCCTCCTCAGATGTGGTTTCAAGGCTCCCCATGACCCCGGGCCTCTCCTTGGCCTCCTGCCTTCAGCCTTGAACTTCTCGCAGGGCACTTTGCAGCTCTGACCTCCATGCCTCCCCACCCCTGCCCCTCCCGAGGGCCGTGCCTGAGGTCCCGCCTCTGTAAGAAAAGGGACTTATCCACGCTGCCCCTGGCATTTCCGAGCGGGGCCTTGTGTGTTGGTTTTAGTTTTCTCCTACTGCCCCAAGCCTTGCTCTGTCTCCCACAGCGGGATGGCTGGGCTGTGAGGATTAACGGGGTGACGGGAGAGCGTGCTCAGCCTGGGGCCCCGCCCCGGGGCCACCTCAAGGCGCTCCGCTGCCCAGCCTGGTCCTCCGTGTGCTCGGAGGCCTGGAGCCGTGGACAGAGCTTCCCGGTGCCCACAGCCTCCCAGCGCGGCTGTGCGCCCATTTCACAGGTGTGCACACCGAGTCCGAGGCCCAGGGTTCATGCTTGGGCTCCAGGCTACGAGCCGCACCATCTGCTGCCTTCTCAGAAGGTTTGGAGTGGGATGCCGGCCCGGGGGGGGGGGGGGGGGGGGTTGCACCTGGCGCAGATCCCTTTCTGGGGCCGCTGCTTTTCAGAGAAGACCCCTCACCTCATGCGGAGGCCCCAGGGGCATTCAGCACCGTGCCAGGCCGGGGTGGGGGATGGCTCCTCCGACAGACGGACAGGGGAACTGGGCCCTGGAAGGACACTCCAGCCCCAGACCCCTGCTGCCCTGTCGCCACCCTCCTTTGCACCCCCAGCCCCATGGCCGGCCCTGCAGCAGCGGGCCAGAGGGACGCGACCCCGGACGGTGCGGGGAGCGGCTGTGTGGGTGTCCCGCGTGCTGTGTGGGCCGCTGGGCTGGGACGGAGGCTCCTCCTGGCCGTCCCTCCGCCCCCCGAGGCGGGAAGTTAGATAAACACACCAAGCCGTATCACAGGACGCGCGGCAAACGGACCTGGTCCCCACGGGGCCCACATCTGGCAAGTGTGACCTCTCGGGGCCGCGGGAAGAGGCAGATGTGGGGGCAGGAAGGGCTGGGTGGGCCCTCCTCCCGGGGCTCTGTGCCAGCCTCCGGGGCGGGGGCGCAGGCCCCTCACCTTCAGCTGCCGCCCTGGCCTGGGGGAGGGGCTCCCCTAAGCCTCTCGGAGGTGGCTTCTCCCCGGCCGGCCGGCCGGCCTGGTGCTGGTGCTGGAGCTGGAGGCTGGGAGACGGGCCGTGCTGGTGAGACCCGGATGCCAGGGCCGGGCCAGTGGGGCCGCGTCAGACTGCCCCCACCTTACCTGTCCTTGCCGAGGTCATGCAGTTTGAGCTGCTTTTCCCGAGCTCCGTCTCGGAGCCGGGGGTTCCCGTTGGAAAAGGGGCCACAGACTCCTAAGACCTGCAGCCTGGGTGGCCGTCCTTCCTGAAGTGGGGTTTCCACGTCCGTGTCCAAGGGGCTCAGAGCCGGGTCTGTGGTTGAAGTAGAGATTTCATTGTGGACTTCATTTCCAGTGTGGGGCATGCAGGAGGCAGCCGATGGGTGATTCTCTCTCATCATGGATGTTTCTTTCTCTGTCTTCCTCTCCCTTCCTCTCTGAAATCAATAAAAATATACATAAAAAAGGTATTTGAGTCAAAGAAGGAAGTTGATGTAAAGAAAGCGCTACCCTGCGTTAGATGGACACCCCTGCTCTGTGCTGGTCCCTCCCCCCGAGCCTTCTCAGCGCCCGGGCCTGTGGACAGAGAGGCCCCCTCTGAGCTCCGGGCTGTGGGTGGCGGGTGGGGTCCCGGTGCCCAGGGGCCTGCCTGCCGCCTCACTGGCTCCCATGTGCCCGTGTGTGTCCACACCCTGTTCTTACTGCTGCCGCTCATTTCTGTCTCGCTCTGAGATTGAGGTAATTCTGCATCCTCCAACACGTAGGGTGTGTGCTCCTTCCTCCATCCGTCTACCTGTGCATCTGTTCATTCATTCATTCATTCAACCATCCATCCATCCATCCATCCAGTCAATCACTCACTGAGCTCCTATACTGTGCTAGCCCCAGGGGCACAGCGATGCTTGTCACTACACATTCACAGCCTGACCGCTGAAAGTCAAGGTCAGAGTAGTCGTTCTCTCTTCATAGCGACTCGCTCAGCGTCGGCGTTAGCCGGAGACACTCGGTGCTTACTAAGGTGGAAACGGCCACACACACGGGGGCAGCTTGTCTCTACAGCCTGCAGATGGGCACACCCTTCGGCCGCGAGCCGGCTTCCGGGAGCGCCATCGAGGAGCAGTCCCTGGCCAGGCCGCGCAGCGCGCACGTGTGTGTGTGTGTGTGTGTGTGTGTGTGTGTGTGTGTACAAGGTGGAAGCAGCCTCGGTGCCCGGCAGCAGGGCATCGGCTCGGTCAGGCCTGGAGCCCCGGGGAGCGGACCGCGGTGTGGGTGCTGTGAAGGGCGTTCGAGCTGCGTTGCTGTTAGAGACCGGTCCCAGGACAGTCCGTGCGGTCCAGGTTCACGGCTGTAACAGGTTCACGCCCTGTTACAGCCGCAGGAAAGTTGCAACAACGTCAAACAAAGTTGCAACAATGTATCTGAACACAGAAACAGTTGCGCTCTCCGTGTCCTCATTGGAACTTACATGTGTTTCCTAGCTTTCTCCCTCCGCCACGTGGGTTACTTCGCTCAGAAACAAACAAAGAGGAAAAGATGCCGGATCTTTTTTTTATTTTTATTTTTAATATATTTTATTCATTTTTTTACGGGGCGGTGGGGGGAAGGTGGGGACGCCCCGTCCCTCTCCAGCCTTGCTCTGTGGGCCCCGGGGTGGAGTGTTAACCTGCGCTGCTATTCTTCTTACAACGATGCTTCATGACCTTAAAGTAGGGGTGTCGAACTCAATCAGAGAAGGGGCCAAAATCTAAAATCCAGCCTAAATCGCGGGCCAAATGGTTTACTGAACAGTCATAAACTGACAATGTCATAAACTGACAGCGGAGTGCAGTGATGACAGCGTGGTGCGGGCCACATTGCAAGGCCTGGAGGGCTGGATTTGGCCCGCGGGCCTTGTGTTTGACACATGTGCCTTAAAGCATCTTTCTGGTGTCACCGGCTCATGACTGCTGGCCTCACGAGAGTTGACCTCAGGTCTGTTTGGGGGTCCGGTCTCGTGTGGAGCACAGCACCCCGCGCTCTGCCAGCCTGTGAGAGGGCCCTGGTGTGTTTCTGGGACCATGGGGAAAGCTGCCGCGCCTGGTGGTGGTGTAAGGAGGCAGCTGTCCGCAGATCTGGGGAGGTGTGTGTGTCTGCGTCTTGCTCTGTTAGATAGCGGAGGAGGATTCCGCATCTGCATCCAATTGGAGACAGATCTGGGGTTGATTGGTGATGTCTGCCAGGGACACGGGGCGGGACACAGCCCTCACTTGTGACTCTTTCGTTTGCTGATGATTTTGCATCCGTGAAGCCAGTACAGTCCTCTTTGTAGACTTTACCCCTCCTCCCGTCACGGTGTCACAGGGACCCCCACGAATGATTTCTCTTCCTGTCCGTGCCCCGCCCCCGTGACCCCTTTGTGCCGCCTCAAACTCACTGCCCATCTCTGTTCTCTTTCAGTCGAAGAGGGGGAGGCCTCGGACTTCTCGCTGGCCTGGGATTCCTCCGTGACGGCCTCAGGTAAGCGCCCTGCGACTGGGGGGTGGGGAGACGCGGGGACACCTCCCCCGGGGGGGGGGGGGGCGGCTGGGGACTGGAAAAGCCACCCGGCTGGTCCTGCCAACCGTCCGCCTCCGGCCCAGACGGCCCCGGGCAGCCCGATTTCCCGTCAGCTCCGTGTGGTCAGTGAAACCTGTTACACACGGAGACTAAAGTGCCCGGTTCTCCGGGCCACGCTTTCTCCGGTGGGCACGCTCCGGTGGGCCACGTGTCCCCACGGCTCGGGGTTTGAAGCCCGTGCTACGGCGCCGCTGCCCCTCACTCCCTCTAACGACCGAGGCGCCGCTCTAACAGCATGTGTGTCAGGGCGGAGGCTGGGGGCTCCGCCGTGCCCGTCGCTTCGGGTTTTCTGCTGAGAGACGGGCCAGGGCGGGCGAGATGCCCGGGAGTGGTGGCTGTTCCTGCGGTCCATGCTGATGAGCCTTACAGCTCGAGGGGCCCGTGGTCCGGCCGACTCTGTGGGCCGGGCTGGCCAAGCCCCGTGTCCCCTGAGCGGGCGCTCGGGCGGTGCTGGGCGCCGGGCTGGCGAAGCCCCGTGTCCCCTGAGCGGGCGCTCCGGCGGTGCTGGGCGCCGGGCTGGCCATGTTCCGTGTCCCCTGAGCGGGCGCTCGGGCGGTGCTGGACGCCCGGTGGCAGGTGCAGGCTGGAGCGGCCCCGGATGTGGGCGATGCCACCCCGATTGAGCGTTTCTCGGTGGATGCCAGGCACCGAGCAGACACTTGACAACGGCCTTGCCTCGGGCCAGTGCGCCAACCCCAGGAGGCGGGCGCTGCTGGGAGCGAGACCTCAGCCCCTCCCCGGCGGGCCCGTGGGGCGAAGCTGCTTTCGCTAAGGCTTTCCGTCGTGTGGAGACAGGGTCACTTGGCCGCATCGGAAATGGGGGCAGGTGCCCAGGCTGATGGTAGGGGAGCAAAACTCCCCCACCCCCCCCCGGCCACCTCACCCTTGGTGCTGCTGCTGGGAATTGCCAGCCTCATTTGGGGGGAGAGAGGGAGGCTGGGAGCAGTACCGGAGCGGACCCACGGTCCCAGCCAGCGCGCTGCGGGGCAGGGGCTCGAACCCAGGTCCTCCTGCAGCCAGAGCCGGGGGTTTAACCTCTTCAGTGCCAGCGTCACGGCGGCCCTGGCGCTCCCTGGCCGCACAGGATCCGAGGTGGCCACGGGGTCTCTGGCTCCTCCGTCAGAGGAACAGGGTGAGCTGAGCAGCGAGGGTGAGAGCATGAGCAGGGGGCGCAGAGCTGTGGGTGCGGTGCGGCTCCTCGGTGTGGACACGGCAGCCCGGGTGTGGGTGGTGTTTTGGCGCCGGTTGGGCTTCCTTCCATCATGGCTGCTCTGGACCACGGGATGCAGCGGAGGAGGGTCCGGGATGTGACCCGGTTACCTTGGTAACAGATGCTCCCCGTCGGGGCCGGTGCAGGTGAGCCAGGCAGATTCCCGGTGCAGGGACAGCCACGCCTGTGCTGGGGAGACAGCAGCCTGGTTGGTGGGACCGGCGTGGGAGGCCTCTCTGCCAGCGGACAGGCCTCAGGGTCCTGGCTAATGGGACCGTTCCTCCCACCGCCAGCTGTTCCCGGGAGCCAGGCCTCTGGCTCCGGCTGCTCGCACGCAGACACCGGGGCATACACATGCGGGGGGTTACGTCGAGGCCGCCCGCCCGGAAGCGGCAGAGCCGGGCCGGGACCCAGGCAGCTCGCGCAGGAGCCGAGCGCCTCAGCCGCCCAGGGCAGACCTGCCTGGGAGGAGGTGGTCCCGGCGCTTCACTTTCGAGGGGACCCAGAGGCTGGGCGAGGGGTCAGCTCTGTGTCCAGCCCCTCCCAGGTCAGGGGGACCGGTCTCCTGGTCAGGAGGCCCGGCTTGCCCCGGAAGGAGGAGGGGTGCGTGTGCTGGGGGCCTGTGTCCCGTTTCCCATCTCCAAAGGCTGGAGAGCTCTGTGGGCTGGGCCTCCTGCCCCATCCCAGCCGCCGCCCTGCGCCCCTGCGGTGACTGTGGGGCAGGGGTGCGGCGTGCAGGGGGAGGCGGGCCTCAGGGCCAGGGCTGCAGACTCTGCACCCCCTGCTGGGGTGGGTGAGAGGCACCTGGGTGTCCTGGGGCCTTTCAGGTCCTCTCTCTGCAGGTTTGGGCGAGGAGAGGGCTGGGGAGAGCGGTCTGTGTCCCCTCCACCCCCCCCCCCCCCCGCCCCTCGCCCTGCAGCCCCAGGTTTGGGCCCGCAGGGGAGGAAACTGCATAGCTTCCCCCCTCCCCAGGCCTCCCCCTGCCCCCCACCCAGCCGTCCAGCCCCCACGCCGGGACCTCTCGGAGCTGCCTCCCGCCCTCGTGTTTGCTCAGCGCCCGGATTTATTATTTCAGCCGCTTCCCAGATCCCCGTCGCGGCCTCGCTCTCCACCCGCCCTCCGCTCACGCTCCTCCGGCCCTCTCCCAGCTCTGTCCCGGGAGCCAGCCTTCCCCCGACACGTCTGGGGGACGCCTGACCTCCGTGTGACCCCTGCACCCACCCCTCAGGCTGCGATCTGGGGGTCTCGGCGGCTGCCCGGACCCCGGCGGCCGGGGGCCGCCTCTCCTGACCCGGACGGCGCTGTGAGTGACAGCAGCGCAGGCGGGCTTCCTCTGGAGCTTCCCTTGGGCCCCAGCCCCTTTCCGTCCTGAAATCAGGGCTGGGAGCCTGTCCCGTCCTCTTGCCTGCCCCCCACCCCCACCCCCGGGTCCCTCACTTCAGTTTCTCCCGGAGCCCTCGTCCTCCCGGCCCCTCCACCACGTGGCCGAGGCCAGAGGCGGCCCAGACACCCTCGGCTCTGCGGGCCCGGCCATGCGGTCCGCCTCCTGTGCTTGTACCCCCAGCCCAGGCGTGTTTCTGGACGAGCACCGGGGGGCGCTCTGAAGGAGCAGAGGGAGCCGGTCCCGGGTTTGAAAGACTGACGAGCCGCGTGGCAGGGCCAGCTGGGCGCCCCTCATTAGCTGGGCCGGCCTCCGCGGGGAACGGAGCCGATGGAGCCGGGAGGGCTCGGCAGGCAGCCGCGGGCCCGGCGCTCACCGGGGAGCGTGGTGGGCAGACCCCCGCCAGGCCGGCCCGGCTGTGCCTTTGTGAGAGCTGCCCCCTCTACCTCCCCCCACCGCCCCCTCCCGGGCCCGGGCGGCCTCAGAACCCTCCGGGAGGCGGTGGCACTCGGAGGGGGCCGCGCCGTTGCCATGGTGAGCAGCCCGCCTGCGCCCTGGCACAGGGGGTGCCCTGGGGCGTGTGTGTGTGCGCCCAGGTGCCCGGCCCGGTCCCTCCCCCTCAGGGGCCTCGGCGCCCCTCCCCCAGGCACCGGGGCCGGGCTGGCTGGGGGCCCCTGTGGGGGGATATGGCGCTTCCTGCTCCCCCCCCCTCCGGCCCCCACCAGCCCGGGCCCTGCCAGGCACATGTCACATCCGGTGTCGTGTCTGTCCTGGGCACGTGTGTGCGGGTGGCCGGGGCGTGGTCCCCCCCCCCCCAGGATCAGCACTGGTGGGGGTAGGAGGGATGGGGTGTGGGCTGGGGGGCTGGGGCTGCTCTGCAAGGCCCAGGCCCGAGGCCGTCACAGGCTCAGCACCGGAGGAAATGGCCAAGGTCAGCCCAGTGGCGGTGCCCGGCCGCCGGCTTCCTGGGCAGCGCTCTGGGGCCCGGCTCCCGGTGGGCATGGTCCGAGCTGCCGCAGCCGATGGCCTGCTGGAGGCTGCGGTCAGCTCAGCTGACGTTCTCTTCCATCCTGAGGCAGGTGTGTATGCATGCGAACACACACACACACACACACACACTCATACACACTCACACACATACACTCACTCACACTCATACACACTCAGCCACACACACTCACACACACACACACAGTTACTTACACACACATACACACACACACACACTCACACACGCTCATAACACACACCCAAGCTCACACACAAACACACACACATTCACACATACAGTCACACACTCATAATACACACAAGCTCATGCACACACACACTCATGCACACACACTTACACACACTCTCAAACACACGTTTATGCACACACTCACATACACACACACACACTCATGCACACACACTCATGCACACACACTCATGCATACACACATTCATGCACACTCACATACTCACAGACACGTGCACTCACATGGACAGTTACACACGTGTCCTTACCTGCTGTACACAGATACACACACCACACTTACATCGGGCACACACACACATATACTCGAGTATACTTACTCCCCCATAACACACACTCAGTGTGCACATACAGAACTCACCCATGTGTTCCCCCCACCCCACACATGCACACACGTGCACAAACATGCAACCCATGTATGCAAACACAAGTGCGTACAGGTGCGTGCACAGGCGCCTGCATAGTTGGCTCTCCGTATCTGTGGGTGTCTCACCAAGGATCTAACCAACTGCAATCAGGAGAAGAATCCCAGAAAGCTCCAAAAATCAAAACTTGAATTTGCCATGCACCATGCACCACGCTCCTCGCCCCATGCCCCATGCCCCATGCGGAGCCCGGAGAACGCCGTGAGGGCAGGCCGGCCTGCTTCACGCTGAGTAACGCAGGCTGCGTGCAGGTGCCGCGCCATCTATGCAGGGCTGGAGCCTCCGAGGGTTTTCATAGCCGCAGGTCCTGGAACCAATCCCCGTGGATGCCGCGGAGGACTGTGCACGCTCACGGGTGCCTACACATACACAGTGCGCACAGGCACACACTCAGTGTGTGTGCGTGTGTGTGTGTGTGTGTGTACAACCAGGGACACGCGCACCCCCATGCCCTCTGCCCCCCTCTGCGTGCAGATGTGCAGTGAGGCCTCTCCTGGGGTGTCTGTCTCCAGCAGGAGGACGGTGCTCCCCTGGCGGCTGTCCATGGCGCCACCCCCCCCCCCCAATGCTCTCCGTGGTCTGTGGTTTCTTTGTTGCACCCTCAGAGTCTGAGAGATTCTTTCCACCCAAAGATTTGCACCCCTGCCGTGGGCCAGACATAGAATCCAGCGCCCATCTGTCCGCCCCCCGCCTGGCCGGCTCTGGCCCAGGGCGCCCCACCCCCAGCGTGGACAGGACTGCGCCTCCCCCTGCACCTGCCCCTTTAAGAGCTGGGGCCTGGCGGGCCATCCCCGGTGTCCGGGGGGGTGGGGGGGCGCGGACAGCTGTGGCGGGGCAGGCGCTGCGAGCTCCCCGGGGCCTCTGCAGCCCGCGAGGCCGGGGAAGCTGAGACAAAGGCCGACACGGCCCCTTCCCTCCCGGGCGGCCTCCACGGGGCCTGCTGGGTGGCCTCTGGGGGCCCCTGTTATTTCCTGAGCTGGCCGCGGGCTCCTGGCCGGCGCACATGGCAGGAAGCGGGCTGGGCATCCCCCCCACCGCCCCCTCCCCGACCGCCCCCCCTCCCCCCACATACCTCCCCACCCGCCGGGCCGGCCCGCAGCCAGAGCGGCCGCTCCCGCCAGCCGGGCCTGCTCCGGGCCTGCCCTGCCCGGCCCGTCCTGCCCAGGTCCGCCCGGCCTCCCAGGAGGGCAGACGTGACCCCGTCCCGCTGACCTCTCCCTCCGCAGACCCACGTGCTCCGCCATCTGCGCCGCGGCCCCGTGTCTGCCCCAGCCTTTGTGGCCGGAGCGCGGGGCCCCCAGCGCCGAGGCCCAGGCCGGGCGGAGAGCAGGGGCCGGCTTTTAATGAATTCATCGCGATTGTGCGAGAAACAAACTTAGATCCAGGGTTAGGGTTCCCTTGGCGGCTAAGGTTACCATGAGGCTTAGGGTTACCGAGCCCTGAGGACTGAGAGGAACATGGGCGTTGGAGTTACAGACCTTTGTCTGAGTCCTGCACTAATCACCTCGTTTATCACCTCATTACCGGGTGTCCCCGTCCTGGGCAGGCGTCCTGTGCTCCAGGGCCCGACTCCTTGTAGGCGCGGAGACAGCAGGCAGTGAGTACGCAGCTACTGCCGACACCGGTGTGGCTCAGTGGATAGTGCATGGGCCTGCGGACGGAAAGGGTCCCAGGTTCGATTCCGATCAAGGGCATGAACCTTGGTTTGAGGGGTGTGCAAGAGGCAGCTGATCAATGATTCTCTCTAATCAATGTTTCTAGCTCTCTGTCCTTCTCCCTTTCCTCTCTGTGAAAAATCAATAAGATATGTTTTTTTAAAAATACGCAGCGACGTAGCTGCTCGGCCGTGAGGTTGGACGCGATGGAGGTTTTCACGTGGCCAGGACGCCGTGACATCGACGCGGTCCTGGGGTACATGAGCGCGTAGATGCCGCGTGTTCACCACGGTGCCTGGCACCCCTACCCCCCAAATGCCCGCCCCGGTGACTATTCGTGAGACACGATGACGTGGCCCACGTGGGCATCTAATGATGTCAGGAGCCTCGGGTCAGGGTCACTCTGCAGGGGAGCTTCCTGGCAGCCTAGGCGAAAAGAGAAAGAGGATGGAGGGCAGCGCGGCTGGCCTTGTCCGATCCCAGGGCTTGGGGCGGAGGAACGCTGGTCCTGCCTGGCACGGAGGGCGGAGGCACTGACTGTGTCCTCGGTCATCACTGAGCAGACGGCAGACCGGGTCTCAGTAACAACGGGGCCCACGGCACACAGACGTATCTCTGAAGCCGGCTGTGGACGGGCACCCGTCTTCGTGCACACCAGCCCTGAGTGACCCGCAGTGCGGCCAGGAGGGGTCCGGGCAGCCACCAGGCCTCGCCTGCCGCACCTGAGAGCCTGGTGGGATGGATGCAGGCAGATTCATTGCTTTCACGCAGGCCCTTGGGGAGGTGATTCCCATGTCTTAGACCTCTGAGAGTCCCCCCTTTTAAAAAACATGTTCTTATTGATTTCAGAGAGGAGGGGAGAGAGAGAGAGAAACATCAAGGATGAGAGAATCATGATCAACTGCCTCCTGCACGCCCCCTGCTGAGCATAGAGCCGGCAATCCAGGCCTGTGCCCTGACCGGGAATCGAACCGGGACCTCCTGGTTACTAGGTCAATGCTCCACCACTGACCTCACCGGCCGATGAGTAAGTACCCCGTTTTTGTGAGGACCAGCTATCCCCAACTCATGGAGCCTTGGGACACAGTTTGGGAAGCCCTTTGCATCCTTAGGTTTTGAGCTCAGCAGCTCGGGGACAGCTCGCACACCGCGCCCCTGCTCCGTCCAGACTGTAGTCTGCCCTTTGGGCTGCGTGGGCCTGAGGGCTGTCATTCAGGAGCCGCCTCCTCCCCATCTTCACCGTTTCCTTAAAAAAATATTTCTTTATTGATTTCAGGGAGGAAGGGAGAGGGTTAGAGAGATAGAAACATCCATGATGAGAGAGAATCATGGATCAGCTGCCTCCTGCACGCCCCCTGTTGGGGATTGAGCCCACAACCTGGGCATGTGCCCTTGTCCGGAATCGAACCTGGGACCCTTCTATCCGAAGGCTGACGCTCCATCCACTGAGCCAAACCGGCTGGGCCCCATGTTCCCTGTTGACAGGGCTCTTGCCTTTGCCAGCTTTATCCAAGCGCACCCCAGCCTCCAGGAGGGCAGAGTCTGGGAAACAGAGGCTTGGGAAGGCAGAGAGGGCTCAGGACTTCTTGTTCGGGGTCTTCCCGTAGACACATCTGTGCCTAATGCACTCCCACACGCCCCCCTCTGCTCCGAGCGCGCGCATGACCTTGTCCTGTGCCCAGCCCCCCTCTGGGGCCCTCCCCCCCCCACCCGGGGGGCAGGACTGGGCCAGGCCTGCAGGAGGCCCGCCCGCGGCCCCGGCCCGGTGTCTGGCGGGCGCCCCGTGGAGTTTCCATGGTGAGCGAGGCTCCTTCGGCCCCGGGTGGGACTTTCCGTCGGTGGAAACCTGACCCGCGGGCCGGGCAGGAGGAAATGCCTTCCCCGAGCGGGGAGACAAAGAGGAGCGGGGCCAGCCCGGGCCTCCCGCCAGAGCCCTGCCTCCTGCAGAGCCACAGCGCGGGGACCCGGGGCCGCCCGGCTGCCCGGAGCCCCTGCCTCCTGCAGGGCCACAGTGCCGCTGCCTCGCTGCCCGGAGCCCCTGCCTCCTGCAGGGCCACAGCATGGGGACCCGGGGCCGCCCGGCTGCCCGGAGCCCCTGCCTCCTGCAGGGCCACAGCACGGGGACCCGGGGCCGCCCCGCTGCCCGGCCCCGCCCCTCCGGGAAGGCCAGCACCTGGGCGGGGCCGCGCTCCGCACGGTGGGTGGCTCGGGGCCCCTGCTGCCCTGGGCCCGGCCGCCCCGGCCTTGAGGTGGGGTGTGCCTGCAGCTCCTGCGGAGATGGGGGCAGCCAGGGGCTCGGGCTGGGCAGGACGAGGCCTCGCCTCTCGCTGCCACTCCGCCCCCGGCCCCCCTCGCCGTCTCACTGGCCCCTGAAGTGGCACGTGGACCTCAGGGGCGGTCACGCTGCTCAGAGAGGCCAGCGTCCTGCCTGGCGTCACACAGCAGGCGTGCGCGGGGCCGCGCTGCCACCCCCGCCTGCGGCAGCCCAGTCGCAGTCGTTATAGTGCAGCCACCTCTAATGGGGGAGGACCGGCTGCCAACATGCACACGGCCGGGACGTTCTCCTGCAGGTCTGGCCACCTGCTCTGCTGCTGCTGGCTCAGCCTCAGCGCTGGTGTCGCAGGGCCTGTCCCGATGTGGGGTGACGGCCCTGAGCCCCAGTCCCTGCCGACGGGATCCCGGCTGGCTCCCTCCTGTCACTCGCAAGCGCTACGAGCACCTACTAAGCCACCCAGGTGACAGTCACGGATAAGCACCGACATGTTTACCCTGGGGCGTGGCCAGCAGGGCGGCCAGTCAGAGAGGGAGGGGGCGGAGGAGGGGCTGTGTGGCCAGGTGGGCAGAGGCCTGGGTCGAGGCGGCCGAGAGGGCGTGAGCCGTGTCACTGAAGGACATGGACCCCGGAGGACCCGGGGCCGAGGGGCAGGAGGGGGGAGGAGGGGGAGGCGGCAGTAGCTTTCGGGGCCTCGTGTCCTCGTGGGCCTGGGGTTTGCCCCTGAGTGAAGGGGGGCTGGGAGAGTGGGAGCGGAGGGACCCTGTGGGCAGGTGAAGTGGCCCAGGTGCTCATCCCGGGGAGAGAGGATGGCGGCCGGGGCCAGGGTCGGGGGTGAGATGGGGTCAAGAATTCCTTTTGGGGCCGGCCGGCCTGGCTCCGTGGTTGAGCATCAACCTATGAACCAGGAGGTCACGGTTTGATTCCCGGTCAGGGCACAGGCCCAGGTTGTGGGCTTGATCCCCAGTAGGGGGCGTGCAGGAGGCAGCCGATCCATGATTCTCATCATCCATGTTTCTCTCTCTCTCGCTCTACTTCTCTGAAATCGTTAAATTATATACTTAAAAAAAAAAAGAATTTGTCTGACAGGTTGGTCTAACAGGACTGGTCCCCAGATTGGGGTTGGGACTGACAGGAGGAGAGGAACCAGACGGCTCCGGACAGCTGGGGAGCCCGTGGGCTGGGGTCCCGGGGAGAGGGGGCGTTGGGTGCGGGTAACGGTGGTGAGGCCGCAGAGTAGGCCTGGCCGCCCTGAGTTTGAGGTGCCTCTTGGGCATCAGTGGGCACTCGGAGGACGGTCCCGATTCGGGAGGCTGGGGCTGGGGTATATCTGGGCGTCATGAGTGTGTGGTTGGCGCTCAGAGCTGGACCGAGGCCCCCCCCCCCCCCCCCCCCCCCCCAGTTCACCCAGACAGAACAAAGGAGTTCAGGTCTGGGTGCAGGGAGGCGTGCATCAGCGGGAGGGAGGAGGGAGGAGAGAGGAGGGAGAGGGAGGAGAGAGGAGGGAGGAGAGAGAAGAGAAGGGAGGAGGAAGGAGAGAAGAGGGAGGAGGGAGGAGGGAGGAGGGAGGAGGGAGGAGGGAGGAGGGAGGAGGGACGAAGGGAGGAGGGAGGAGGGACGAAGCAGATAGAGGAGGTGCTGGGACGTCAGGGAGGCAGGAGGACACACAGGAGAGGCAGGGTCCCCCCAATCTTTCAGAAAGAAGGGGGTCCCTGGGCAGGTCCAGAGCTTTCCGAAGGGGTGCCATGGCCTTGCTGGGACCCGCTGTTCCTGCAGAGGGGCACACGTTGCCGGAGGTTTCTGCGGATGGGAGGGGAGACCAGCCCCGCTTCCTTTGCTGGGAAGATTCTGGGCCGAGCAGAGATGGGGTTCAGGGGTTAATGAAGTGAACTCGCGTCTGCAGACTGGCCCACCGGGGGGAGGGGTGTCTGCGCCGAGCCCCCTCCCGCTCCCGCGCAGGAAGTGTGCCCGCGGCCGGCCAGGGTGGCGTCCGGGAGCCGCCCGTCCACACCGCCCGCTGTGTGCGAGCCCGCGGAAGTGGGCCAGCCGCGCCCGCGCCGGATTAAGGGACGTGGAACGGATTAAAGATCAGCAATGTTAATTAAGAAGTGGTCTTTTCTAATAGGGGCACGGGCCCGAGAACGGGGGGGCTCTCGTTTTGGCAGCGCTGCTCCTGCGGTAACGAAATCGGTCCGCGGGCGGCGGGGGGACCGTCCTGAGGCTCCTCGGAAAGACGTCTCCGTCTGAATCAATTAGCGGGAGGACGGAGGGCCGGGCGGCCGGCGGGCGGGTGGACGCTGGGTGTGGCGGGAGGGCTGTGTGTGAACCTGCAGAGAAGCCCATCCGAGTCCCGGGGTCTGCCGGAACGGGGTGCCCCAGGGAACGTGTTGGGCGGGCCTTCCTGAGGTCTGGCTGCTTCCGGGGTGAGGGCTGAGGCCTGCCGGGACCAGGCCCACCTCGATGGGAACTCCCTGTGTGACCCTGGGCTGTGCCCGCCCCTCTCCGACCGCTCCTTCTGTATCAATTGTGGGTGGCACAAGACTAAGGGGACCAGACGCCCCGCTTTTGGCAGGACAGTCCCGATTTCTTACAATTTGTCCCGCGTCCCGAGGCGTTTTAAAGAAGTCCCAATTTTTGGAAAGAAATAAATCGGGACTTTTTAAAAGTGTCCGCCTCCTGCCAGGGCGGCCATTGCTGGCGGAGAGGAGCGTGCGGTGCCCGGGGCCGCCTCCTTCCTGTGGCCGGTGTCGTCCGTCCCCGTGAGTCAGAGCCGGCGGCTCCCGGGGGATTCCGCTTCCCAGAACCCGCCCGCTGTCTGCCCCCCCCGCCCCCCCAGGACGGAAGAGCGGGGGGCTTCCTGGCGGCCCCGGGGGCGGCGGGCCGGGCCGGCCGGCGGGGGGCGGTGACGAAGCCCAGGAAGCGTCCGGAGGGGAGCGAGAGGAAGCCCGCGGCCAGGGTTTCCTTCCGCGAGGGAATTTTCTAGACTTTCCCTGGCGCGGCGCACGGAGGCGGGGCCCGGACGCCGTGCCCGGGGCAGGAAGCGGTGGTGAGCGTGCATGTGTGTGCGCGTGTGCACACGTGTGAGTGACACCCAGACACGGGCTCCCGGGCCCCCGCAGACCCACCCTGCGCTCTCGCACAAAGCGAGTTCTTTTCCTGGAGCCACCGTCGCAGAGTCGTGATGGGGACTCTGTCTGCCAGTCCTGCCTCTTCTTTCGTCCTCACCCGGTGCTTTCTCCCGTTGGGTGTTAGAGAGCGTGCAAGGAGGGGGAGGCAGAGAGGAACGTCGGAGTGAGAGAGATACGTCGGCTGGCTGCCTCTGGAATAGGTCTAAGGGCATGGACCTTGGTTGCAGGCACATCCCCAGTAGGAGGTGTGCAGGAGGCAGCTGATCGATGTTTCTCTCTCATCGCTGTTTCTAACGCTCTCTCCCTCTTTAAAAAATCAATAAAAAAAAAATCAATAAAATATATTCTAAAAAACACACACACACACACAAAAGGAAACAAAAAATTTACAACTCAGGTGCATGCCCTTGACCAGGAATTGAACTTGAGACCCTTGGGTCTGCGAGTCGATGCACTAACCACTGAACAAAACAGCCGGGTGGCCACCCTGTTTTAAAGACGTGGGACCGGACTAAGGCCGGAGACAGAGGCTTGTGGAAACACAGGTGCTGGGGCCCCCTTTGCAGGAAAGGGCTGTGGCACGTGGCCTGCGTTTTACCAGGCCCCGTGGCCAGGGGCACCCTCCCCTCCTTCCCCCCCGGAAGCCAGCCTGCGCCTCGGGGACCTCGGACGCTCACAGCGGCTCTCGGGGCGCCCAGCAGAGAGGAGCCCTTCGCGGAGACGCAGACCCCTCCTCCGGGGTCTCTCCCGGCGCCTCTCCCGGGGCCGTGGACCTGGGCCGTGGACCCGGGCCGTGGACCCGGGCCGGACGTGGGGACCGGCCTGAGCCCCCCCAGGCCCCGCGCTGGGGGCAGGCTCTCCAGCCCGTCCTCAGGAGAGGTCCCAGCCCGCGCCGAGCCGCTGGGGTGTGAAAAGGTGGCAGATGGGCGTGCGGCTCGGACCCCGTCCCTGTCAAACCGCGGCCGCGTGTGTCCGGGAAGGTGAGATCGCGCTCATCAGAGCCGGCACTGCGCGGACGCCGCGCGGGGACCTGCCGACTCCGCCTCAGACCGGCCGCGGGCCCCTCCCACTCCGGGCGCGGGCGGCTCCGTAACCAGAACAGCCGAGCTTCGTTTTTCTGGGACAGAGATGCTCGGGGGGAGAGACACAGCTCTGGGGAGAAAGCCGGGGGTGGGGGGCACCCCTGTCCGCTGGTACCCGCCCGGCACAGGGACCGTGGGTGCCCGTCTGCGGTCTGGGCAGAGCCTCCGCGTGGGCACCTCCGGGCTGGACCCGCCTTTCCCGTAAGCGTCCGGCTCCCTGCGCCCGGCTCCCCGCGCCCGGCTCCCTGCGCCCGGCTCCCTGCGCCCAGCTCCCCATGCCCGGCTCCCCGCGCCCGCGCCTGCCTAGTGGGGTCTCTCCTGGGACCTCCCTCCCGAGGCCAGGAAGCTGGGGCTCAGGGCTGCTGGCCGCCCCCTGGGGGTGCCCTGGCCTAAGGAGGGGGTGCCCCTCCACCAGCCTCCTCCCTGTTTACCACCGAGGACATGGTATGCAGCCCCTGGGCCTACGGGAACCCGGCCTTCCCCCTGCGGAGCCGCGGGCTGTGAGCCCGGCCGGCGTGGCTCAGGGTTTGAGTGTCAGCCTGTGAACCTGGAGGTCACGGTTCGATTCCCGGTCAGGGCACAGGCCCGGGTTGTGGGCTCCATCCCCAGTGTGGGGCGTGTGGGAGGCAGCTGATCCAGGATTCTCTCTCATCAATGTTTCTCTCTCTCTCTCTCCCTCTCCCTTCCTCTGTGAAATCCATGAAAACGTACTTTAAGAAAGAGAAGTCAGCTGCAGGCTGCGGTCCGGCCGTCTTCACCTCGGCCCGTAGCTCCCGGCCCACCGGCTCTGCGGCGGGAGCCGGACCGGGGAGCGGAGAGCCGGGGCCTGGGAGGCCCTGGTGCTCGATGGAGCGCCGGCCCCTCCCTGCCTCTCTCTGCGGCTGTGACCCCTTCCCATCCGGGACTCAGTTTCCCGCCGGTGACGGAGGCTGGCTCTGGTTCCGGCAGAGAAGGGACCTTGTGGGGAGGTTTCCGATGCTGTTTGAGACTCTGACCGGCCATGGCCTGCGGCCGGCGGGGCTCTCAGCCCTGCCTCTCGGCGTCAGCCCAGGTCAGACCCTCGTCCGTGCTGAAAGCGGTAATTCTTTCCACTCGGCCTGTACCTGGCCGTCCTTCCTGAGCTGCTTTCCATTCGCAGCTCCCGAGGGTGGCTCCCGCTGCCGCCTGAGGCACGGCCCGGCCCCCGCAGGAGGCCCGGAAATTGGTGCGAAGTCAGAGGGAGCATTGATTTTTCTGACTGTTATTCTATTTTGAGACACGGATGTAACAATCTGCATTTGCTTAAAAATGACTAACGTGGCCCGGCCAGTGTGGCTCAGAGGCTGAGCGTCGACCTAGGAATCAGGAGGTCAGGGTTCGATTCCCGGTCAGGGCACAGGCCCAGGTTGTGGGCTCCATCCCCAGTTGGGGACGTGCAGGAGGCAGCCAGTCACTGACGTTCTGTCTCATCATGGATGCTTCTCTCTCTCTCCTTGTCCCTTCCTCTCTGAAATCAATAAAAGTCTATTTTTTCTTTTTTTTTTTTTTTTTAAAAAAATGACTAACGTGGCGGACCGTCCAGCAAAGGGCCCTGCCCCCCCCCTCTCTCTCCCTCTCTCTCCCTCTCTCTCTCTCTCTCCCTCTCCCTCTCTCTCTCTCCCTCTCTCTCTCTCCCTCTTTCTCTCTCCCTCCCTCTCTCCTTCTCTCTCTCTCTCTCTCTCTCTCTCTCTCTCTCTCACAAAAGCACTCCTGAGCCAGCAGCCTGCCCTCTCGTCTTTGCGTCGTGCAGACCCTGGAAAGGGACCGGCCTCGCGGGTCCCCGACAGGAGGCTCGGTGATGGGAAATGAATTGGCTCTCGGGCGATCGATAGGAAATTAGCGGCGTTTAATCAGAGGCCCGGCCTCCTGTTGACCGAAGGCCAGGGCGCCGCAGGCAGCCGGGCCGCGGGGCGTGCGTGTGCATGGCGATGGCGGGGACCGGCCCTCCGGGTGGGGGCGGCCGGGCCTGGGGGTGGGTCTGGAAGTTTCTGCTTCTCTGCCCGCGTGGCCTGTGACCTGTGGCCCCGCCTCGGCGGCCTCCCCTCGCGCTGTGTGGGAACGTGTCTTGGTGAGTCCAGGGCTCCCAGCAGGCCTTGCTCTCACCGGCGGGGGTGGGCCCAGCGCCCTCGCCACCTAAATCACTCCCCATTGGTGTGTCTCTGCAGAGGCCCCTCCGACGTGCCTCTGCGCCCCTGGCCCTGTGGGTTCGGAGACCCCCAGCGTGCCTGGCCCCCTGTGCTGGGTGGTGGGCGCAGCACCCTCGGGGGCGGTGGAACGAGCAGAACGCCGGCCTCAGCAGGTCCATGAGGTTGGGCAGCCCCGGCCCGGCGTCGGTGACCACAGCGCGGCCCCGGCTCCCGGCTCCCTCAGCCTGGCCTCTGGTCCTGTCTTTGGGGTGCACACCCCTTCCTTGGCCCCTTCTCTCCCCGTTTCCCCCGCCCGGGGGCTGCTCTTTCTGCTGCAGCCGCCAGGGCGTGATCCGCACCCCAGACCCTCGCCGTGAGCCGTTAGGCGCCGGGCCACGGCGCGGCCACAAATGAGCCGGACCGACCGAGCGCCCAGGCTGCCCCTCCGGCTCCCTCCCCCTCCCCCTCCCGCCCGCGCCTCCGTCCCCTCCTTCCCAGCGGCCGGCGGAGACCAGCGTGATGGCGGGCGAGGGCAGCGCGGCCCGGCCTCGGGCGGCCGCGGGGAGGGAGCGGAGCACAATTTTCACGGCTCCAGGAGGCCCGTCCCACTGTTCCCATTACTGCGTGCGGCGAGCGGCGGCCGGCGCGGAGCCACGCTGTTCCGCCGGAGAAACCGCCTCCTCCTCCTCCTCCTCCTCCTCCTCCTCCCCCTCCTCCCCCTCCTCCCCCTCCCCCTCCTCCCCCTCCTCCCCCTCCTCCTCCTCCTCCCCCTCCCCCCCCTCCTCCTCCCCTCCCCTCCTCCTCCTCCTCCTCCTCCTCCTCGGCGGAGGTGCCGTGATGGCTTTGTCTCCCGCCTCCTGCTCTGCCCCTCCCGCCTCGCCTCCCCCCTCCTCCCGCTCTCCTTCCGCCCCCTCTGCCCTGCGGGGCTGGGGGCTGGGGCTCTGACTCTGCAGTGGGCTCAGCACGGGGCAGCCCCAGGAGGCGGGTCACACGCCCACGGCGGGCGGGGTGCTGGTCCCACGGCGCCCGGCCGGCCGGGTAAGCAGCCAGCCGTGCTTTGTGTGCGGCCGCAGCCACGTGCCCCGAGTAGCACTGGCACGCAGTGGGCGGTCAGTCCGTGTTCACTGACCGACTAAGGACATGGACCGTGGCCAAAACCGGTGTGGCTCAGTGGATAGAGCGTCGGCCTGCGGACTGAAGGGTCCCAGGCTCGATTCCGGTCAAGGGCATGGACCTTGGTTGCGGGCACATCCCCAGTGGGGGATGTGCAGGAGGCAGCTGATCGATGATTCTCTCTCATCGATGTTTCTAACTCTCTCTCCCTCTCCCTTCCTCTCTGTAAAAAATCAATAAGATATATATATATATTTTTTTTTTTTAAAAAAGGAAACAGTAAAATAAAAAGTTTTTAATAAAAAAATAAAAATAAATGGGCTGTGTGTCTGCTCTGGGTCCCGCTGCGGGGGGAGGCTGGGGTGAGGTCCCCAGGGAGGCCACCCCCCGGGGAGCCCCCGGGCTGAGCAGGAGGGGCCATCGCTCCCATTTCCCAGTGAGGAGACCGAGGCTCCGATGTGTCCCTGTGTAACGGAGGTCACGCCCGCGTGGACTTGAACTTGGGTCCCAAATCTCCAAAGAAGGGACACGTTCACAGGTGCCCAGCGCACCTCCCTGCCTGGCCCTGGGCTTGGGGGGCCGTGGAGGCTCTGGCTGGGCATGCTGCCCGCCCCCGGCTGCCTCCAGCCTCCGAGGGCTCTGGGTGTGCTCACGCTGTGACCTTCAACCTTGACCTCAGCCTGGGGTCAGCCGGGGGGAGATTTCACGTAAAAACATGAATTTCCTTCTTTTAAAAAAAGAAACGGCTGAGGTGTCTGCACCGGCACCCCCTCTTTTGTATGGTGACCCCCTCCCCTCCCCCAGCCCCTCCCAGCTCATTCTGCTCATTTGCATGAAGGGAGGCATTGGCCCGCTGTGGTGAGTGTCCCGAGGGCTGTCTGACCCATCGGAGCCTCCGCCTGCCTGTCCATCCGTCTGCCCGTCCTTCCGCCCGTCCGCCCTCCGTAGCCCAGGTCCCGGACGAGGAGGCCAGCGAAGTGGAAGGTCTGGTCTGAGGGGAGAGATGGCCCTCGCCCTGTGAATCATCTTGGCCTCAGGCTCTAGAATTCCTGACAACAGAGGAGACGTCTTCTGGAAGATTCTAGTCCTTTCCGTGGCCAACCATGGGCCTGTGGAGAGAGGGGCCGCATGGCCAGCCAGGGCGAGTGTCCCAGCAAGGCTCGTGTGATGCAGCACAGGCCACGTTCAGGGCCACGTTATGGGCCACATTCAGGGGCCACGTTCAGCGTGGGCGGCCGTGGCTTTGAAATTCCGCGCACGGAGCCATCGCGCTGACCGGGAGCCCTGGCACCGCCGGCAGCTTCCTCACTTAAGAAGCCGACCTCGGACGGCAAGTAGCTGTTAAAATATTTGCCTGTAGCTCCGCGTGTTAAATGTCACCCACTGTCCGCACTGCAAACAGTTCAAACCTGAAGGCAAACAGCGGCTGCCTCTCGGAATGTGGGGCCAGCCGTGAGGGCTCAAGCCGGGGGTCTGATTGGGTCGGCGGGCTCCGGGCCACCCCCTCCCGCCCTCCTGCCCCCCTCCTGCCCCCATCCCGCCAGCCCCGGCGTGCGTGCATGCGTGTGCGTGAGACAGGTTCAGGGAGCCGTGTCCTCTCCAGCAGGGCCAGGGGTTTGACCTCGCGCCCAGGTTCCTATCAGAGCTCCCCCCCCCCTGTTCCCTCCCCCCAGTCCCCCGCGGGACCAGCCTGGGGGAAGGTTTGTAGGAAACGCAGGCCTGTTGGGCTGGCTGCCTCTGGTTTTCTATTCGAAACAATGTTGCTCCAGGCTAATCAGAGGGGAAACTGAGGCTACCTTGCTGGATCTGGGGAGGGCGCAAGAAAAGGGGCTTGTGAATGTCGATTTGTTACTGTTATTTTTTAAAAAGATACATTTTATTGACTTTTTACAGAGAGGAAGGGAGAGGGATAGAGAGCTAGAAACATGGACCAGCCGCCTCCTGCACACCTCCCACAGGGGATGTGCCCAAAGCCAAGGTACACGCCCTTGACTGGAATCGAACCTGGGACCCTTCAGTCCGCAGGCCAATGCTCTATCCACTGAGCCACACCGGTTTCGGCTATTACTGTCATTTCTTAATCCTCACCTGAGGTTCTTTTTTCCATTGAGAGTGGAAAGGAGGTGGGAAGTGGGGGGAGGGGGGGTGGGGGGGGAGAGAGAGAGAGAGAGAGGGGAAGGAAAGAAACATCGATGTGAGAGGGACACATTGATTGGTTGCCTGGTGCACGCACCTGATCGGGAGCAGGGACTGAACCTCCAGCTGAGGCACGTGCCCCTCACGGGGAGTCAAACCTGCGACCCTTCTGTGCAAGGGCCTGCGCTCTAACCACTGAGCTGCCGCCAGGGCGGGGTTTGGATGTGGATTTCAGAGTGACCTGTCCTCTGCCCCCTGCAGGCTGGCAGAGGTCGCTCACTCAAGGTCGCAGAGCCCGTGCTGGGCCTGGGGGCCGGAGGAGGACGCGCTCGTTTTCCACGGAGCCACGGCGGCAGGGGGACCGGTCGCAGGTGCCGAGTCAGACTCGGACCCGCTGCCGTGGCCTCGCTCACGCTGTCACCCTCAGAGCCGCCGCGGGGTCCTCTCTCTCCTGTGAGCCAGGGCTCGGTGGCGCTCATGCCCAGGGCTGCCGGCGGCTGAACCAGGGAGGGCCCCTCGGACAGACCGCGAGGGCTCGGGAGCGCCACCCCCGGTGGTGCCCGGGCGGAGCATGGGGTGGCGTCCTCGGGAATCAGCCGGGTGGGGCGCTGCCGGGGCGGCGTGTGAGGCCGGCTTTCCAGGTGCCGATTCCGTCTGCTCCCCATCCGGGCCCCTGGCCTGGTCCTTGCCTGCGGGGGCTCACGCGGCTCCGGCCGCCCCCGGGAGAACCTGGGTGGGGCCCGAGGGTCAGGTGCCCTGTTTGGGGGTGCTTTTCCCAACCCTGGGCCTCGGTGGGAGGAAAGAAGCTCCTATGACCCAGGGGTCCCGGTTCGATTCCCGGTCAGGGCACAGGCCCGGGTTGCGGGCTCCATCCCCAGTGGGGGGCGTGCAGGAGGCAGCCGGTCCCCGATTCTCTCTCCTCACGGATGTTCCTCTCTCTCTCTCTTCCTCTCCCCCTTCCTCTTTGACACCAATAGAAATAGATTTAAATAGAAAACCCGATGCAGAGACCAGGTTTGCATCCTTGGGGGCCTTTGGGGGCGGTGACCTCTGACGCTGACCCGCCCCTCCCGCGCCCGGAGGACGGCAGACGGGAGAGCCGGCACACGCGTGGCCTGCGCTTCCGCTGGCGGCCGGGATGCGCTGTTCCGGAACGCGCTGCCAGGGAAAGACGGCCAAAACGAAAAGAAAAAAACACAGGGAGCCGGATAGCAGGGGATCGTTTAAACACGTCTATTAACGCGGGTGTTAAGTAAAGCAGCACGCGTGTGCTGGAGGGACGGGGCGTCTGGAGAGTTGGCGCGGTGGATGCCGCCGGGATTGCGCCTCCCTCTCCCCCTCCCTCCTCCCTCCCTCCCTCCCCTGCCCTCCAGAACGTTTTCTTAAAAGTTTATGTTTTTATTGATTTCAGGGGCAGAGAGAGAGAAGCAGCAATGATGAGAGAGAATCGTGGAATGGCTGCCTCCCGCACGCCCCCTACTGGGGATCAAGACCCACAACCCGGGCATGTGGCCCTGACCTAAATCGAACCCGGGACTCCTCAGTCTGCAGGCCGAGGCGCGCTATCCACTGGGCAACACAGGCCAGGGCCAGGGCATTTCCTGCCCGGGGAAGAGGCGGTGAGGAGGCGCCGCACAGCCTCTGGCTGCCGTCTCCGGGGCTCTGTGTGACTGAGGAGGGGAGGTTCCCGGCGACCACGCTCGCCTCTTCCCTTCCCTGTCCTCGCTGTCGCCGGAGCAGCAGCCCTGGTTTCCGGAGAGAGGGGCTGCCTGGCTTTCCGCGGGGCTGCTCTCCGGCTGGCCGGGAGCTGGCGTGTTCTGATTAAAAAAAAAAAAAAGGGACCTAAACATGGAGCATCCCTTAATTGGTGGGAAGCGAGCTGTTTTGATGGGCCACCGGCGGCCACATTGATTTTTCCCGCCTCGTCGCTGCTCCGGGCGGCGTGCTGGGCCCTGCCCCGCCCCCAAAGGCAGAGGCCGGCTCTCGAGCCGCGGATGTGTGTTCCCGGGTGTTTGGTGTCTGTCAGGTGCGTGTGTGTGCGTGCATGTGTGCGTGTGCGTGTGTGTGTGTGTGTGTGTGTGTGCACGTGTGCCCATTAGCAGCAGAGCCCTGAGCCCCGGCTGTTTCTAAATCGGTGCGTTTACAGGACGGGGGCTTTCGCCTCGAAGTGAACGCACTCTCACCTCGTTCTTCTCTCTGGTTTTGGGGACCGGCCCTCGGGGGCCTCCAGGTCGCTGCAGGGTTGGGGGGACGCGCACCTGCACGCACGCCCCTTTGCGCGGGCAGACGTGTTTGCACCCGTATCTTGGCACGGAGCAGCGGGGTCTCCATACGTTCAGTCGGCGCTGGTTCCTGGGCGGAGTCTGACATGCAGGACAGACCGTGGGCGGAGACACCCCGCGCGGGCCCCCGGGCCCGCTAGTCGGAGTCTCTGTGGACCCGTGGGCAGGTGTCTCCACTGGCGTGTCTGGGATTGTGATCTGCGCTCGGCGTTACGTGGGCTTGGTTTGCACGTGGACGGACACGTCCTCCGTGTTTTCCTGCTCATCTCTCCGCTGAGGCCGGGTGCCGTTCCCCAGGTGCCTCCGGAACCGTCCACAGGGTGTGGGTGCCCCAGGCGCCTCTCCTTTGACATGGGAACAGCACCCATGGGCAGGGGCCCCGCCACGTGCCGGCTTCCAGCCGCCGGGCGCGGGAGCCTGAGGAACGGGTCTGCGTGTGTGTACGTGCCTCTGACAGCAGCATGGGTGAGACGCTCTAACCACTGAGCCGCCGGCCAGGATCTAACCACTGAGCCGCCGGCCAGGGCTTCACACACTTCCCCGTGTGGATTTGGCGCTTGCTTGCGCCGTGCTCAGCGGAGAGGAGGCACGTTGTCGGAAAGACACCGGCCCGGCCTTTCGAGGGCTGGCTCTCCCCATCCATGGGTTCTGGGCCGGGGAGAAGGCGCAGGTGCGCCTGACGCGCGTGGGTGGACTCTGTGGCCGTGCCGGCAGCCGCGCTGCCAGTTCCCTGAGCCAGGACTCTGTGCCGGAGCCCGCCTGGGCCAGCCCGTGCCGGGCTTGGTGTGCGTGTGGCAGGGGGATGGAGGGTAGCGGGGCGGCGGGGGGTGGGGGGGGGGGCGCGATCTTGGCTATGTGATCTCCCACCCCTACGTTCGAGGCTCTGGGGGAACGGAAGCGTGTCTGTGTGTCAGGAACAGCGGGTGGCGGTTCCGCAGACAACGTGGGCGAACGGGTTTGTGGGAGACACATCTAAGGCGTGTCACCTCCCTGGCGGGCCCAGCCCCAGCGTCCGTGCACTGCGGGCCCGTGGCAGGGGGGCCCCAGAGGAGATCTGAGCCAACCACTCAAGAATCCAGTTGACGCCCTGGGCGGCGTGGCTCAGTGGACAGAGCGTCGGCCTGCAGGCTAAAGGGTCCCGGGTTCAATTCCGGTCAAGGGCATGTACCTGGGTTGCGGGCACATCCCCAGTAGACGGTGTGCAGGTGGCGGCTGATCCGATGTTTCTCTCTCATCGATATTTCTAACTCTCTATCCCTCTCCCTCTCTGTAAAAAAAATAAATAAAATATATATTTTAAAGTAAAAAAGTCTAGTTGAGAAAGAGGGCACCGCATACTACAACCCCCTCCCCCCCCAAAAAAACACAAACCCTGATATTTACATACAGAGAGTCGTGTCGAACGCACCCTGGGAGGCCAGCAATTCAGTAGGTCTTCATGAGCGCTGGACACCTCTCCCGAACCCTGTCCCGAGACCCCAAGGGCACAAGATCCCAAGACCTGAGACCCTAAGACCCTCAGGCCCCCAGACCCTGAGACCCCGAGACCTCGAGACCTCGAGACCCCCAGACCCCGAAACCCCCAGACCCCGAGACCCCGAGGCCCCGGCCGCTCACGGGCTGTGTCCTCCCTCGCAGGCCTGGACGGAGAGCCGGAGTGTGAGCCGAAGGCCGGCCGGGCGCTGGAGGACAGGAGCAGCGTGACCAGCCAGGAGGAGCGCAATGAGGACGAGGACGACATGGAGGACGAGTCGCTCTACACCTGCGACCACTGCCAGCAGGACTTCGAGTCGCTGGCCGACCTGACGGACCACCGGGCCCACCGCTGTCCTGGAGGTAGGCTGGCGGGCTGGTGCGCGCCGCGGTGCCGGCGGGCGGCTCGGCGGGCGATGGGACGTGGCGACAGCCGGAGGCCTCCAGTGAGACCCGGGAATTAATCATGTCATTCCACTGCGAGTGTCATTTATGTGGCGTCTAGGGTCCCCTGCACCCGCCTCTTAAGTAATTAACAATAAACGCGAGCGCGTGCCGGCCGGCGGGAGTAGGGGGGCGGCTCCCCTCCCCGTCCCCGGTCCCCGGTCCCCGAGTCCGTCCTCCGAGGTTCCCGGAAGGCCGTGTGGCGAGGCCGATGGGAAGAGGTTGTTGGTGCCCGGGGAGGCGGCTGGAGTGTGAGAGCTGGTGTAGCAGGCGCTCCCAGGCAGGCTGGTGGCGGGACGCGGGGGGTTGCCCAGGCTGGGAAGAGCCCATGCAGACTCGGACCCGGGTTCTCCTCCCCCGTGCGGGGCCTCCCGCTTGTCTGCGTGGCTGGTTGGACCAGAGGGTCGTCCTGGGCTCTGTGTCCTTGGTGCCAAGGCCAGGGGTCTGCAGGAGGATTTCAGACTTCTCACGTCGTGTGTGACCGCATGCCCGGGGGACGGTGGGGGGTGCGTGTGTACGTGGAGTGGGGGGCGCTGGCTCATGTATTCCCTGGCGCGTGGCAGCCGTGCTATCTGTGTTCCCACACAACGGTCTCCAGGCATCACCTTCCCTTGTGATTGTTGGATGGAAATATGTTGGATGCTGGTTTATGGGGGAAAGGAACCTAGAATCTCAGTGCACTATTCCAAAGGGGACGGATTACCTGCTTTTTTTGGGGGTGGGGTGGGGTGGGTCTGTGGTGGGGTGGGGGGAATCTGCTGGTAAGAAGTAGGTTGGGCCGGGACCGGTGTGGCTCAGTGGATAGAGCGTCGGCCTGCGGACTGAAAGGTCCCGGGTTCGATTCCGGGCAAGGGCATGTACCTTGGTTGTGGGCACATCCCCAGTAGGGGGTGTGCAGGAGGCAGCTGATCGATGATCCTCTCTCATCGATGTTTCTAACTCTCATCTCTCTCTTCCTCTCTGTGAAAAATCAATAAAATATATTTAAAAAAAAAAAAAAAAGTAGGTTGGGACTCAAAGTTCTCACTTTCCCCTACTTTGCATACGACCTTGGAAGTTTGAAAGCCAAGTATTGGGGGAAGTGCTATGACTTTCCCTCAAGTGACATCCATACCTGCACCAGCCCTGGCTAGGCCACGTGCCTGCTCTCAGTCTCTGAAGGGGACAGATACCCCAAAACAATGCTCCCAAGAGGACTCTTACAGGCTTGGCATTTCCGGGGCTCAGCCAATCAAACCCCAGGCGTTTGGGGTTTGTGATGGTTCAGCCGCAGGCAGAGGCGATGGCCGACTTGCGGTCTTAGGATGAGGAGGCGCGGAGAGGGAAGGATGCTTGCTCGACCAAAGGTCACACAGCGATTTGGTGGCCGAGCCGGGACCGCCCGGGGCCTCCGCGGTGGACTGGGTCCCGCTTGAGAAATCCCGGATGCCGTTGTATTTCTTCACTGAGCCGCGCCTGAGAACGGAATACTGCCACTTCCCTTTGGAGCAGCCAGCACGCTGATCTCCCATAGAAACGCCGTTCTCGCTCGCTCGGAGAGGGAGGACAGTGCTCAGGGCCCTCTGTTCATCTCCAGCCCCTCCCCGAGGCCCTTCCCGGCACCGCTCGTGCCCCTCCCCCGTCCTCAGAATCCAGGAGGCGTTTTATTTTATTTTTTAAGTATTTGCTTATTGATTTTTTTACCGAGAGGAAGGTCCCAGTTCGATTCGAGCCAAGGGCACAGGCCTGGGTGCAGGCTCTATTCCCGACCTTGGTCAGGGTGCGTGCAGGAGGCAACCAATCGATGTCTCTCTCTCTCTCATTGATGTTTCTCTCTATCTCTCTTTCCCTTCCACTCTCTTGAAAATCCATGGGTGAGGGTTAACAACAACAACAAATAGGAGAAGGGGAATTTGCTAAAATAGTGCCAGCAAAACACACACATACACACACTCGCACACACACACACACACACACACACACACAGAAGCCCTCTTCATGGCTGCATCTCGCTGCTCAGCCGGGTGCCTGCCGGCCGAGGCCTGGGGCCAGGAGCGGTGCCAGCCCCGGGGGCAGGTCCCTCCCTCGTGGCTCAGGCCAGCGCTGCATGGAGCGCAGTGGGGAGTCATTGCACCCCGTTTGCTCAGCTGCAGCCGCGCTGACCTGGCGCCATCAGCACAGGCCGGCCCGGTGGCTGGCACCTCTGCCGCCTCGAGCCCATCTGCCCGCGGCCGGTGTGTGCCGGCTTGGCCCTCTCTGGCTCTGGCAGCGTGGGAGGGGGCCCGCCTGCCCGCCTGCCTTGCCGCGTTGGGTGTGCTGGTTCTGGTGCCATTTGGGCAGAACAGAGCGGGCACGTTCCAGCCGCTGGGACGCTCTGCCAAGGGCGCAGGTGCAGGGCGCCGGTGCCCTCTGCCCCGGGAGCGCCCCCAGCGCCCGCGTGCCAGCCGCCATCTCACCGCACACTGGCCTGGGGGCTGAGCCCAGTTGGCACCCCCAGGTGGAGACCCTCCTGCAGGCAAACAGCATCCGGCAAGGCTCCCGAGTCCGACGGCCACGGGGCGGACAAAGGCCAGGGGCCGATCCTGGAAGCACGCGCCTGGGTTAGGGGGGGACCCGCTCAGGGAGGGGAGCCACCCGCAGGATCAGCCAGCGGCGGATGCGGGGCGACTGGAGACAGTGAGCAGAAAGGCAGACCTTACCCCCGGCTGGAAAGCTCCCATGTCCACGGGTCTGTGTCCCCCAAATTCACCTGTTCGTGGAGCCGATGGAGGGGGCGGGGGGGCGGGCTTGATTGAAAGCTCCCGGGAGAGAGAGGCCTGCAGGGGCGGAGGGGATGCCAGGAGGCGGGGTGCCCGGCCTGGTGTTGGGGCCGTGGAACAGGCCGAGGGGTTGGCAGAGAGCCGGTGTGGGCCTGGTGTCCCCGCTGGGCGGTGGGGCACTGGGGCCCCCCTCCCCGAGCAGGTGGGGTGGCGGGGAGAGGGCGGCCGCTCGGAAAAGAGGAAACTGGATCCCTGCTCTCCACACCAAACAGATCCCAAACGGACCAGAAACCCAAACACGAAAAGAAAACTTAAAAACACGGAGAGCAAACAAGCAGTTTTTAAAAAAAACACCAAAATAAAATAGCATCCGAGGGGGAAGCCTGTTCTAAATATAACCCTCCGCCCAGAGGCCATAAAACAGAGAATATTCGGCCGCGTGGAGATAAAAGGCGACCGACCGCGCTGCCCAGGCCGCAGTCAGTCAGGCCTCGGCCATGTTTCTGAGTGTGCGAGGCGCCCCTGCCAGCCCCGGGAAACACCCATGATCCCCGGGACCCGGGGCCCAGGCCGAGCGGGGGCGGGGGGGGGGGCCCGAGGCCAGCGCCGTGGGGATGGGTTGCTAGCGCACCGGTCTCTCGGCAGTTGAATACCTCCCGTGTGCAGAGGGCAGAGATGGAACCAGAAAAAGAAATACCACTGACCTTACATGTTTAGAAAGATTCAGAACTGTCCGTGTAAACCACAGAAAATACCTTTTCTTTTTTTAACCTACCAGACTGTGTTCTTGGTGCTGAAGCTCGGAGGGTCTTGGCCTCCTCTCTGCCCGCCGGGTCGCCGTGGCCTGGGGCTGAGCGCACAGTAGGTGCTCAGTGAGTGGTTGCTGATCTTGCCCCCACAGCGGCCTCGGCTGGTGTGAGGGCCCGAGGTGTCCGGGATAAGGGAGGCCGTGGGAATGCCCCCGGGGAAAGGGCTGGGAGGCGGGAGACGGCGGCCTGTGCCCGGACACATAGTAGGTCTTCCGTTAGCGGGGGACCAGAGGGGGAGCTTAGAGCAGGAAGAGAGGATTTTCCGACGTCAAATCCCGGTTGAGCATGGACTGCGCCTGGGGGCGGAGGAAGTGAGTCCGGGCCCTCCGAGGGCTTCCTGGTGGGCACATCCGATGACCGCAGGGCCGGGGGAGGGGGACGCCGAGGTGGGGGTCCAGGGCCTGGCACTGGGCGACGCTGCAGGCCCCTCTGCACCCTGAGACCCTGCGCGGGGCACCCCTTCCCCACACCCTCGCCGGGAAGAACAGAGAGCACCCCGAACAAAACGAGCGGCCATCCCGTGCCTCCCGCTGGCCCGGTGTGCGTTCTTCCTCGCACCCCGCACCCCCCCGGCCGGCCTCGGAGGCTGGGGCCGCCCCGTGGGGGCCAGGAGGCGGGCAGGGACCCCTGGAACCGGGCTTGGGCTGGGCCTGGAACGGAGCGGAGCTGTCGGGGGCGGGTTTGGCCGCGTGTTGAAACGCCGAGTACCAGCCCAGGGGAGGATATGCAGGGGATTCCGAACGGCTCCCCTTTCTGCTCCGCGGCTCTGTTCTGGAGGAGGTGGCTTTGGAAATGACATCGGTGCCGGGAGGGGGTGCGCGGGGAGTATGATGGAGGCCCGAGTCTCCGCCCCCCACGCCGTGGGCTGTGCCAGTCAGCGCTGCCTGCGGGCGGAGGTCAGCTCTGTCGGAGCGGGTCTGCCCCTCTGAGGACGGGTGGGGGCTGCGGGGTGAGGAGGGGAGGAAGGAGGGGACTGGCATCCGCCTGTGGCCTCCCAGCCCCTTCCCAGCGTCTGCTCCCAAGGCGGCTTCTGCCTGAGTCCCGCACGGGGACGGAATCCATGGCACCGACCTGGCCCCTCCCCCCTCCCCGCACCCCAGGGCCTTTGCACGACTCCCCCCCCCCCCCGCCCCCGCACACTCATATGCCTGTGCAGGCTGTGCTTGGAGAGCTCCTCCAGCTCCGTGTGGGTCTCCTGCACCGCCAGCTTCTGAGCGCGGCCCTCTGACCCCCCCCCCCCCCACCAGCTAGAGCTGCTCTCCTGTCCCCAGCCCATCTCCCCGTGGGAGTGCCCCCACAGCCATCACATCACAGTCCTCTCGGTGGTTGTATTCTGGATCTCTGTCTTCGCTGCTGGAAGGTGACCTTCGGAGAGGAGTGCCTTCCGTGGGCTGCATCCGGCTCTGGCCTGCCGGGGCCTGCGCACAGTAGGTGGCCAGGGCGTCCTGGGAATTCCATGGGCTGTCTAGTCCCCTCTGGTCTGTAGACGGCTCCTGTCAGAGGCCACCCGCCCCACCCAGCCCTCCCCCCCCCTTTCCTGCCCCGGGAAGAGCCGTGCTTCCTGGGGGCGGGGAAGGGGCCGTGGACCAGACCGGCGGGTGCGTCCTGCTCTGCGCTGGGGGGTACGGCCCCTCCCCCTGGAGACCTTCCGTTTTTATCAAGGCCCTACTGTGTGCGGGCCGTGGTGCGGTGCCGGGGACCGCGCGGGTTCCTTCGGGCGGGCGACAGACGATAAAGGGGCGAGGGGGTGGCTCCGAGGCTGAGCATCGACCTAGGAACCTGGAGGTCAGGGTTTGATTCCCGGTCAGGGCACAGGCCCGGGTTGGGGGCTCCATCCCCACTGTGGGGTGTGCAGGAGGCAGCCAGTCCATGATTCTCTCTCATCATTGGTGTTTTTCTCTCTCTCTCTCCCTCTCCCTTCCTCTCTGAAATCAATAAAAATATTTAAAAACAAAACAAACAATAACAACAACAAAACCAAATCACGCCCGAGCTGCCGACGCCATTTGCTCAGAGGGAGAGCGCCCCCGGGGCGGTTGGTGAGGGCGGGACCGCTGTGCCCGGAGGCCACATGGCCCCCCTCCGCCGGTCCCTCCCTGCCGGCTCCCCGGACAGAGGCGGGAGGAGTCAAGGGCAGCAGAAGGTCAGGGAGCTCCCGAGGAGCCGGGTCCATTATGATTTTATTTATACGCAGGAGCCGTCCATTCCCGCCGTCCGGGCCCGGAGGACGCGCTGGGCGCCGGGCCTGGGCGCCGCGGTTTCTGTGAGGACGCGGGCCCGGTCGCACCCCCCGCTCGGAGTCCGTGTGGAGGCCGCATCGGAGCTGGCGTCGGCCAGTCCCCCGCGGGCGCTGTGCCGGGAGGCCGCGTGGTCTGCAAACAGCTTTGCAGACTGTGCCGGGGCGGGTACAGCAGCCATTTGGGGGGACCACCCCGGGCCCCCAGGAGCCCCTGCTGGTCCTCTGAGAGGAGCTCATGTCCTGGCATCGAGGGGCAGCCCGGGGTGCAGGGCACAGAGGAGGGGTGCGGCGTTCTAAGGTCCCTCCGTCCGCCCGGCTCCCGAGGCTCCGTCTGCTCTCTTATGTTTCCTTTCGTGTGTGAATCCTCAGCTGAGGATATTTTCCCATGGACTTTTCAGAGAGGGAGGGAGGGGGACAGAGAGAGACACATGGATGTGAGAGGCACACATCGATTGGTTGCCTCCGGCCTGCGTCTCGACAAGGGCCAGGGGTCAAGCCTGCCACCCGGTCACATGCCTTCGACTGGGGATCGAACCGGAGACCCTCCAGTGTGCGGGCTGATGCTCTAACCGCTGAGCCACGCCGGCCAGAGCGAGGGCATATGTTCGTACTTTTACTGTTTCCCCCCATCGCCTGCAGAATAAAGTGATGTGTGCTTCGTAGGACACACAAAGCCCCCGTGATCTCACCTTGGTGTCTCCGACATCATCTCCCGTTCTAGCTTCTCTGATCACCACCAGTCTTACTTGCACACACACATGCACACACATGTACACACACGCATACGCACACACATCCTCCAACAGGACGGAGCCAGCTGCTGCTCCCTGTACCACGTATTTTTACCCCCCCCCCCCCCCGGCTGCCGTGTGGAGAGTGGACGCCCCGTGAGCCGTGCTGGGGGCTGGTTGGCGAGGTTGCTTTTGGGGCCAGCGGTCCCGTGGCCAGGGTGCCGGGCTGTGAGGCCGAGGGTGCTGCTGCATCGTTGGCACGCCGGGCCCCCCGCGCTCGGCTCCGCGCCAGGCTCCCCTGCCCTCTGTGGGCCAGCCGCCCGGCCGCGGAGACAGATGGAGTGGAGACCTCCGGGGCCGCCCTGGTTTCTGGGTCCCTGTGCGGCCTCGGAAGTGACCCATTTTGCTTCCATCTCGCTCTCGTGTCCACGAAGGGGCGGCAGACAGCGCGACCCGGTCATCTGTTTAATTTCCTTCCGGGGCCTGGATGCCGCGGTCTTAGCTGCTGGCAGCGGCTGTGCCTGGCACGGAGAGGGCCGGTCAGCCGCTGGGCGCCGAGCGGGGGCGGGAGGCCGCCTGGAGGTCGGCCGTTTGGCGGCAGCCGCCCCTCCAGCGGCGGTGGGGGGCCCTCCGGGCGCCCGGCCGGGCCCAGCACACCTGGCGCTGGCGGAGGAGGCGGCGGAGGCCCTGGCCCGGCCCTCCTAACACAGCGAGCCTCTTCCAATGGGGACGGGAGGCCCGGTGCTGTCGGGGGCAGGCTCGGTTCCAGGGTAGCCGTCAGCTTGGCCAGATGCAGCCACCATGCTGGCGGGGAGCAGGAACCTGAGGCTCCATCTTGTTTGGGGCTGCAGCCTGTCCATCTATTCACCCCGTGATGGAAGCCAGTCCTGCCCAGCTGGCCGGCGTGGCTCAGTGGGTGAGCATCCACCTGTGAACCAGGCGGTCACGGTTCGATTCCCCGTCAGGGCTCAGGCCCAGGTGGCAGGCTCCATCCCCAGTTGGGGGGTGCAGGAGGCAGCCGGTCCCTGATTCTCTCTCCTCACTGACGTTTCTCTCTCTCTCTCTCCCCTCTCCCTTCCTCTTTCTTGAATAATCAATAAGAAATATCTTTATTTTTACTTTAAAAATATTTTATTGATTTTTTTTTTTTTTTTTTTTTTTTTACAGAGAGGAAGGGAGAGAGATAGAGAGCTAGAAACGTCGATGAGAGAGAAACATCGGTCAGCTGCCTCCTGCACACCCCCCACTGGGGATGGGCCCACAACCAAGGTCCATGCCCTTGACCGGAATCGAACCTGGGATCTTTCAGTCCACAGGCCGGTGCTCCATCTGCTGAGCCACACCGGTTTTGGCAACAAGAAATATTTTTAAAAAACGAAACCAGTCCTTCGAGGCAGCCGGTGGCCTCCCGGTGGAGGGGCGGCGATGGGCCGGAGCTCAGATTGCCGGGGCCCTGCCCGCAGGACCGCACTCGGCGGCCATGGCGGCGGGCCTGTCCCGATGGGCCGCCTGTCTCTTCCCTCCCCACCCTGCCACGGCCCCGGGATCTGCCGTGCCCTCCCGTGCCCTCCTCTCCGCCTGGCACCCCCCCACCTGCCCGCTCCCTTCCCCGGCAGATCCCGGCCGTCCGGCTCCTCCTCGGGGGCTCCCGGGAGCACTTGGCCTGCTCCCTGGTTTTCAAAACACATCTTTCTCGTTTCATGCTTGTTAGACACGTTCATTGTAGGAGACCCGTTAAACAGAGAGAGGCCAAGAACTAAAATAAAAGCCAGCTGCTGTCCAGAGACCCGGGGCCGTCTCTCCGCCGTGGCCTTCCCGGCTCTCTCCGCCTTTTTCCCGCTCACCTGTGGGTGGTGAGCGCTCGGCGTAGGGCAGGCCACCGCGGCGGTGTATCAGGGAGGGCTTCCTGGAGGCGGCGAGGTGGTGAGAGGCAGGACGGGGTGATGGCCGGGAAGGACTTCCGTCAGCCTCCTCCGACTGGCTGTGCCGTGCTCTGTGGGAGGCTTGGCTCGATGTCTAGGGCAGCGCCCTGCTGCTGGGCTGGACACCCCCCCGCCACCCACCCACAGCTCTTACCGGGGGCCGGGACCTTGACTTCCTGTCTCTGCCTGCCCGGGCACTGGCGTCGGCTGGCGGGTCCCGGGCGTGTCTGTGGCATGGAGCCTCGGCGTGCTCACCTTGCGCCTCCTGGAGCCAGAGCTGAGCTTGCCTTTCAGGTACGGTGACCAGACGTCCCGCTTTCGGCGGGACCGTCCCGATTTTCAACAATCTGTCCCGCGGGACGTGGCGTTTTAAAACAGTCCCGAACGCCGTGGCACGCAGGACACAAATTGTTTGGAGATTCTTTCCAAAAATCGGGACTGTTTTAGAACGCCGAGGGACGCAGGACAGATGGTTAAAAATCGGGACTGTCCCGCCGAAATCGGGACGTCTGGTCACCTTATGTTAAGGCCTTTTCCTTCTCCCCAATGCAAGGCCCCTCCCACCGGCCCCCAGAAAGCAGACTAGACCACGTGTTTGACCTTTGCAAGTCTAATTTGAAGTCTAGTCCAGGCCCCCAGCCCCTCCTCCCTCAGACCCAGGAGTCCAAGCCCCCAGCCCTCCTCCCTCAGACCCAGGGGTCCAGGCCCCCAGCCCCTCCTCCCTCAGACCCAGGAGTCCAGGCCCCCAGCCCCTCCTTCCTCAGACCCAGGAGTCCAGGCCCCCAGCCCTCCTCCCTCAGACCCAGGAGCCCAGGCCCCCAGCCCAGGCCCCAGCCCTCCTCCCTCAGGGGAGGGAGGGTGAGTGGTGGATGGGGAGGCCACCTCCAGGTCAGGAGCACTGGTTGGTTGGTACCTGCTCAGAAGCGGCTTCCCGGCCTGGAGGGAACTGGGGGGTTCCGGATGGCCAGGGGGCCGCTCCGTGCTGAGGAGGAGGGACCCAGTCCCTGCCCTGCATGGCCGTCTCCAGCGGTGGCGGCGGCGGCCATGTTCACAGGCCTCCGTGTGCAGCCCAGGCAGCCGAGCGTGCTGCTGCCGTGGGCGCCCGGCCAGCGGGAACACACACACCCCGTGCTCCCTCCCACAGGCCTGGGGACCAGGGACAGGGTCTGAGTTCAGGGGTGCACGCACGGACCAAACACACGTCACTGCCCCCGGTCCCATGCAGTCGCGCCACCATGGCTCCCGTTCGGGGTCGGGACTGGGGGCTCCCCGTGGCGTTAGGGTTCGGAGGGCTGACACTGGGAGCGTACCGGACAGACTGGGACCCGCCGGTCCCTCTGGTCAAGCGGAATGCAGATTCCTACCAGGCGAGGGGCCAGGGGTCAAACCCTCGGGCAGGGCTGGGGGCCGGGGCAGGGCACAGGAGGGATCGTCTACTCTGGGCCCAGCACACCCAGGGGGCTTTCCAGGGGTGTGACAGCCAGGCCGGGGGGCCGGGGGTGTGGCATGGGGTGTGACAGCCAGGCCGGGGGGCAGGGGGCCATCTCCCCCACCCGGGGTCACCCTCGGGGCCCCGCCCGGCCAGGGGCTGGGCGAAGGCCGCTCTCTGGAGTGGGACCCCTGGGGCCCGGGCAGCCTCCAGAACCCAGGCTCCCTTCGGAAGGAGGTCCCCCGACATCTGTGTTGAAGGGGACACGTGCCCTTTGCCCCTTGGAGTGCATCCAGGGCGTTTACCCGTCCTCACTGCCTGGGGCTGTCACTCCTCCGCTTAAAAAAATTGGATGTATTGGGGTGACGGTGGTTCCTAAGAGGACACAGGTTACACGTGTGTTGCTGTATGATACACCATCTGTGTGCCCGCGGCCCAGGGCCAAGTCCAGGCCTCCGATTTTCCTCCCTCCTTCACCCAGCACGCGGCCCCCAGCATGCAGTGTGCGCTGCCCGATGCCCTCAGGCCGGGCGGCCAGGCCCCGCAGGCCCCGCAGGCCCCCACGCAGAAGCCCTACATCCAGCCCCGCCCCCAGCCCCGCAGCCAGCAGGGAGCTGCCAACTCCGGGAGCTTTAGAATCCCTCCTTCCCCCCAGGGCAGCTGCGGGGAGCACCCCCTTCAGGCAGCAGCACTTCATCCGTCATCCCCAGCTGCCTCCCCAGGGCTGGCACCCCAGTGGGGGGCCAGGGCTCCCTGCCGGGCGCCTCAGGAGCCTTTGTCCCCAGAAGCCTGGAGGGGGTGGGAGAATGGCATCCGGCACCTTCTCTGGCCAAAGGCCGTTTGCCCATTGAAATGCAGGTCACTTCCCTGAGGAGGCCCCCCCCTCCCCCCCCCCCCCCGCCACGGGGTGACCCTGTGTCCCCGGTCCCTCCACGCCGGCTCCAGAGCCAGCGTCCAGCCTGGAGATCAAGTCCTGGGCAGGGCTGGACACGAGGTCGCCCCCCCCCGACCCCCCCCACTCCTGCATCAGAAGAAAAGATCTTTATTTCTTAAGGTGCTTTACACACCTCCCGTCCAAGCTGCCAGTGGACAGCGCGGTTCAAAGGGAATGCATTGAAGCAGCGGCCACCCCACAATGGCATCTCTCCGGGAGGCTTTCTTTGTGTGCTGGCCTCGGCGTGGGGGAGCAGGTCGCCTCCCCTCCCCTCCCCTCCCCTCCCCTCGGGGGCGTGTGGAGTGGGGGGGAGGGGGCAGCTCTGAGCGCTGGAATGTGCCTGCCTGTGTGTGCTGTGTGTGTTCCTATCAACACATGTACACATTTATCACATTACATCTGCTTTTACCTTTAAAATTTTATGAACTCGGGCATATGGCGCATTCTCCTGCCACGGGGAGAGGGAGTGTGTGTGTGTGCGTGTGCGTGTGCGTGTGTGTGTGTGTGTGTGCGTGTGCCGCCCCTCGAGCGGCTGGGAAACTTGGCGAGGGCGCGGGGCGCGGAGCAGGGGGCCGGGGGTGAGCGCCCTCCCCCGGGCCCGCCGCCACCCCGCCGGCGTCCATTCCCGTCCGTCTCCGCCCCCATCACCTAGGCAGCTAATTCCTGGGAGCCCCTCTGCCTTATTAAAGTCACAGATCACTTTCCGAGCTGCACGCTGTCAAGACCAGCGAGCCCCCCGCCCCCCGCCCCGTCCAGCCCCCTCCCCTCCCCGCCACGCTGCTGCCGCCTCTCCTTGGAGGACGGGGGAGGGGGGGAGGTGCGGTCCTGCGAGGGCCCCCCTCCCCGTCCTGCCCCCTCCTCCGCCGGCTGCCCGCGATCGGCGGCCTCGGATTCCTTCAGTAAAGCCCTTGGCAGGGAGACAAGGGCCGGCACAGCTGTGCCGCGGCGTCCGGAGGCCGGCCGGCTCGAAGTGGCGGCTCCGCGCGGGGGTGGGAGGCCCGGGAGCCGGCCGCCGGGCCCCGGCTGCCGCGGCGCGGCCTCCCCTGCGACGGAACATGGACGGGCCCGCTCCCGGCGCCCGGAGACGCGCAGGCTGGCAGCGCCGGGCGGCTCCGAGGCCCGCCTCGTGCATGCACCTAAACACTTCACTGAGCAATCTGTCAACATGTCAGCGACACATGTTTTGTAAAAAGCTTCCAGTGGGAGTAATGACTCCCACCAGGACTTCCAAAATGCTTTGAATTCAGCAGATTTCTATTGCGGGGTCCCCCTGGGGCGCCTTTACAATGCCTGCATTTCAGAAATTTGAGCCGCAGACCCCTGGGGGCCTCCTTTCATAAAGCCTCGAAATGCAGGGTTACATTGTGGGGCGTCCCCGGGGGGCCTTTATTAATACCTGAATTCGGGGGAGCTGGAAATTACACGGGGCGCGGCGGGGGCCGCGGCCGCACCAGGAAGGAGAGAAAAACTCTGCGGGGAGATTTTTTTCCCTTCCTGCTTCATGCAAGACTGAAAGGGAAGAATTCGCTAAAGGACAAAATTGAGTGTGTTTGAGCTCCCTCCGTTTAATCCGCCTTCTAGCGCGCGGCGGCAGGGCCGGCGCCGGGAGGGACGGGGACGGGGACGGGGACGGGGGTGGGGGTGGGGGGCAGGTTTTTGGGGGGCGGGCGGCGGTCCTATTTCTGAGCCGCCCTTTGGTGTGTGAGGGGCCGGAGCGAGCTCTCTCCGAACGCCGGCGTCCGGGGCATTGTTTGAAGGAATCATTGTTCTTTCTGGTCATTGGAAGCACCTCTGGCTGCCCCCCCCCGCCCCCCCGCCGGGCCGCCCCTCTTCCTCGGCCGGGGAACTCCTGGAGGAGAGCGGGCTCCCCCGGCTCTTTAGCGTCGCCGTGGGGGTCAGTGTGAGATGGTGGCCCCTGTGCCCCCCTGCTGCCCCCTCCCCGTCCTCCTGTGCATCAGAGATGAGAAAACCAGCCTCAGAGATCCACCCAGAGCGTCTTTCCTTCCAGCCCGGCCGTCCGAGGAGGAGAGGTGGGGGTGGCCTCCTGCTTTCTGGCAAGTGTTTTGTGGCTGAAGTCTGGGAGAGACAGAAGGGGTGCCCTCTGCCCCCCACTACACACACGCACACACACAGGCCCACACACATATGCACACACAGCACACACACTTGCATGTACATGACACACGTGCAAACATAGCATGCACACATTTGCACACACATTTGCACACACAGCATGCACACACATTTGCACGTACACGCACACATTTGCACACAGCATACATACACTGGCACACACAGCATGCACACACTTGCACACACAGTATGCACGCACACATTAGTACACGCAGCATGCACACACATTTATACACATGCACACTTGCACACGCGAACACACACACACTCTGCAGTGTCTGTGCGGGGCCTGTTCCATGCTTCCCATTGGCGCGCTCCCGTCACTATTGTCTTTACAGGTTACGAGCCCTGACCACGCTCAGCCCCGGGGTGAACACCCACTGCTCTCCCGGCGCCCGAACCCGGCGCTCCGCGGGCTGACGGGAGAGGCCCCGCTGTTTATTCCGATGCAGCCTCATTGACGGGGAAAGCTAACTAACGTGCAGCAGCCGAGGCCAAGAAATCCTAAGTTGCTGACGAGACCCTCCCTCCTCCCTCGGCCCCCCTCTCCCTCCTCCCCCCCTCCCTCCTCCTCTCCGCCCTCCTGCTTTCTGCCAGAGTGAGTGGCTCTCACAGGGGACCAGGGAAGGCACGTCCGCCCCCTCGGTGGGCTCCCAGCCGGTGCTCAGCCATCTGTGGTCCCCGGGGCCCGCGGAGGGGGCGGCGGAGGGGGGCCGGCCCGCCAGGAGCTGCTTGGGTCAGGCGCTCGCCGAGATCCCTGCACCCACCCCTCGTGGGCTGATTAATTAAGCGATTGCATCATTGGTTCAGGGTTTGCGATCGGGTGCCCCCCGCCCTCGGCTGGGGGATCCGTTCCCTTTTTCCAGCCGGATTTCCCTCCTCGGTGTCCCCCCTCCCCCCAGCCAGGACGCTCTGGTGGCTCCTGGGGGGGAGGGAGGGGGGGCTCACAGCCCCGGGCCTGCAGGGGGGGGTGCGGCTCTGCTCCCAGCCGGCCCCCTGGGTGCCGGCAGAGGCCTGGGGACCCAGGGACAGGAGCCCGCGGCGCTGACTTGACATTTTTAGCGGAAGGCAGGCCTTTGTTCCCCGACTTCCAAGCAGCTGTGGGTTGGAGGGCATTCTGCTTTTTTCTCTCTTTTCTTTCTTTCTTCTCCTTTCTAAAATTTTTATTTTAAATCCTGGGCCTATTTTTCCCTTTTCCTCTCAAAGCGATGAAACGGGAGTGTGACCCTGGGAATCCCAGGCTTGCCACCACTCTCCCCGAGTCAGCCCTCTCGTCGGACCCAGGGGGCCCGGCTTTCCCAGCAGCCTCTGGGGCTCCGGCCGGGCCGCAGGCTCCCGGGGGAGCCGGAGCCTGCCCGGCCTGGAGCCTCCTTCGGGGCGGGAGCCGCCATTTCCCTGCCCCCCTTCCCCTTCAGACAGACGGTGGCCTCTCTCGGGGGGCCGGGCGGGCAGGCGGGGGTCCCGCCCAGATGCTTCCAGGACCTCTGATCTCGGGAGGGGAGAGCCGCCGCGGGGGGTGGCAGCAGGAGCGGGAGCGGGAGCGGAAGGAAACCCGGCCCGCCTCGCAGAGCCCGCTCTGTCCAGGGGCGCCCTGCGGCGGGAACCCCCAGATCGCCCCCTGCACGGACGTCCGAGGGGGGAGGTTTTAGAATAAATCAAAACCCAAAACCACAAAAACAACCCAAACCCAGACAATAGAAACGCCCGCCCCCCCATACACAGCCGAGGCCCTGCCTTCGGGAAAGGGCGACGAGGGGGGGCTGCGAACTTGGCAGAGAGGGCGGACCCCTCCCGGCCCGAAAGCCACGTGCTTCCCGGGAGGAAGGTGGGGGAGGCGGGGCCTGGAGCCCCAGATGTCTGAGGCGGGGGGGGGGGGGGGGGGGTAGAGAGCCTCCTCCCGGGAGCCCCCTTGTATTTTATCTGTCCCACCTCTCGGCTCTGGCCCCTTCATTCATTCATTCATTCATTCACTCATTCCTTCCTTCCAAGGGGCTATTTCTGGCGGCTGCCCGGACGGCCTCCTTTGTGGCGAAGGCCCCCTCTCCCCAGACCTCTCTCCTTTATTAGAGCTACAGCGGCTCCAGCGGGCCCCGGGGAGCCGACCAGCCGCTGGCAGTCTCTCTCAGACACCCAATTACCCCCTGACGTCACCGCCCGGCCGCTCCCCGGGGCCCACGCTCTCCTTTGTACCACTAATAGCTGCCGAGCTAAGTGCCTGTCGGCTCCCTGGCAGGGCCGCTGATTGTGTTTTCGGCTGGATACTAAATCCAAAAACTATGTAAAAATGTCAATAGGTGAGTGCGCATTGATTTTGGTGCGTCACCGTGATATGTGAGCCCCCTCCGGGGACGCCGTCCGGGGAAGTATTTTACAAGAAAGATAATATAACAGAAAATTACTGGCGCTCCCCGGCCTCCGGTGGGCTGCCGAGGGGCCCGCGCAATTGCCGGAGAATCAACAACTGCTTTATTAATCCGAATCTGGCTTTTATTTTCTCGTCCTTCCCTCTCGCCGGAAGGCTGGCGTTGCCATGATGCCTGCGGTGAGGCCGGCCGCGCGGCTGGGGCGCCCTGGCTGGCCGGGCGCGGACCCCAGAGGGTTGGGATGCTGGGCGGGGCGGGGTGCTCCCCGCCAGCTTCCTCGGGGTCCGGGCCGCCCCTGGCCCGCAGTGCGCCAGGCCGAGGTCTGTGCGCGCAGATAAAGCGCGGGGCCGGGGCCTGGAGCCGCCGGGCCCGGCCGGGCTGGCTGGGAGCGGCTGATAAGGGCCCCGAGGCGCCCGGGCGGCCGGCGTGGCACCGCCAGGAGCCTGCGGGGATCGGGGCGGCCAAGAACATTAGCGGGCGCCCGGGCGGGGCGGCTGGGACCTGGGCGGGAAGATAATGGTGATGGGTGGAATCAGAGTCTCAGCACAGCCTGCTTTCTTGGCAATTAATCTCTCTCCCTCCGCCACCCCTGCCACACGCCCCACAACATGTACCCCTGGCATTCCGGGGCCCAGGTGCCCGGGCCGCCTGCCCCCTCCCGGTGATCGGCTCCTGCCCTCCCGCCTCGGGGACGGGGGCGGGGGTGCGCACAGACGCGGAGGCAGACGGTTTCAGGGTCTCTCCCGGACAAACCAGTTGGTGAAGAAAAACACACCGAGAAGTTCAGGCGTGTCATTCCGGAGCAGCTGATCTTGCGCGGAAGGGACGGGGCGGTCGGTGTCTTTGTAAGCGTGTGGGGTGCTGCGTCACCTGGCCAGGCAGGACAATGTGAACTGGGCAGCCCCCCCCACATACATGTGCACACACGTGCACACGTACACACACATGCACACACTCACATGCACACACACTCACACACGCACACTCACATGCACACGCTCACACGCACACATGCTCACATGCACACACTCACAAGCACACTCACATGCACACACACACATGCACGCACACGCACACGCTCACATGCACACACGCTCACATGCACACACACACACTCACATGCACACACGCTCTCACACACACACACACACACACACACACACACACACAGGCCTCCCACAGGCGGCTGCGATGAGATGCGGCGATAATGGTTCCACTTCTGTGCCTCCCCCGCGGGCGCTCCTCTGCCCTTTGTCCCCTGACAAGTCACCCTCCTCAACAATGGCCCCGCCGCCGCCCGCCCCGCCGTGGGCCAGGCCTTTGTGGTGCCCATGCGGGGACACACCTGCTCGCCCGGGTGCGCGTGGACGCACAGCAGCCGCCCGGCCCTCCAGCCGGCCTGCTGGCTCCTCAGCGGGTCCCCGTGTGCCCCAGGGATCCCCCCAGTTGGCACAGGGTCTTCAGGAAATAACCGCCCCCCCAACCCTTTACAATGAACACGAGCGCGCAGTAACATGGAGCCGGGTCCTGCTGCAGGCCCCAGCCTCCTTCCCGCAGCCGGAACTCTCCGAGGGGGGCCGGGGGAGGAGCTGGGCTTGGCACCCATGCCAGGCCCCCGCGTGGGCGGCCATGGGCACTGCAGGAGCCCTCCTCCGGGGACGGGAGGCCTCGGCCAGGGGACCTTTGTCCCGGTCTGCGGCGAGGCGGCCTGGGCTCTGTTCCGGCAGCCAGGCGGAGGGACCCGCTGGGCAGGTCTGCGCGGCCCCTGGTCTTACTCTGACCCCTGGTGGGGCACCCCCATCCTGCCGAAGTGGGCTGCGGGCAGCAGGTCCCGAAGGAGGTCAGAGGGGCCTCCCCAGCAGCCTGCTCCCCCCTCCCCCCTGCATTCCTCCCTCAGCCCCCTGTGCAGGGGCCTCCTCCTGGGGTGGAGGAAGGAGGCGGGACAGGAGCCCCTGGTGACTTGGAGCATCAAAGCCAGCAGCCGGCGGCCTGGGCTCTGGGGCCAGCAGCTGCTCGGAGGCCGGAGGGGAGGAAGGGGCTGGCCCTTTGTCCCCGCCAGGCGGCCTCCCAGGCCCAGGCCCCCTCACCTCCCGCCGCAGGGGGAAGGGGCCTGCCCGAGGTCAGGCTCATAATGAGGCCTGGGCCTGGCAACAAAGGCACAGTCAGGCCGCACAATGGGGGCGAGGCGGGAGGGGGCGGGAGGTGCCTTGGGCCGGGGTTTCCTCCCGCCCGCCCCATGCTGGGCGCTTCAAAGGGGCCGCGGGAGAGGCCGGCCCCAGGGCGCTGGGCCTCCTGCCCCCAGAGCTGCCCCCGGAGGTGGACAAACACCTCAGACCCCGATGGAGTCAGGGCTTTGGAATCCCGCTCCGCGGGAGCTCCCGGGAGGGGGCCGCGCCCCTCGGGCAGCCTGGCTTCGGTCCTTTGTCTGGAGCCGAGCTCATTATGCCGGTCTTCAGACCTGAGCCTTTCAAGTCGTCACCATCAGCAGCAGCAGCAGCCACATCCCTCGTAGGTGTAAGGTTTGGGGCGCAGGAAACTGACCACCAAGGAGTTTTAAAGTAAAGTTTATTCCCCAGTCATGAGCGGGCCTCATTACGGAGGTAGAGAAGTCAGAATTGAAGGAGTTGGGAGGGGGGTGGACCCAGCCGGGCTGCCACCTGGACTTGGAGGAGCAGCAGCACTTGGCTGGTCTGAGGGTCCTTTTAGGGGGAGGAACAGGAGAGGGTTGGACCCAGGGCAGAACAGGAAGGGGTGGGCTCCAGGACACTTTGGCAGGCGCTGATCGATGGCTCAGTGTCTTGGGGATGTCTCTGTGACAGGTGCCAGCAATGTCATAACTCCGCCCGCCAGTTGGGAGGAGGGAGAACCTTATGGTAGGAGGACGCACAGCACGGAGCTCAGAGCCCAGAACTCGGGGCCTGAGCTTGCCCGTCACAGGGAAGTCCTACCTGCCCGGGGGGCGACAGGGAAGCAGGCAGCAGCCCTGCCTTCCGGTAGGAGGGACAAAGGGAAAGAGCGAGGAGCGGACTCCGCGGACTCGGGGCACTGGGCTCTCTTCCCGATCCCTCGGGGTCCCCACTGCTCTGCTGAGCGTCGGGCCGGGGGACCCATTTTCACGTGACCCCCTGGGACCCCCCGGAGGGAAAGGCACCTGCCCCAGGTCACAGGGTCCGAGGTCACAGGCCTCCGCTGCTGCAGACCCCGTGGCTCCCGGTCACCGGCTGCCTCAGTGTTCCCCTCTGCAGAATGGGCCTGAGGGGCATCCCTGCCGCAGGGAGTGCTGGGAGGATGCGCTGAGGCCCGGGGCGCCCAGGACCCTCAGCGGGCGCAGGACGTGCTCAGGAGGCGTCGAAGGTGCCTGTCTGGGCCCAGAGCCAGGGTGGGGGCGGCGCGGCGCGGGCACCGGGCGGGTGGCTGTGGCTCCAGGAGCCGGGGGTGCCTCTCAAGCCCCCTGTCCTGTTGGCAGAGTCTGTGTTTTGTCAGCTTTTGCTTAATTGCAGAGCTTCGTTTCTTCAAGAAATAAAGATGTTGCTGATTTCCAGAGAGACGGAGTGGGAGAGGGAGAGGAAGAGGGAGAGGGAGAGGGAGAGGGAGAGGGAGAGGGAGAGGGAGAGGGAGAAGGAGAGGAACCTTGATGCGAGAGGAACAGGGACCGGCTGCCTCCTGCACGCCTCCTGCTGGGGATGGAGCCCGAAACCCAGGCGTATTCCCTGCCTGGGAGTCGGACGGGTGACCTCTGGGTGCCCGGGTCACTGCTCAGTCCGCTGAGCCACACCGGCCGGGCCAGCCTGGTTTGCCCGCCCAGCACGACCCCGGGAAGCTGTGAGGAGTCACGGCTGTAACCGGCTGCCTGGCCCCTCCCCCTCGCTGTGGCCCAGGGGTGTCTGCCCCGGCCAGCACCCCAGATCTCCCCTCGGAGGCCGGCCCGGGCCTGTGCGGGGGGCGCCCCCCGTGGGAGAGGACGGGGCAGGGCACTCCGCCTCGGGGGCCGGTGGGGCGGGAGGAGGGGAAGGCGAGGGCGTCTCGGCGCCGGCCTGGCCCAGCTCGCCGCCCTGCAGGCGAGGAGCGGAGGTGCAGTCACCGCATGGCACAGCGGCGCTTTGGGGGGCGGCTGGACGGGGAACATCGGGTGCCTTAGGAGCCTGACAGGCCGGGTCCTTGTGCCCGTGGCCTTGCCGTGAGGACCGCCTGGGCCCTCCCCGGCCAACCGGCGGGCTGAGGCGCAGGCTCCGGGGCGGCTGTCACTCTGCCGCTCTGTCTGCCAGGCCAGGTGCCAGGCACGTGGCGGCACCGAGATGAGCAGGAACAGGGGGTGTCCGCTCCGTAGCACCACCCTGCGGGCCCCTCTCGGGCACCCCGTCTCCGCACCCCCTCCGCATCCCATGGGGCGTGTGCTCCGGGACCCCGAGCCCCGGGGAGGGTCAGGAACCCCGCCGGCAGCTGTCCGCGGGGCGGGGTGGGCCTGGGCCCGCTGGCCCACAGCGGCTACGTGCTCGGCGGTCCGGTTCCACGCACGAAGCCAGGGGCTGCCCGGGGTCTGCGGGGCTGGTTTCCGTCCTACAGTTAGCCACCTCCGCGGGAGGGGGGGGGGGAGGCCCAGGGGCGAGGCCTGGGCAGAGGGAGAGCTCTCTGCGTACCCGCTTCCTGTTCGGAACAAACAGTGTGGTCACACATACACCACTTGGCAGGAGCCCACCGGTGTCTCATGCCCTCCGCGGTGAGCTCCTCCCGCCCGCCTGCCCCTGTACCCCTGTATCGCCTCTATGCCCGCCCCATGCCCCCGTATCGCCCCTCCTCCTGCCCCCTTACCCCCGTATCGCCCCCACGCCCGCCCTGTACCCCCGTATCGCCCCTACGTCTGTTCGGAGGCTGTGTTCAGACCGCTCCGAAGGACCCCGGCTCGGTCTGGCCAGGTCCTTCCCACCGAGGAAGGCCTCGCAGACCCCGCCTGGTGACCACAGGCCCGGAGCCAGCAGCTTCCGAGAAGGAGGGATCGATGACCCGATCAGGTGCCTCCGGCTGGAGCCACCGCTCCGGGGCCGGCGCCCCTCCTGTCTCCACTCGCTCCCCAGGGCCCTGCCCGAGACGAGGCGGCTCGCAGGAGCTCATCACGTGTGTCTGCAGGCCCGCCGGCCTCCCCGGAGCCTCCTCCCGCCCCCGGGCTCCCCCAGCCCGCCTGCGCCGGCCCGGGGTGCAGGGCAGGGCGCACCCCCAGGCTGCTCCTGCGGGGCATCGCCGGGCCTGGGCCTGGCCGCGCAGTTCCGGCCTGGGCGGCGGGGAGCCTGGGGGGACGCGCCCCTGCTTTTCCGTCCCCACCTTTGGCAGCCGGTGGCTGGCGAGCCCTGACCTCCGGTGGGGAGGGACAGAGGCACACTGCTGGGACCCCTCGCGTTGCAGTCCCACCCCGTTCTTTCTCACCGGGAGCGCCTGTGGGGTGCGAGGGGGGACGGAGAAGGGTGGGTGTGAGGCTTCCGACGGGCAGGGCCTCGAGTTCCGTTTGGGGCGCACATGACGGGGCCTAGCCCGACAGCACCCATGCTGCCGCCACCAGACGCCTCGGGCTGCACCCTTTCAGCGAAGGTGCTAGTGGCTAGCGGTGTGCCCTGGTGTGCAAAGAGGGAAGTCCTTTAACCCGACCTCCTGTCCGCCCCGCCCCTGGGGTTTGCAGTCTTTTTCTTTTTTTTTAAACATATTTTATTGATTTTTTGTAGAGAGGAAGAGAGAGGGATAGAGAGCTAGAAACATCGCTGAGAGAGAAACATCGATCAGCTGCCTCCTGCACACTCAGTCCGCTGAGTATTGGGGGCGTATTGGGGATGTGCCCACAACCAAGGAGTATTGGGGACGTGCCCGCAACCAAGGCACAAGCCCTTGACCGAAATCGAACCTGGGACCTTTCAGTCTGCAGGCCGATGCTCTATCCACTGAGCCACACCGGTTTCAGCTGCATTCTTTGCTCTCTCAGCGGGTCTCCCGTTCACGACGTGGCTCACACGCGTGTACACACCCTTGCTTGCATGCGTGTGTGCTCACGTGAAGGCGCGCCTGCTTTGTTTACCTCCTTCGCCGTTGGCCGTGCACTGGTTCCCGCCCCGGCCCGGCCCGGCCTCGGCACCCTTCACGCGAGAAACACACGTGGGTGCTCATCGCCGGGACAGCCCCGCCTCACGCCCCCTCCGGGAGCCACCGCCGCCAGCGGGACCTCTTCCCCGGGGGTCTCGGGGTTCGGGGGGTGGGTGGGGGGCGTGCCCTTGGCCTCACGGGCCCAAAGCTCCGGGGACTTCCCTCCACCGAGCAAGAGGGCGGCTCCCATGCATCTGTTCCGCCTAAACGCCCTCGCCGGGCGTCCCCGGGCCCGGGCGGGCCGCTGGGCCGGAGTGAGTTCCGGGGCCCGCGTTCCGGAGTCCGCGCTGCAGCGTCCGCGCCGCCGGTCCGCGGCGTTTGAAGTCTAATCCAGCGTCTGCTTAAGCCGGTCCCTGTGCCATGCTTTCTTCGCCGCTGAGCTCAGACAGCCGCGCTCGGGTTTGATCCGCTGCCCACCGAGCCTGCCTGGTGTGGATGTGAGGTTTCCCCCCTCCACCGGGAAGACTCAAAAAAAATCAAAAAAAATTTAAAAAATCGCCGTGCTCTGCGGCTCCACGGCCACAGTGGGCCCCCCACGGCCTCGGGGAGTCCCTCTGGCTGCTGGGGGGCTGGGGGACCGGGGCCCCCAGCTCCCGGCCCCTCCAGGGGATCCCGCGTCCCGTCTCCGGGGTCCCCGAGGAGCCCTTTGAGGTCCCCGCGGGGGGCGGCGGGCCCGGGAGCCCCGGAGTCCGGCCGGCCGGGCGTGTGGGGGGCCGGGGAGAGCGGGGAAGAAAGGCAGGGACATGAAAGGCGCGAGGTTGTCGGGAACTGGCGTCGGCGGGGACGCGGGCGCCGCGGCAGGACGGGCCGGCGGCCTTCAGAAGCGCCTCTCCCCGCGCCGCGGGCCCGAGGCCGCAGCAGCAATTAAAGGCCCGGCCGCTCCGGTCCGCGCCCGGCCCTTTGATCCGCGCCCGCCGGCCGGGGTCCCCATTGTCCCGCCGCCTCTCGCTCCCGTTTGATGGCGGGCGCGCTGATCTCTGATTCCCGAGTCGGAGGTGGGCCGGGAGCGGGGCCGGCCTTACATAATGCGGCCTCACATCTTATTTTTAAACGCGGCATAATCAGGGCCCGTGGAGGCCGGAGCGGGTGCACCCTGCGAGGGGTGGGGCGGGGCGGGGTGGGGCTGTCCGGCCCGGCCTGGGGGAGGTGGGGCGGGCAGTGCCAGCAGCTGAATGAAGATGCCGGAGGACCCGTCCCCTCCACCCCTTTCTAAATATAACCCGGAGGAGTCTCCCGATGCTCCCCGGGCCCAGATGTGCTGAGAGCAGGCAGGACAGAGCCGCGGGCTGCGGAGGCCGCTGTTTATTAGCGGATGGTAATAAACTCTGCGGCCCGGCCCACGGGGGAGGGTGTGAACCAGGAACGCAGGTGCCGAGATGAACGGGTGCTGTGCCCAGGAGGGCGGGGGAGGCCCGGGGTGGTGTCCCGTCTGATACAGTGTATGCCCGGCCCTGCTCCTGAGTCCCGCCCAGCAGGCTCGGGCCCTCCCAGCGTCGCGCCCCACGGGACGGACAGAGATCAGAAATGATGTTTTGTTTTTGTTTTTTTTTTTAAAAAATATATATTTCTTTATTGATTTCAGAAAGGAAGGGAGAGGGAGAGGGAGAGATAGAAACATCCACGATGAGAGAGAACCATGGACCGGCTGTCTCCTGCACGCCCCCCACTGGGGATCGAGCCCGAAGCCCAGGCATGTGCCCTCGGCTGGAATTGAACCTGGGACCCTTCAGTCTGCAGGCTGACACTATCCACTGAGCCAAGCTGGCTAGGGCAGAAATGATGTCTTAAAAAAAATAAATAAATAAATAAATAAATAAATAAATAAATTTAGTATATGTGCTGCCGAAGTGAGCACAAAAAAATATTTTTTTTTTATTGGTTTTAGAGATAGGAAAGGAGAGGAATAGAGAGATAGAAACATTGAGGAGAGAGAAATATCGATCGGTTGCCTCCTGCACGCCCCCTCCTGGGGGTCAAGCCCACACCCTGGGCACAGGCCCTTACCGGGAATCAAGCCGTGACCTCCTGGTTCATCGGACGATGCTCAACCACGGAGCCACACCGGCCGGTCCAGAGATGAGGTCCTGGTGATAGGAAGCCTGCAGTCCAGGCCTGGGGCGGGGATGGACGTGGCTAGCTCGGGGTTTGCAAAGTCAGGGGATGGGGCCAGGCTGGAGAGGACTTCCTGGAGGCGTGAGCACTGTGCTGTGTGTGCATTTGTGTGCCATGCACGCACACACACACCCCTACACTCACCCCCCACTCACCCACACACGAACATGTGTGCACACATGTGTGCCCATTCAGCCATGCGAGCAGAGCCTTGGTGCGGGGAGCAGGCGCTGTGGAAGCCTGCCCGTGCGGCCGGCTGGAGGAGCGGCCAGTGGGCAGAGCAGGCGTTGCAGCGGCTTCGAGCGCGAGCACTCGCTGTGTTTTAATTACCGGGAACATTTGCCTGGAAATGAGTAGCGGCCCCGGCGCAGAGGCTGCTGGAGGGGCCGGGCTGTGGCCGCCGCAGTGGCAGGGGCTGTGGCAGGGGCGGTGGCAGGGGCTGTGGCAGGGGCGGTGGCAGGGGCTGTGGCAGAGGCGGTGGCAGGGGCCGTGGCCGCTAAGGTGGCAGGGGCCGCGGCTGTGGCAGGGGCTGTGGCCGCCAGGCGCTCGTTCCCCGGCCCGTCCTGCCCGAGGGCACTCTGGAGCATACCCAGTCGTGCCCGGGTCTCTATCTCTGTCTGCAATAGACCTGTCATCGGTCTCGGTCATTACCTGTCACACTCACAAACCTTCCTCTGCATCTATCGTCTACCTCCTCTGTATCTGTCATCGATATCTGTCATCTGTACCAGCGGTCTGCAAACTCATTCGTCCACAGAGCCAAACATCAACAGCACAACAATTGAAATTTCTTTGGAGAGCCACATTTTTAAAACTTCTTCTAACGCCACTTCTTCAAAACAGACTGGCATTTTGTGGAAGAGCCACACTCAAGGGGCCAAAGAGCCGCACGTGGCTCACGAGCCTCGGTTTGCCGACCACGGATCTATACCTATCATTTTATCTACCTGTCATCTATATCTATCATTTATATTTATCTATCGTCTATCTCTATCATTTATCATCATCTCTCTATCTGTCATCTATATCTATCATTTATATTTATCATCTCTCTCTATCATTGATCACCCTCTCTCTGTCATCTATATCAGTCATTTATATTTATCTATCGTCTATCTCTATCATTTATCATCATCTCTCTGTCATCTATATCTATCATTTATATTTATCTATCATCTCTCTCTCTATAGATCACCCTCTCTCTGTCATCTATATCAGTCATTTATATCTATCATCTCTATCATTGGTCACCCTCTCTCTGTCATCTGTATCAGTCATTTATCATCTATCTGTCTTCTATGTCTACCATGCCTGTCTGCCATCTGTTTGTAATCTGCGGTGGGTCCTGGGGTTACGTCGGAGGTCGGAGAGCCGTTCCTACGGCGACGTAACGCGGTTTTCGCCGGAAGTTGGGACCCACCCCCATGAGCACCTCCCACACCCACAGGGAGCACACACCCAGCAGTGATGAAGTGAAGCAGTAAAAAAAGTTAAAAGTTAACAATTCCTGTCCTTCACTTGTGGCGAATAAATAATAAAAAACACAAAGCACACATGTTCATACGACGAAATGACGGAACTTTTTAAAAAATAAATAAATGGGAGATGGCGACATAACCACGAACGATGTACGGAGAGTCAGCGTAACCTGAGGACGGCTTGTATACGTGTGATTTGTCGTCTATATCTATCTGTCTATCTCCCTGTCTATCTATCTCCCTGTCTATCTATCATCTATCTATCTATCATCTATCTATCTATCATCTATCTATCTACCATCTATCGGTCACCTATGTCTGTGGTCTTTATCTGTCATCGGTCTCTTTCTGTCCACTGGACTACTCTCCTCCATTCTCATGCCCGCCTCCCTGCTGTATGTTCTCTCCACCCACGGTCTCAGACCCAGCCCAGGCCTGTCTGCCATGGGGGTGGCCCTGGCCAGCCGGCCAGCACTGAGCTCTCCGGGCCCGACAGGGACCTTTGTGGCCCACCCCGGCCTGCCCTGCCTCCCGTGTTCCCCGGCCCCTCTCGGGGTGAACTCGGGGCCGGCCCGGCTCCTTCTCTGGCGTACACAGTGCCAGACGTGCCGAGCCCTGTCAGTGTGTGTGGAGCGGATGGCTGCCTGCGGCCTGGAAGCCAGGCAGGAGGAAGAGTTTTGCATGCATGTCTCTGTGTGGAAGCATGTGCACACATGCTCAGCATCCTATGCATGCATGTGGCGGTGTGCCCACACACCTGCATGTGGAAGTGCGCGCACACACATGTGCAGAAGCATACATGCAGGGTGTGTTAGTGTGCATGGCGGGGCCTATGTGTGTGCACACACACGTGTGTGCCTCGGCTTACCGTGTGATGACAGGGCGGTGGAGCCTCGGGTCATGCCGGGCGAGCTTCCCCGCAGGCGGAGAGGACGGGGTGCACCCGGGGGTTGGGGACCCACACTTGGAAGAGCTGGGCCCCTGCCCCCTGGAGTCTGCGGAGGCTGGCCTGTCCCAGGGGAACCCCAGGCCTGCGGCTCGGTGTGGAGCATACGTGTTGTTGGTAACATGATCCGTGCGGACAGGCGGGTGGGGAGTCCCTGCCTCCCCTGCTGGTGGGAGGTGTCCCGGGCTTTGGGGCGCCAGCAAGGCCTCAGCCTGTGTGGGGCCGCACCAGGGCCGGGTGAGCGAGGGAGAGCCAGGAAGCCACCAGAGAGCGGTGCCCCCGGCCCTCTGACAAGTCCTGGGCGCCCGTGCCCTGCCTGTGGACGGAAGCAGCAGGATGTTCGCGCGGCTCGCCTTTTCGGGCAGCCTCCTGGCACGGCTAGCTTACGCGGCCCGGCCGTGCCAGCGGCGAGCAGCTGGGGGCTTCCCAGCTCTCCCTCGCTCACCGGGCCGGCTGGTGTGGCTCAGTGGTTGAGCAGCGACCTGTGAACCAGGAAGTCCCGGCTGGACTCCCCCATCTGCCCTGTTTTGGAGGAAGGATGAGGTGAAGCTCAGGGCTCGGGCGTGGGTCTGACCCAGCCTGGCTGCAGATCGCCGGGTGGCCCTGGCTCCTGCACATCCGACATCACGCACCCCGAACCCCGCACCCCACCTTTCCCCGGCCCCTGCCTGGCCGCCCGCCCCCTCCCGGCGGCCCTGCTGACAGCCAGGTGGCTGCTGTGGGAGAGGCTCCTGGGGGAAATGAGAGTCCTCCCACCAGCCCGGGCCTCAGGTGTGCGGCAGCGGCCTCGGGGGGCCGGCGAGTGGGGCCACCCCCCCGCCCGTCCGCCCCCCCGCCCCCCCGCCCCGCTCCCCCGCCCCCCGCCCCCCGCCCCCCGCCCCCCTGCCCCCCGCCCCCCGCCCCCCCCGCCCCCCGCCCCCCGCCTCCCGCCCCAGCTGTTCCGTGGGAGCCAGAGCCGGCATCCTGGGCCTGTGTGCACAGCGTAGCCCGGTGTGTGTGGGCCATACACGCACTCCCTGCCCGTGTGGCTGTGCATGGGTGACTACAGCATTGTGTGTGTGTGTGTGACCGTGCTGTGTCTGTCCGTGTGTGTGTGTGTGTGTGTGTGACCGTGCTGTGTGTCTGTCCGTGTGTGTGTGTGTGTGTGTGTGTGTGACCGTGCTGTGTGTTGGTCTGTGTGTCTGTCTGTGTGTGTGTGTGTGTGTGACCATGCTGTGTGTTGGTCCGTGTGTCTGTCTCTGTGTGTGTGTGTGTGTCTCTGTGTGTGTGGAATCTGGTGGGAAGGGGAAGGGGAGGCGGTGGCCGCCTGGGGCATTGGCAGCCCCCCCCCCCCCCCCGTTCACATGGCGGGGCCCGGGGTTCCCCCCTTTGCTGGTTAGAGCGCTTTGTCGGACAGTCACGCACGTGTTTAGGTGACTGGAACAAAAGCCAAAAGAACAATGTGGTTCAGAGGGATGGGGGGCTCGCCCTGTCTCCCCGGCCTCTCCGTGTTCTGCTCGAGTGTGGGGAGCACGCTTTGTGGGGAGACGCTGGCGCCGGCCGTGGCCGCGCTGTGCTGCGTGCCGTGTGCTGTGTGCCGTGTGCCGCGTGCTGCGTGCCGTGTGCTGTGTGCCGCGTGCTGTGTGCCGTGTGCTGTGTGCCGCGTGCCGCTCCGGGCCCGCTCGGGCCGCCGGGCTGCTAGGCGCTGATTAGAAGAGCTGATTTTAATTTGTTCAGTGGTTACAGAAGCTCAGACCTTTCCGTGCCCTTTTCTCGAGGCTCCGCTTATTTATTAAATTTTTTTCTCTCTGAGAAGAGACAGACCTTCAGGATCCCTCTGCTCCCCATCCCCCCTGAAAAACGAATCTCGGGAAACATTTCTCACAGGAACTGGGGTTGGGAGAGAGGGACCGTGGGGCGGGGAGGGGGTGTCCCCATCTGTGCAGTGGGCCCCGGCCTGGCTGAGCAGGGGGAGCGGAGGTCTGACGGGGACGGTCCAGGACGTGGGTCTCCGGTCCAGGCCGCTGCACAGGCCGGGCGTGTGTGCTCTCATGTCCACCCGGCGGCATTTCCCGGACTCACTCATCCTGCCGGCCTCCGCCAAGGCCACTTCTTCCAGGAAGCCCTCCCGACCCTCAGCTCAGCCCCACGGCGTCCCCGGTCCTGGCAGACATCACGACACACACACACACACACACACACACACAGGCCCGTCCCTCACAGCTGGGCGGCCCCCGGGCAGGCACCATGGTGCTTCGTGGGCGGCCAGCACATTGCCGACATCTGGCCACTGGCCGTGGGAGGGAATGGGGGGGGTGACACCTACACTCCCTGGCCTCCGCTGCATTCCAAGCGCTTGGTGTCAGGGCCCGGCGCCCACGGCCCTGCCCGCCCGCCACGTGGCCACGTGTCCCTGGGCCGGGAGTCAGGAGTTGGGCCTCGGTCTCCAAAAATGAACACGTTTGCCCGGCGGGACCCTGACCCCTGACCCCTGACCCCTGACCCCTGACCCAGGAGGCAGCTCAGGCCCAGGGACACGTGGAAACCGCCGGAAAGTGGGCCCTGGAGGCCGTGCTGGCCATGAGGGTGTGAGAGCGCAGGAGAGGGGGAGGGGGCGCTGTGGCCACCCGAGCAGCCCGGCCCCCCCTGCTCTCTGACCTCTCACCCCGCCTCCCGCCGCCGGGCTGGGGCACCTGGAGGGAGCGCGCCAGCGAGCAGCGGCCGTTCCCCGGGCTGAGCCGAGCCAGGCCGGCCCGGTTCCCAGGCCTGGTTTCCATTTGCCGAGAGCTCCTTCCCGCAGACGGCACCCCACCCACCCCGCCCCGGCCTCGGAGGGCCCGTCCCCCACCCTGTCCTGGCAGCTGCCGGCCGGCTCTCCGTGTCCCCCTCCAGCCCCCGCCTCAGGGCCGGCCAGACCCCACCGGCTCTGCAGGAGCCCCAGAGCCCGCGGGGGGGGGGTCCCCCACTTCCCGGCACCCCCGGGGCCCGGGCCCTCCGTGGGGTCAACATCTGGCCGAGTGGCCGAGCGTTGGCCTCCCGCCGCCTCCCGCCCCTCCTGGGCCCCGTCTCTCCGGCTCGCTGGAGGCTACGCCAGCGCCGCGGCGGGAGCTCACGCCCGCCCAGCCCACCCGCCCCGGCTGAGGCCGAGGGTGGGGAGGCGTCCGGGGGCTGAGGTCACCGGTGGGGCAGCGGGGAGCGCCGCTCGGCCCGCGCCTGCCCGCTGCCCGGTGTCGGGGACCAGAGCAGCGGCCGGCTCGTCCCGGGGCGCCCCGGCGAGCGGGACCGAGGTAAGGGGGGCAGGGCTGGGGAGAACGAGCAAAACAGGCCGGTGTCTGCCGGACGGACGCCAGGAGGCCCTTCAGCGCTCCCCGCGCGCCCGGAGGGAGGAGGGAGGAGGGAGGAGGGGAGCCGGGCCAGGAGGAAGGAGACTTCCTGGATCCAGCGGCCGAGGGAAGGCCGGCCCAGAGGCGCCGCCGCCAGGTGCTCCGTCTGCGTCCGGCTCTCCCGGGGGGGGGGGGTGGTGTGGGGCCCCCGGCGAGCACCCCGACTTCTGGGTCTGGGGCCGCCTCTGCCTCTCGCCGTCCTCTGCGTGCTCTGCGCGTGGCTCTGGGCCCCGGCTCCTCGAGGTGGCCTGGCCGTGTCCCTGACGATGCCCGGTGCCCGCGGGGCTGGTGTCGCCCTCCGAGCATGCCCCCTCCCATGCCCTCCTATCTGCCCGGCTTCCGACCACAGTTTCTGGGCCCAAACTGGCCACCCACCCGCCCAGCCAGCCGGCGTGGCCCGGGCCACGGCTCCTCCGGTCACGGCGGGGATGGCCGGCCGAGAGGCGCGGAGACGGGGGTGTGATCGTTCCCGTGGGCCTCTCCGCGGGCGGGGGCCTTCCGTGGCCAGCGGGGCTCTCTCCGTGGCCAGCCTTCCCCTCCGTGTGCGTCGTAACCAAGCTACGGAGACGGCACCCTCGGACGCCGCGATCGCAGGCGCTCCGGAAGCCGCGGATGGGGGAGCTGTTGTTATTGGCTACCGGGTGACAGCGACGTTGGCAGCAGTGCCAATCCTGCCTGGCGTTGCTGCCGCGGGCGTGAGGATGGCACCGCGGGGTGGAGAGGCGTGCAGAGGGGGGGGGGGGGCGGGGAGGGGCGTCCTGCACAGCGTGGGGGCCGGACCCACCCTGGCAGCGCTGCGTCTCCCTGGAGGCTGCTCAGCCCGGGGAGCCAGGACCAGAGAGGCTGAGACACCAGCTTCCGGCCACACAGTGAGTCGAGGCCGGGGCTGGCTCGGAGGTCCCTGGGAGAGTGGATTGCGTGACCTGTGACCTCTGGAGGCAGGGCCGGAGCCTCCGCTCTGCGCATCCCGTGGGCAGCATGGGAATTGGGGTTCGGAAGGGACCCAGGGAGGCCGCCTCGGACTCGGGGGTCCCCCCTGCTGGGCCCCCTGCCTTCCTCCAGGCTCCGCCCCGCTCCTCGTGGGCTGGCTGCGGGCCTGCTCGTGTCACCTGCCTCCGTGCAGAGCTTCACTCCGTCCCTCCCCGTCCCTCCCTGTCCCCCCTTGTCCCCCCCTGGCCCCCCCCCCGTCCTTCCCTTTCCCTCCCTGTCCCTCCCTGTCCCTCCCTGTCCCCCCCGTCCCTCCCTGTCCCTCCCTTCTCCCGTCCTCGTCCTCCGGGGCCACCCGCTGTGGCAGATGGAGTGAGCACTGAATTCTGGGTCTCCCCTCTTTGCCGCGAGGTTCGTGGAGGGCAGGGACTGTGCGGCTCACCAGCGTCCGGAGCCTGGGGCCTGGAGCCTGGAGCCTGGAGCTTGGAGCCTGGGGCCTGGGGCCTGGGGCCTGGGGCCTGGAGCATGGGCCTGGAGCCTGGGCCTGGAGCCTGGAGCCTGGAGCCTGGAGCAGGCCGGGCGGCGGAGGCCTGGCGGTGTGGCTGAGGGAAAAGAGTGTAACCTGCAGGTCCATCTCCCCCTCCTCCTGGGGGCGGGGGCAGGTGCCCCGAGGGCTCACAGTGACGTCACTTTGTCCGGCTCAGGAAGCTCATGGGAGTGAGTGCCCCGTCCCTGGGAGGGACCAAACCTGGTGACGGAGGGGAGGGGAGGACCGAGGGGGCTGGGGCCCTCGACGGCCCTTCTGTGTTGGGCTCCGGGGAAAGACACGGGCTCGGCTTCCTGGGTCACCCGACATCACCACCCCTGCTCCACCCGGGACGGTGGGGTGAGGGCGTGGCCGGGGGAGGCGCGGCTCAGCGAGCGCGGGGAGCCTGGAAAGGGCACGCAGTAACGTGTTCACGGAGCGTCCCCCGTGCGCCCGCCGGCCAGAGTGCTTACCCGGGATTATCCGGGCTAATCCTCACCGACCAGCGAGGCCGCGTCCTCCGCCCGGCGCCCCTGCCTGAGGCTGAGCGGGGCCCAGGAACGCCAGTCCCACAGCTGGCCCGGGAGCCGGGATGCACACCCAGCCGACTGTGGCTCCGTCTCTGGCTCCGTCTCTGGCTCCTCTGGCTCCGGGCTGCCCGGATGCAATTCTGACCCCTGGGAGGCAGGCTCCGCGGGCGGGCCGGCACCTGGAGGGCTGGCCGGACTAGCTCTCAGTATGGAGAAGGAAGGAAGGAAGGAAGGAAGGAAGGAAGGAACGAAGGAAGGAACGAAGGAAGGAATGAATGAAGGCATGAGTGAAAGGAGCTTCCCAAGGGGAGCAGGGCGTGCTCACCCTCCTCGGGGAGGAAGGGGAGCCCAGGGCAGGGGCGTAGGAAGGAGTGACACACGTGTGCTTGGCCGGCCCCCTCCCCCCAGAGACACTCGGGGAGGCCCCCTTCTCCGTTGGGTGATGAGGTGGGAGGTGAGTGTTGGAGACTCCTGGTGGGGAGGACACGCATGCACACGCATGGATGTGGGCACGCTTACACACACACACACACACACCTCCTCACCCAACCACTTGAGGGATGCCTCCTCCACAGACAAAAATGTACCCCCACCCCAAATCACAGAGCTGAGCCTGTCCCTTTAAGAAGTGTGGAGTCTCAGTTTATTCTCTCACCACATCTGTGAGTTTGTGGTGCGCTGGCCTGCCTCCTCGTTCTAACGCGTTCACCCGGGGGTCAGGCCTCCACCCCGCCCTCTGCCCCCGCGCCCTTGCTTTCTCCTTGGCCCACGATGCTCTTGTAAGAGGAAGAATGACCTCCGCGCTCACCTGGGGCCGGCTGATTGCCTCCCGCCTCGGTGTGCGGCCCCCGGGGCCGCGGCGACACTGGGCGGCTCTGCAGAAGGCGCCGCTCCGGGCCCAGGGGGCAGGCCAGTGGTCAAGCTCATTAACTCCTCCATTCCAGCTGGAGACCCACCCCCGTAGGGGCCCTAGCACCTCTTCCGGACTAGTTTTTCATTTCACCCCTCCATCTGTCCACCATCCATTCATCCATCCATCCTCCATCCACTATCCATCCATCCACCTCTCCACCATCCATCCATCCTCCATCCACCTCTCCACCATCCATCCATCCTCCATCCACTATCCATCCATCCACCTCTCCACCATCCATCCATCCTCCATCCACCTCTCCACCATCCATCCATCTGTCCACCATCCATTCATCCATCCATCCTCTATCCATCCTCCATTCACTATCCATCCATCCATCCATCCATCCAGTTATTCATTCAAACCATAGTTAGCCATTCAGCTTTCCATTTGTCTATCCACCTATCCATCCGTCCGCCCATCTGTCCGTCCATCTCTCATCCATCTCTTCATCCATCCATCTCTTCATCCATCATCCATCCATCCACCATCCATCCAGCTATTCATCCGTCCATCCTTCCATCTGTCCGTCCAGCCGTCCCCTCCTTCTCGCATTCTTGCCCTCGTTGTCTGGTGCTTCCTCTGGGCCAGGGCCTGACGTGCACCTGGTGGCGGTGATGGCGGTTCCGGGACAGGGGAGGAGGGGAGGAGACTCTTTGGGGGTTCCTTCTGGGCCTGTGTCTGGGGGAGAGGCGCCGGGCACCCCGAATTCGGGGTTCCCCGTAGGGCCATGATGGATGTCTCCGGAGTGCCAACCGTGGCCCCCGGCAGCCCCCGGTGGCGGCCGGAGGGGTTGGGGTCCCCGGCGCCAGGTTAACTCCGCGGACGCCCCACCTTCCGCAGCCGTGGGTGCGCCCGCATGGCTCGCCGAGCACGGCCGCGCGGCGCTGCATGAATTGGCAAACAGCTGCTCCTAATTGGAGCGCCGCGCGGTACACAGAGGGGCGTGCTTGCCGCGCTCCTGTCGTCGGTAATGAATTTTAATCGCCGCTACAGGTGAGAAGAATGCGGGAACAAGCTTGTAGCAGCGGCGGACACAAAGGAGGGACAGATGTAGCAGATCTGCGGCCGCGATGAAAGCGAGCTGCCGCCCGCCCCGCGCAATTAGCACGCAGCTGCCGCCGCCGGCCACGAACACGGCCGAGCCCGGGCCCCGCCGGCCCCGAGGGGAGCCCGGAAACCGGTGATCCGGCCCCGCCGGCCCCGAGGGGAGCCCGGAAACCGGTGATCCGGCCCCACCGGCCCCGAGGGGAGCCCGGAAACCGGTGATCCGGCCCCACCGGCCCCGAGAGGAGCCGGAAACCCGTGATCCAGCCCCGCCGGCCTCGAGGGGAGCCCGGAAACCGGTGATCCGGCCCCGCCGGCCCCTAGGGGAGCCCGGAAACCGGTGATCCGGCCCCGCCGGCCCCGAGGGGAGCCCGGAAACCGGTGATCCGGCCCCACAGGCCACGAGGGGAGCCCGGAAACCGGTGATCCGGCCCCACCGGCCCCGAGAGGAGCCGGAAACCCGTGATCCAGCCCCGCCGGCCTCGAGGGGAGCCCGGAAACCGGTGATCCGGCCCCGCCGGCCCCTAGGGGAGCCCGGAAACCGGTGATCCGGCCCCGCCGACCCCTAGGGGAGCCCGGAAACCGGTGATCCAGCCCCCCAGCCCCGAGGGGAGCTTGGAAGCCGGTGATCCAGCCCCACCGGCCCCGAGGGGAGCCGGAAACCGGTGATCCAGCCCTGCAGGGACGCGGCTCTCCCTCCGGGCGCCGGGCCCTCCGGCGGGCCTTGGTGGGGCTGCTTCCAGAAGGCTCCAGGGTGATCTCAGGGGCGGCTCCCTCCTCCCTCGAGGAGCTGGGAAGCGGTGGCAGGCAGGGCGATGTTGGGGTGCGAGGGAGGCCAGGCCAGGAGCCGATGGGGGGCCCTTTGGAGGCCCTCCGATAGCTACAAGCACCCCATCTTTGGGGAGTCTCTCAGCGGCGCAGATTGGGGGGGCTTTATTTCCCCCTCATCTGTTTAATGTCTGCAATAAAAGCCAAGCTCAGCCGAAACCGGGGTGGCTCAGTGGATAGCTCATCGGCCTGCGGACTGAAAGGTCCCGGGTTCAATTCTAGCAAGGGCACATCCCCAGTAGGGAGTGTGTAAGAGGCAGCTGAATTCATGTTTCTCTTTCATTGATGTTTCTAACTCTCTCCCTTCCTCTCTGTGAGAAATCAATAATATATATATTAAAAAGCCAAGGTCAATGGCGTTCTCAATGCCATGCTGAGGAGGTCTGCAGGGAAGGAGCGGCCGGCAGGCTTTGGGCTCTGGGAGGCCAGGGGCTTCTGGGAAATGGCGGGTGGCGTCGGAGGGTCTCCTACCCACTCCGCCAGGAGCCTGGAGACCCAGGTCCAAGCCCTTGCGAGGCACTGGTGCCTCAGTTTCTCCATCTGCACAGTGAGAGAGGTGGGCGGGGAACCCCAGGCAGTTCCGTTCCTCTCTGACACCCTGGGGGGGGGGGCAAGTGCAGGGGCCCTGGGGGCCATGGTGCAGGGCCAGCAGCCTTGGCTTTGAAAACCATCTTCTGGCACGGCTGGTGTGGCTCAGTGGTTGAGCGTCAACCTTGAATCTGGAGGTCATGGTTCGATTCCCGGTCAGGGCACAGGCCCGGGTTGCAGACTCCATCCCCAGTTTGGGGTGTGCAGGAAGCAGCCGGTCCATGATTCTCTCTCATCACTGATGTTTCTATCTCTCTCTCTCCCTCCCCTTTCCCATCAGAAATCAATCCTATATAATAAAAGCCCAGTAACAGAAACCGTAGAACAAACAGAATGACCAGAGACCAGAACACCATGGCCCCTTGCCTAGTCTGGCCCTGTCCCCCAGGGAGCGGTTAGGGGTGAGCAGTTAGGAGCCAGCAGACCTAGATTGCAAGAGGGATGTCTCACTGACAGTTTAGGCCCGATCTGCAGGGATCCCTGCAGGATCAGGCCTAAACCGGCAGTCAGACATCCCCTGAAAGGTCCTCTATTGCAAGAGGGTGCAGACCGGGCTGAGGGACCCCTCCCATGCATGTATTTCATGCACCGGGCCTCTAGTAAAAATATATTTAAAAAATAAATGAAAACTCTTCTGCAGGGTAACTCTTGGTCCTTAATGTAAGACCCTCACATAGAACGCTTTATAAACATCCACTTATTTCACCTGCTCAGCAACAGCAGAGGTGAGACTGTCCTTATCCCCAATTCACAGGTGAGGAAACCGAGGCAGGTCCCTCCGTCTAACAAACAACAAGGGCTGGCGAGGATGTGCAGAAGAGGGAGCACCAGTTCATGCTGGTGGGAACGCAGACGGGTGCAGGCAACTACGGAAAACGCTGTGGAGTTTCCTCAAAAACTTAAACATGGAGCTTCCGTTTGACCCAGCGATCCCGCTTCTGGGAATACATCCCCAAACCCTCAAAACGCTGCCCTGGCCAGTTTGGCTCAGCGGATAGAGCGTCGGCCTGCGGAGGGAAGGGTCCCGGGTTCGAGTCTGGTCAAGGACACGCACTTGGTTGAGGCTCCTCCCTGGTCCGGGCCCCTGGTCGGGGCTTGTGCAGGAGGCAGCCCATCGGGGTGTTTCTCTCACGTCGAGGTTTCTCCCCGTCTTTCCCTCTCTCTCCCCCTCTCCCTAAGCATCAACGGGAAGATATCCTCTGGTGAGGATTCTCACACACACACACACACACACACACACACACACACACCTCGAGCCCCGCGCCCCCTCAGGCCGGTCCGTAATGGAGAACGGCGCCTTCCCGATCCCGCTGCCGTCGCTCCCACGCGGCTCTCCGTCCTCAGTCTCGGGGGTCAGGCGGGTGCGCCCGGGCGGACGGACACACACACGGGGTCTCAGGGCGGGCGGCACGAGGTTCGGGAGCAGGTGACCGCCCTGGGCCTCGCCGGCCTCGGGGTTTGGGGCCCCTCCCCGGAGCACGGGCGGCGGGCAGGCCCCGTCCTCCTGCCCCAGAGGCCCCGGAGGCCGGACCGGCCTGCCCTGAGGCGGACGCGTGCCTTCCCACCCCCCACCTGCGCCAGCGGCTCTCCACCTCCCCGGGGGAGCTCGCTCAGACCCGCGTCTGGTCAGCTCGTCCGGTGCGGCCATCTCCTGGGGAAACTGAGGCCCGGGCTCCTCGTCCGTGCAGCGGGAGGGCCTGGTCCCCGAGTTGGTGGTCGCTGGGCCCGCAGGACACGCTCCGTGGCAGCCTGCGGAGCCAGAGCTCAGACGTGGGAACAGTCACGGTGGGCCCCGGGGCAGGGCCCTGCAGGTCCCCACGCCCCGCTCCAGCCCCTTCTCCGTGGCCCCTTTGTCTGCACCGGAGCCGGCCGCGGGTGGGAGTCACCGGGAGGGCGGGTGTCTCTAATCCGAGGTGCGGCGGCGCCTGCGTCCTCGCCCTCGCCGTCCGGACGCCCGGTAACCTGAGAGCCCCCGGGGGCCGGTGCTCGCGCTGGGAGGCCGCTGGGGGCGGTGCCGTGCCAGGCGGGCGCTGGGCTCCCGAGGCGGGCGGCTGCCGCGGATGCGGGAGCTCTGGCAGCCGTGCCCGCTGGCATCGGGCAGCTCCGCACACGGTCAGGGGGGCGGAGGGCACCGGGGTGGGGGGCGGCCCAGCAGCAGCCGAGGGACCCTGCCATCTCTCGAGCCGAGAGGGGCCCGTGTCCCTGTGACTATGAGTGCCATGGCGGCAGCTGTGAGTATGTGAGTGCGTGTGCATGCCTGTTTGTGCGAGCCATAGTGCATGAGCGGGTGTGCATGTGTGGGGTTAGTGTGTGACCGCATGTGATGCGAGTGTGAGGGTAGGCATGGCTGGATGTGAGTGCGTGTGCGTGCCTGTTGTGTGCGAGCGATAGTGCATGAGTGGATGTGCACGTGTGGGAGAGCATGTGATCGTACGTGACGTGTGAAGGCAGGTGTGGCTGTGTGTAGGGGAGTGTGTGTTTGGGTGTCAGTCTGTGTGCGCTGTGGGGTGCTGCGTGAGCTGGGTGCGTGTGCATGCTGTGTCTGCCTGGGCCGGGATGGGGCCCCTGCCCCCCTGCAGCGCAGACCCTGTGGCTGCGTCCAAGGCTGAGCCGGGCCGGCGGGCCGGGCTGGGCTCCACGTCCGGGTCACAGAGTGAGGCCAGTGCGCCTGAATCCTAGCCTCGTCTGCCTCTCCCCCACGCGAAGCGGGCTGCGGTCCTCTCTGTTACTAAGTTTTCAGTCCGCCGGCGCCCTCGGCCTGGCACGCCCCCCTGCCCGCCCTGGCTGGCCGCTCTGCACCCTCCCGGCTCCAGGTGCTGTGTTCCTGCACCTTTGTTTTCCCGGGAACGGCTGTCCCTGTGTGTTCCTCTCCCCGGAGCCTGGTGGGCCAGCACGGCCGGGGAAGGGAGGTGGCTCCGGCCCCGGAGGGGGCCCCACGGGGCGTCTGTGTGAGGAGAGCCCCGCCCCCAGCGGAGGGAGGGGCCCACAGGCTCCGAGCTCCGCGGCCACCTGGGTCCCGGCCGCTCCTCCACCCGGTCACCATCAGGCACCCATCTCCCGGCTTAGGTTGCGTGGGTCGAGGGAGGTGAAGGGAACGGCCCCTCTGGGTGGTTCGGGCCGGAAACACAGACCTTCTCTGTGGCCTCCGCCACGTGCTGTGGCTTCCCGCCGCCCCCGGGGGGAGCCGTCCGGCTTTCCCAGGACCCCCACCCCAACCACGCGGCGTAGGCCTGTTGTGCTGGTGCTTCCCTGTGAAGCGGTGCCCACGCCCCCGGCACCCGCAAGAGGGCTTCCCGCCGGGGCAGGGCGTGGGCCGGGGGGGGGGGGGCGACCCCAGGTCTCCATCCGGTCGGGAACTTGTCTCGTGTCCGGTGGCCCTGCCCCAGCGGCCTCTGCAGCCCCTCAGGGAAGGGGCCCAGCGTCCTGCTTCCCACGGGGACACCTTGTCCATCGAGGCCAGGGCAGATGTCCTCCATTTCCTTCCGCCGCTGCCCCCCTGCCACACCCCCTGCAGACTGGAGGGCCCTGGTGACCCGGCCTTCCCGCCCTCCTCCCCTCCCTTTAACACCCCCCACCCGCGGCCGCCAGCTGCAAGCCTCCGCCCCGTCCTTGTCTCGCGGCGGCCGCCCTGGGAACCGCCCTGGGAACCGCCTCTAACCCGCTCTCCCCCCGCCCCCCAGATGCTGACGACGACCCGCAGCTCTCCTGGGTGGCCTCGTCGCCCTCCAGCAAGGATGTGGCCTCCCCCACGCAGATGATCGGGGATGGCTGCGAGCTGGGCCTGGGCGAGGAGGAGGGCGGCACGGGGCTGCCGTACCCCTGCCAGTTCTGCGACAAGTCCTTCATCCGCCTGAGCTACCTGAAGCGGCACGAGCAGATCCACAGCGACAAGCTGCCCTTCAAGTGCACCTTCTGCAGCCGCCTCTTCAAGCACAAGCGCAGCCGGGACCGCCACGTGAAGCTGCACACGGGCGACAAGAAGTACCACTGCCACGAGTGCGAGGCCGCCTTCTCCCGCAGCGACCACCTCAAGATCCACCTCAAGACGCACAGCTCCAGCAAGCCCTTCAAGTGCCCCGTGTGCAAGCGCGGCTTCTCCTCCACCAGCTCCCTGCAGAGCCACATGCAGGCGCACAAGCGCAACAAGGAGCACCTGGCCAAGGGCGGCGGCGGCGGCGGGGGCGACAAGGAGGCCCGCGGGGGCGGCAAGGACGACTTCCTGTGCGACTACTGCGAGGACTCGTTCGGCCAGACGGAGGCGCTGGAGCAGCACGTGCTGGCGCGGCACCCGCAGCTCTCGGAGAAGGCCGACCTGCAGTGCATCCACTGCCCCGACGCCTTCGGGGACGAGGCCGCGCTGCTGGCCCACATCCACCAGGCCCACGCCCGCCAGGAGCACAAGTGCCCCATGTGCCCCGAGCAGTTCTCCTCCGTGGAGGGCGTCTACTGCCACCTGGACAGCCACCGGCAGCCCGACTCCAGCACCCACAGCGCCAGCCCGGACCCCGTGCTGGGCAGCGCGGCCTCCATGAGCAGCGCCACGCCCGACTCCAGCGCCTCGGCCGAGCGTGGCTCCACCCCGGACTCCGCCCTGAAGCCGCTGCGGGGCGCCAAGAAGCCGCCGCGGGAGGACGGGTCCGGCTGGCCCAAGGTGGCCTACAGCTGCCCCTACTGCGCCAAGCGGGACTTCCCCGGCCTGGCCGTGCTGGAGATCCACCTGAAGACGGCGCACGCCGACAAGCCGCAGCAGAGCCACACGTGCCAGGTGTGCCTGGACGCCGTGCCCACGCTCTACACGCTCAACGAGCACGTGCTCAAGCTGCACAAGGGCCACGCCTCGCCCGCCCTGCCCTTCGCCGGCCTGGCCGCCTTCCACTGCAACTACTGCCCCGAGATGCTGGCCGACCTCAACAGCCTGCAGGAGCACATCCGCCTGTCGCACGGCGGGCCCGGCGCCGCTGCCGCCGCCGCCGCGCCCGAGGGCGCCAACGCCTTCTTCTGCAGCCAGTGCTCCCTGGGCTTCCTGACCGAGGCCTCGCTCGCCGAGCACATCCAGCAGGCCCACTGCGGCGCGGGCGGCGCCAAGCTCGAGTCGCCCGTGGCGCGGCCCGCCCAGTCCTTCATGGAGGTCTACTCCTGCCCCTACTGCACCAACTCGCCCATCTTCGGCTCCATCCTGAAGCTCACCAAGCACATCAAGGAGAACCACAAGAACATCCCGCTGGCCCACGGCAAGAAGTCCAAGGCCGAGCAGAGCCCCGCGTCCTCCGACGTGGAGGTGTCCTCGCCCAAGCGGCAGCGGCTGGCGCTCGGCGGCGGCGGCGACGCCCTCTCCAACGGCGAGTACCCCTGCAACCAGTGCGACCTCAAGTTCGCCAGCTTCGAGGGCTTCCAGACGCACCTGCGGCTGCACCTGGAGCTGCTGCTGCGCAAGCAGGCCTGCCCCCAGTGCAAGGAGGACTTCGACTCCCAGGAGTCCCTGCTGCAGCACCTGACGGTGCACTACATGACCACGTCCACGCACTACGTGTGCGAGAGCTGCGACAAGCAGTTCTCCTCGGTGGACGACCTGCAGAAGCACCTGCTGGACATGCACACCTTCGTGCTGTACCACTGCACGCTGTGCCAGGAGGTCTTCGACTCCAAGGTGTCCATCCAGGTGCACCTGGCCGTGAAGCACAGCAACGAGAAGAAGATGTACCGCTGCACGGCCTGCGCCTGGGACTTCCGCAAGGAGGCCGACCTGCAGGCCCACGTCAAGCACAGCCACCTGGGCAACCCGGCCCGCGCCCACAAGTGCATCTTCTGCGGCGAGACCTTCAGCACCGAGGTGGAGCTGCAGTGCCACATCACCACGCACAGCAAGAAGTACAACTGCCGCTTCTGCAGCAAGGCCTTCCACGCCATCATCCTGCTGGAGAAGCACCTGCGCGAGAAGCACTGCGTGTTCGACGCCGCCGCGGCCGCCGCCGAGAACGGCACGGCCAACGGGGTGCCCCCCGCCGCCTCGGCCGCCGCCGCCGCCGCCGCCGCCGCCAAGAAGGCCGAGCCCGCCGACCTGCCGGGCCTGCTGCTCAAGAACGCCGAGGCGCCCAACAGCCACGAGGCCAGCGAGGACGACGTGGACGCCTCGGAGCCCATGTACGGCTGCGACATCTGCGGTGCGGCCTACACCATGGAGGCGCTGCTGCAGAACCACCGGCTGCGCGACCACCACATCCGGCCCGGCGAGGACGACGGCTCCCGCAAGAAGGCCGAGTTCATCAAGGGCAGCCACAAGTGCAACGTGTGCGCGCGCACCTTCTTCTCGGAGAGCGGGCTGCGCGAGCACCTGCAGACGCACCGCGGCCCCGCCAAGCACTACATGTGCCCCATCTGCGGCGAGCGCTTCCCCTCGCTGCTCACGCTCACCGAGCACAAGGTCACGCACAGCAAGAGCCTGGACACGGGCACCTGCCGCATCTGCAAGCTGCCGCTGCAGAGCGAGGAGGAGTTCATCGAGCACTGCCAGATGCACCCCGACCTGCGCAACTCGCTCACCGGCTTCCGCTGCGTGGTCTGCATGCAGACCGTCACCTCCACGCTCGAGCTCAAGATCCACGGCACCTTCCACATGCAGAAGCTGGCGGGCAGCTCGGCCGCCTCCTCGCCCAACGGCCAGGGCCTGCCCAAGCTCTACAAGTGCGCGCTGTGCCTCAAGGACTTCCGCTCCAAGCAGGACCTGGTGAAGCTGGACGTGCACGGGCTGCCCTACGGCCTGTGTGCCGGCTGCGTGGCCCGCAGCGCCAACGGGCAGGCGGGCGGCCCCGCCCCGCCCGAGCCCGCCGACCGGCCCTGCGCAGGCCTGCGCTGCCCCGAGTGCAGCGTCAAGTTCGAGAGCGCGGAGGACCTGGAGAGCCACCTGCAGCTGGACCACCGCGACCTCACGCCCGAGACCGGCGGGCCGCGCAAGGGCAGCCAGACCTCGCCGGTGCCCCGGGTGAGTGTGGCCGCGGGGCCTGCGCCCTGCGCCCGAGCCCCACGCCGAGCCCTGTGCTGCCTGGGGGTGCGCTCTGCCATGTTGGGCGGGTGGGGCACCTTGGGGTTGCGGTGGGTTTCGTAGGGACCCCGTGTGGCCAGGGCCCCTCCCGCTGTGTGACACCCGCCTCCATTACGGACCTCTCTGAGCCTCCTGGGCCAGGAGCTCCCTGGGGAAGGGGTGTCATCGTCCTGGCCTGGTAGAGCCGTGGGGGCCTGGGGCGTCAGCCGTGGCGTCCCCTGGGGAAGGGCCGGGCAGGGCGGAGGCAGTGCGTGCTGTAATCTTTTTTATTTATTTTATTTATTTATTTTTAATGTTTTTTATTGATTTTTTTTTTTTACAGAGTGGAAGGGAGAGGGAGAGAGAGTTAGAAACATCGATGAGAGAGAAACATCGATTAGCTGCCTCCTGCACACCCTTGACTGGGGATGTGCCCGTGAAACCAAGGTACATGCCCTTGACCGGAATCGAGCCTGGGACCCTTTAGTCCGCAGGCCGGCGCTCTATCCACTGAGCCACACGGTGAGGGCACGTGTTGTGATCTTGAGCTGCTCAGGGCTCGCTCCCCTCCTCTCGTCATGAGGCACCAGGGAGAGCTCCAGGCGTAGCGCTGCCATCCTTGTGATGGACAGGGAGGACGGGAAGGGTGAGGAGGGCGGGTGTCGGGGGGCGGGGTGGGAGGAGCAGGGTGGGCCTGCGGGGAGAGCCGCTCTGCCTCCCCAGCTTTGGAGCCGGGAGTCCTGACAGCTCACGGAGGGGACATCCCCATCGAGGCCCGGGCCTGGCATACAGGGCTCAGGCGTGCTGGCTCTAACCATTGGCCAGTACCATCTGCAGCAGCAGCCGCAGGACGGTTAGTGCAGTTGCCGGTACAGGAACACCCTAGAAATGGTCCCGCTTGCTGTTTTCAATAACGATCCATTGATTGATTGATTCATTCATTCATCAAATTTGTCGTGAGTATCCAGTATGTTTGGGTGGCCTACCAGCCACGGAGTCGGAAACGGACCTGCCATGGAGGTCCCAGGGGCGTCGCAGGCCCATCGCCCGTGGTTTGAACGAGGCAGCGGCCTCTGGGCTCCCGGAGGGTCCCCCTGGGCTCTGGGGACGGCGGCCGGGGGCACCTGAGGGCGGGCCTGGAGCCGCCGGGGCCCTCGGGTGTCAAACAGGACGGGCGGGGGATCCCCACAGACGCAGGCAGTCTTGTTCCGGATCGAGGCGGTTCCTTGCACACCCCAGAGGCGTCTCCCCCCGGAGGGCCGCTGTGGGCGCTGCGGGCAGGGAGGAGGGGTTTGGGGGCGGCCCCTGCCTCAGGAGCCCGTGGGGAGACAGGGGTGTTTGCTGTGTGTTCAGAACGGGGGCCTGGGCGCGGGAACTTGAGGGGGAGAGCTGGTGAGGGAACGAGGGGGCTGGAGGGAGTGAAGGCAGACTCTGCAGGGGGAGGCGCTTTGAGGGTCCCTGGCCAAGCCCCCCCCAAGCTAGGCCCTGATCGTGGCCCTTCCCGGTCACTGCTGCCCAGCTCTGTCCTCGGCCTCCGCCTGCTGGCCGGCCGAGTGGGAGGACCTGGGAGCATCTGGGCCTGAAGTCGGGGGTTGGGTTAAAGTCTCCTGTCCTGGTCCCACCTGAGACTCTTTTGGGGGTTTATCCTCATCTGCGGATATTTTCCCACTGATTTTTAGAGGGCGGAAGGGAGGGGGACAGAAAGAAAGAGAGAAGCATCGATGAGACACATGAACTGGTTGCCTCTTGCGTGCACCCAACTGGGGATCGAGCCTACAACCGGGGTATGTGCCCTTGACCAGTATCGGGCCCTTCAGTCTGCAGGCTGATGCTCTGTCCACTGAGCCACACGGGCTAAGGCCCCACCCGTGACTGACGGCTCTGGGCCTCTGTCCTCGCGGCCAGGCCACCGGGCGATAGAAACAGTAGCGTCAGAGCGGCCGCACCCTCCCCCAACGCGGACATGGGGGGCAGGGAGGGCCCCCCTTCTCCCACCCGCCCCCAGCCCTGGGTGTGTCTCCGCTCCGATGGGCAGGGGCTGGCTGCTGTGACTCACTCCCGGGCTGTACTTCTCGCCGAGGATGGAGGGCGCATAGCGGGCGGCCCTCCCTGTCCTTCTCCCGTGTGTCATCCCCACGCCCGTCTAGGCCCGTGGTCGGCAAACTCATCCGTCCACAGAGTCAACTGCCAACAGCACAACGATGGACATTTCTTTGGAGAGCCACGTTTTTTAAACGTAAACTTCTTCTAACGCCACTTCTTCAACATAGACTCGGCCGGGTCGTGGTATTTTGTGGAAGAGCCACACTCCAGGGGCCACAGAGCCGCATGTGGCTCGAGAGCCGCGGTTTGCCGACCACGGGTCTGTGGGGATGAAGATGCCCACGGCCTGGGCCTCAGGCCCCTGCTCTCAAGAGGCAGAGACGGGCATGAGCCAGCTGACGGGTTGTGCCACGGCCTGGCTGGACCCAGCCTGAGCCCAGCCTGGTTACGAGACGGGCGAGGCCGGCCTGGGCGGGGTCTGGGGTGGTCGGTCACCCCCATGCTCGCGGGGCCCTGCTCTGCCCCCGCCCGGGTGCACCGGCCCCACCCCTGTCTCTGGCGTGCCCACCCTGGCGCTGCCCGCCCTGGCGCGGGGGCTGCTGGCACCGCCTCCTTCCCCGTCTCCGTCCTGCACCTCAAGTCCTGCTTCCCGAAGCCCCCACTGTGTCGGCATCGGCTCTTCTGTCGTTTCCATGGCAACCACCCGGGAGCCTTGCTGTGACCTCGGTCTTGGCAGAGAGAGGATCCGGGCTCAGAAAGGGGCGCCGCGGACCCCAGGATGCACAGCTGCGCGGGCGGCGCCGGGTCAGACCGAGGGGCCTCGGCGGCGGCCGGGCCTGCGGGAGGAGGGGCGCGGCGGCCCCAGCGAGGCCGGGGCAGAGGGCCGTGTGCAGACGGAGCGAGACAAAGCCCGCACCTCCCCGCGGAGGGCGCCGTCCCCAGGGCCTGGCCCCCTGCCTGGGCACGCCCGGGGGCAGGGGCCCAGCTGTCGGCCCCCCGCCCGCCCGCCGCCCGCCCTCCCCGGGGGCTCAGGCCGGCAGGAGCAGACTCTGGGGGCGGCGAGGGGCTCGGGGGCTGGCAGGCTGGGACCCTCGGGAGCGTATCCATAGCAACCGGCTCTCGGAGGACCGGGTTCCCGTGGGGCCGAGGCTGCTGCTGGCTGGAGCGTGAAGCGTCGAGGTTCCCGCCGCCCCCTCTGTGTGTGGGTAATAGCAGCATCCCGCCATCCCCGGCCCGGTGCCGCGGGGGCGACGGGCGCTCCCCCAGCCCTCTGAGCGGGAACGGTGTCCAGAGAGGGCTCGCCCAGCCACACCGGCGTCCTGTCCCCTGACCAGAGCCTTGCTCGGGGGTCTGGGGCTGGGAGCCCGGAACAGTAGCGAGACGGGGGCTCCGGCGGGAGCCTGCCGAGCCTGAATCCCTGCGGGGGCTGTGGCCGAGTGGCTGAGCCTCTGAAACTCCACTTTCTCATCCCTGCAGCCATGGTGAGCGTTCCGAGTAAACAGTGCCTGCACACAGTAGGTGGTGAGCAGCCTGCACACAGTAGGTGGTGAGCGATGGTGAGCGTTCCGAGTAAACAGTGCCTGCACACAGTAGGTGCTCATGAGCCGTGGTCGCCATCCCGGAAGCTCAGCAGTTCTGTGTCCTTCCCCTCTCCTGCCCTCCTGACCCCGTGCCCACATCCTCTAGGGCCATGGTCTGCAAACGGCGGCTCACGAGCCACATGCGGCTCTTTGGCCCCTCGAGCGTGGCTCTTCCACAAAAGACCACGGCCTGGGCGAGTCTGTGTTGAAGAAGTGGCGTGAGAAGAAGTTTGCGTTTAAACAATGTGGCTCTCCGAAGACATGTCAATCGTTGTGCTGTTGGTATTTGGCTCTGGACGGATGAGTTTGCCGACCACGGCCCTGGGGTGTTCCCCTTCGGCCCGGGCCTCTGTGGCTGCGGCTGCGGCTGTGTGGGGCCGGCCCGGGAGGCAGCCCTGGCCTCAGGCCTGGGCTCAGCGCTGCTTCTCCGAGGCTCTGCCCTCCCCGGGGCAGCGGGGATGGGAAGGCAGCTGCTCTGAATGCCGGGTTCTGGGTGTGACTGTCGCCTGGCGGGGCCGGGGCTCCAGAGGGAGAGGGCCTCTCTCGGGGACGGAGAAGGGGAGACAGACAGAGAGGAGGTGTTGGGCGAGGAGGGGGCGGCGGCCCAGGGTGCAGCGGGAAATCGGGGGGGGGGGGGGAGAGAGAGAGAGAGAGAGAGAGAGAGAGAGAGAGACCTCCCTGCTTCTCCCCGTGCTTGTCCCACCAGCCTGGGGACTGACAGCCCTGCCGGGGGGTGCCCTCTGCTCTGGGCATGGGTGCCCCTCCTCGCAGGCGAGGCCTCGGGGCCGTCTCTGTGCCGGGCTGCTGGGCCACGTGCACCTTCGCGGGTGTGTGTGGTGAGCCTGTGTGAGCGTGTGCCTGCGTGTATGAGTGTGTGCCCGCCTGTGTGAGTGTGTGCCCGCCTGTGTGAGTGTGTGCCCGCCTATGTGAGTGTGTGCCCGCCTGTGTGAGTGTGTGCCCGCCTATGTGAGTGTGTGCCCGCCTGTGTGAGCGTGTGCCTGCGTGTATGAGTGTGTGCCCGCCTATGTGAGTGTGTGCCCGCCTGTGTGAGTGTGTGCCCGCCTGTGTGAGTGTGTGCCCGCGTGTGTGTGCCTGCGTGTGTGAGTGTGTGCCTGCGTATGTGAGTGTGTGCCTGCGTGTGTGAGTGTGTGCCTGCGTATGTGAGTGTGTGCCTGCGTGTGTGAGCGTGTGCCTGCCTGTGTGAGCGTGTGCCTGCCTGTGTGAGCGTGTGCCCGCGTGTGTGAGCGTGTGCCCGCCTGTGTGAGCGTGTGCCCGCCTGTGTGAGTGTGTGCCCTCCTGTGTGAGCGTGTGCCTGCCTGTGTGAGCGTGTGCCCGCGTGTGTGAGTGTGTGCCTGTGTGTGTGTGTGCCTGTGTGTGTGTGTGAGTGTGTGCCTGCCTGTGTGACTGTGTGCCTGCGTGTGTGAGTGTGTGCAGGTGGGCACAGGTGGGCACAGCGTCTGCGGAAATGGTCACGGGGGTGCGTACCTGGGGGGCTGTGCACATGGCGTCGGAGGCTGCAGGCGCGTGTCGGGACATGGACACGGTGGGTGTGTCGATGAGGGTCGGGGCGGGGGGATGCGGAGACTGTGTTAGGGACCGGACTGGCCGTCAGCCTGCGTGGACTGTGGTCGTCACTCCTCGGGGTGCTGCACCTGTGATGGGGGAGCTGGTTGTCGTTGGGGAGTGGGTGTGTCACTGTGAGTGGGTGGAGGATGGGGAGTGAATGGGTGTAAAGGAGGAGGGGTGGGTGGGTGGAGGCAGGTGGGTGGACTCCGCTGTGAGCTGCGTGTGGGAGGGGCAGCTGCTCTGGAAGGCAGCCCGCCCCCGGTGCCCCGGCTGGCGATCTGGTCCGGAAGCAGGCGGGAAGGACACTGCCCACGGTGACCGAGTTGGGGGGGGGGGGCGGCGCCGAGTGGGGCAGCAGGACCTCCTGCCTCTGCTCTCTCCTTCCTGTGGCTAACGCCTCCCTGTTTCACTTTCCAAACAGAAAAAGACCTACCAGTGCATCAAGTGCCAGATGACCTTCGAGAGCGAGCGTGAGATCCAGATCCACGTGGCCAACCACATGATCGGTAAGGGGGACCACGTGATCGGTAAGGGGGACCATGTGATCGGTAGCGTGATCAGTAAGGGGGACCACATGATCGGTGAGAGGACCACGTGATCAGTAAAGGGACCACCGTAAGGGGAACCGCGTGATCGGTAAGGGGACCACGTGATGGGTAAGGGGGACCACGTGATCGGTAGCATGATCAGTAAGGGGGACCATGTGATCAGTAGCATGATCAGTAAGGGGGACCACGTGATCGGTAAGGGGGACCACGTGATCGGTAAGGGGGCCGCTCGGCTGCATGCTGGGGTCGGGGGCCTGCAGTTCCTGTGTTCACGGTCAGCTCTGGGGCGAGGGCTGGTCCCTGTGGGCTCCTGCGTGTGCAGCCTCGGGCTGAGGCACTGGGGAGCCATGGACGGTTCTGGAGCAGGTGTGGCTGGACGTGGCTGCGGGCGGCAGGGCTGAGGAGGGTGGGGGAGGACAGAGGCCGCCTGGCCTGGCCCGGAGGGGAGGGCAGGAGACGGTGGGGGCTGGGGACAGCGAGGAGGGGGTGAGAGGCTATATCTGGCTTGTGCCCTGTGCCCCGTGGGCCCTGGAGGCTGGGAAGGTGGCAGGGCTGCCGGCGGGAGGTGTGAATGGAGGAGAGCCAGGCCCCGAGCCCGGCGGGGGGGCAGAGGGAGGCTCTGTGTTTTCAGAGCAGCTGTTGGGCCCGGGTCCCCGTGGACAGCTTCCCCCGCTAAGTGGCCGGGCCCCGCGTGGCCGCCGGGCGCTGGTGGCACCAGGGGGCCGGGCGGGCGGTGTGGCCGTCAGCGGGGCGGCTCTCTCGTAAACCCGGCGGGGTCTGAGCTGCCCCCGCGGCCGGCTGCCGCGCCCTCCCGGGGACGCTAAGCGTTCTGTTTATGGCGGGGCCTCTCCGTGGCCTGCAGCCTCCGGCCGGGTTACAACGACTCGGGGACACAGACACGTCGCCTTGGAAACGGGTCCCGGCACCCGCTCCGGCGGCAGCCGGCCGGCATGGTGTGGAGCTCGTGGACGGGCGAGGGCCTCTGGAAATCTCAGCGCTGGGGTCGCCTTGGAATCCCCCCCCGCACAGAGACAGAGCCCCCCCTGGGCTCCCCTAGCTTTCAGACACCCCTCCTCCTCCCCCTCCCCCTGCAGCCACATCACACACTTGGGACAGCACACAGCTCTTGTCTTGCTGGCCTCCTGCCCGCGTGGCCTGGCTCTGCCCAGCCCCCTGTCCCCACCCCCCATTAGCCCCCCACTGTCCCCGGCCCCCCCAGAGGCTGCAGCAAAGGCTCCCCAGGCCTTGGAGCAAGGGCTGAAGCAGAGGCTCGTGGGTGCTGGGCAGAGGCAGGCCCCCTGGTGGCTGGAGGAGGAGTTGGCCCTGGTGTGTTGAACATGTATGTGCGAGGCGTGTGCAGCCCTCCCAGGGCACTGGGGGGGGGGGTCAGACCCCCGGGAGGAGATTTGCGGGGGGAGACCTGCCCCCCGTCCGCCTGTGGACCTGTCTCCGCTCAGCCTCTGCCGGGGGAGCGGCTGGGCACGGGGCTGAGGATGCTCCTTAAAGCACATGTGTCAAACACAAGGCCCGCGGGCCAAATCCAGCCCGCCAGGCCTTGCAATGTGGCCCGCACCGCACTGTCATCACTGTACTCCGCTGTCAGTTTATGACATTGTCAGTTTATGACTGTTCAGTAAGTAAACCATTCGGCCCGCGATTTAGGCTGGATTTTAGATTTTGGCCCCTTCTCTGATTGAGTTCGACACCCCTACCTTAAAGGATGAACATGCTGTGACCTGGGTGGGCCCCGGGAGTGAGTGGGCTCTGAGCCCCGGGGTCCTTGCTGGGGGCTCTGCGGGCGCCTGGGGAGCCCGTGGAGGGCGGGGGGTGGGGGGGGGGGAGCAGGGACCGGCCTCGGGACCTCGTCAGGACGGTGCCCTTGGCGTCCTCGGGGAGTGTGTGGCCGCGGGCGGCAGCGGGCCATCCCCGGGCGTCGGTGGTGCTGGGCTCGGTGGTTCCCGGTCCCTCAGCCCCTTCCCGCGCCCCGAGGGGCCGGGCCTCGCAGTGGGCGGGAGCGGGGGAGGTGTGTCGGCGGCCTCTGATCACGGGATTAGGGCGCTCAGTGATGGGTGGTTCATCCTCCTTCTCTGTGGCCCGGGGCTCTCAGACACGGAGGGAGGCCCTGCTCCGCTCGGTGTTGGTGCGGAATGAAAATCCAGGGCCTGGGCTGGGAAAGGAGACTCCGCCCGCTGCCTGGCATGGGGCTGGAAGGCGGACCTGTGACCCAGGAGGTCAGGGTTCGATTCCCGGCCAGGGCACAGGCCCGGGTTTCAGGCTCGATCCCCAGTGTGGGGCGTGCAGGGGGCAGCCCATCCATGATTCTCTCTCAATGCTTCTATCTCTCTCTCTCTGAAGTCAATAAGAAAATACATTTTTTTAAAGAAAGAAAATAACAACTTCCAAGTTGAAGCAATGAGACGAGTTCAGGGCCCTTCACGCAGGCCCCTGTGCAGCCACACACAGCACACACCCACGGGACCAGTGCTGTCTGAGTGGCAGGGAGCCCTGGGGACTGGGGCGTGTCGGGTGCGCTTGGGCAGGTGGTGGCTGCACAACTCTAGGGGGCGCCACGTACACCGCCTCCATGGGCCCTGCCCGTGGGGGACCGGGAGCTTCCGCACCTGCCCCGCCTCCGAGCGCCCAGATTCCCCCTCTGCCGGGTGCGGGGACCTCCCCCCGCACCCTCCCCTCTCCTCGGCGTCTCGGGGACACGTTCCTCCAGGAAACCGGGGTGCGGGCTCCGTGGGGCGCTGCTGGGGCCGCTTCCGCTCCTGCGTGCCGTGCCGCGCCCGCCGGCGGCTCCGCGGTAACCTGTGGGGTTTGCGCGGAAAATAGCAGCGCTCTTTGTAGGTCAGTTTGCGGTAATTTTGGCAGCTGCGGGGCCGCCGGGGAGCGGGGCTCGGCTCCCGCGCGTCTCTCCTGCTCGGTGTGAGGCTTTCGCGGAGGCCTTCCCGGGAGGAACCGCACCCCCGGAAACGCCGCCCGCCTCCCCTGACCTGGTTTCAGATCGGAGGAGCGGCCCGCCTGCCGCACATGCAGCCTGGGGGTGGGAACGGTCCCCGCCACACGGAGCCTCCTGCCCCGGCCCCGCCCCCGGCCCCCAGGCCCCAGCCCCCAGGCCCCCCGCCCCCGGCCCCCAGGCCCCAGCCCCCAGGGCCCCAGCCCCCAGCCCCCAGGCCCCCAGGCCCCAGCCCCCAGCCCCCAGCCCCCAGCCCGGGCTGCGGATGTGCCGGGTGGTCAGCCTTTCATCACCAGAAGCTCCCGGTGCCCAGCTGTGTGCCCCTGCTGCAGGGTGAGCAAGTCCTCGTCAGACCCCGCCTCCACGGGCCTGGCAGTGGGGCTGGGGCGCAGGCGGTAGGTGAGGGGAGCTGGTGGGATTGGTAGTCCAGAGAGAGCGGTGTCCAGGGTGTGGGTGTGCTCAGACCGGTGCCCAGAGAGGTCAGGAGGGCTTCCTGGAGTAGGCGGTGAGGCCCTGGATTCTGGGGCCTCCTCTCTCTCGCGCTATCTCTCTCTCTCTCTTGCTCTCTCTCTCTTTCTTTCGCTCTCGCTCTCTCTCTCTCTCTCTCTCTCTCTCTCTCTCTCTCTCTCATTTTGGGGGGCCCTGTGAAGCACTTTGGGACAGAGCATCTCTAGTTCAGGACAGGAAGCGGGAAATTCAGTCCCACCCAAACAGTAATTCGGCTCCAACTGCGTGTGTGGGACTTACCGCCAGGATCCGAGTTGCAGAACCCGCCCCCCCTCTTCCTGTGAACACGACTCAGAGGAATCCCTGGGCCGCACGGCCACGCGCGGACCCCGGCCCGGCGCTGAGCACGGGGGACATCCTGAGATGGAGCGGGGAGCGCGGGCGGCCGGAGCCCCCGAGCGGTGGTGATTTATTCCGGGACCCGCAGTCATTAGTCTGGCCGGCCGGAGCCGCGCCGGGCCCGGCCTGGAGCCTTCGGGCCATTACGAGCTAATGGCTCAGTGTGGGCCTCAGTGTGGGCGCAGCGGCCGCCGTCAATCTCCGTGCCGGCGGCTGATAAACGCACGGTCCCTGCCCGCTCCCCGCCGCCCGGGGCGCCCGGCTGGAGCTCCTGCTCCGGCCCCGGCCCGGCTCCCTGCCCCTGCCCTGCCCCGGGCCTCTGTGTCCCTCCTCCGCGTGAAGAGTGGACATCCGGCCCAGGTTCCAGGGCCCGTCGGGCTCTTGGTTCCGCTGGCCTGGCTTCGGGGTGTCTCCTCAGTGTGGCCGAAAAGCCCACGGGCCACACTGGGCGGCGCTGACGGGGACTCTGAGCGCCTGGGTGGCAGGTGCTCGGACTGATGGGGTCCTGAGACCCCAGACACCACGTCCCACAGAGCTGGGGCCTCAGCGCCGGGGACTCCCCCACCCATCCCCCCTCTCCCGCTGGCTCCACAGTCAGGGCACAGACAAGCAGCCGGTGAACGCATCAGTAAGTGGAACGGCCAGTCACCGCTTCTCTCTCAGTTCAGTCAATCAATAAATAAAATTTAAAGGACGCTGTCTGCCAGCATCCCGACCCAACAGCGGGCTAACAAAACACTGATGTTTGTCCCTCACCGGCTCCCGCCCAGTGAACCGGGGAACGGACTCTGTCACGGAGCCCGGTCCCGAGAACCCTGACCCGCCCACCGAAATAGAACTCGGATGCCGCCCTCGCTTCCCGGAAAAAATAAAATAAAATAAACAGATCAATCGTCCTCTCAAACCTCTACAGCATCCCGTCAATATTTCTTTATTACAGCTGAGAGCGGGTAAATATTTTATTGCGAACCAAAAGGCCCAAAATAAACAGTTTGGTAAACAGTGATTACGTGACAAGGAAAAACATCTGTGGCAGCGGCGTTGCCTGCAATTACTCGCGCGCGCTCGCATCGCGCCCGGCGTGCGGTGTGCCTGTTCTAAATCTCCCTCCTTGTCGCTATTATTAAAAATCTTAAAAAGGTGCCAAATCTTAAATGAAGGGGGGAAAAAAATGATTCTCTAGAAATTATTCATATCACAGCGCGCCGCTCCCGCGCCTGGCGGGGGCGCGGTATTTTCGGCGGAATTAACATAAAATATACAACTGCAAATTACCCGGGAAATCGGTGCGCTCCTGACGGCGCGCCTCTACACGCGGAGAGAAATGTTCGCCCCGCCCGCCACACACACACACACCCGCCCCGGCCCCCGCACGTTTTAAAGGGGAAGGGATAGATGTGCCAAAAGGAGCCGCGGCCTAACGAATGCAGTGGCCCATGGGCGGATGGGCCGGCCGCCCGGCCGGAGTGTGATTATCGAAGACGACCTCAGAAACCCCGAGAAGGCAAGAAAAACAGCCCGCAGCCTTCTGCCCCCTCCTCCTCTCCTCTCCTCTCCGCTCCCGGCCTCGGCCCGCCTTCCCCCGAAACACAAGAAAAACCGCGGGCCCCGCGGAAAATGCAAATCTCGCCGTAAATATTTTATAAAACGGTTGCATACATCCCAAAAGCTATAGGTCTTAATTGAGAGCAGGCGATTTTTCTAGTCAATAGATGGAAATGGGAAAATGCTAATTTGTGTTTTTCTCCTTATGAGAGGGGAAGGAAAAAAAAAAAAAAAAAAGAAAGAAACCCCGGAGAACAGCCAGGCACACGCGCGCTCATTTTAATATTATAAATAGAATGGGGCTCCCTGGTGCCATCCCACAGCCCGGCTTATCTCCCGGGGCCGCGCAGGAGCCCTGAGCAGCGCCGGCCGGAAGGTGACCTCGGAGGACGGCGGGGGAGGGGGGCAGCAGGCAGAGAGTGGGTGCGCCTCCCCCACCATCGGCACCCGGGCACCGGCAGGCGGGAGGCCGCACCAGCGGGCAGTGCCCGGGCTCTGCCCCCCCAGGGCCAGGAGCAGGAAGGGAGAGGGCGCCCTCCCCTGGGGCTGCCGGGGCCTCCTGCTTTAGCTGAGGGTCTCAGGGCTCCCCCCGGAGCAGCTGTGATGGAGGGAGGGCTGGCAGGACGGCAGGTGGCGCTTGGCAGTCTCAGAGTCCAGGTGGAGACCGGGGTCTCTGCCCCTGATGCCCGGAGCCCCCCATAAAGGGGAGCCCTCTCCCCCGTGAGCCCGCAGCCCCCATCCCACCAGGAACAGGGACGCTCCCACCCGGGGCCGTACTGGCCGCCTCGCCGGCCACGAGCCCTGAGGGGGGCTGGTCCATGAGAGGGCGCTGGTCCAGGCAGGGATGCACCGTCTGCAAAATACACATCGGATTGCCAGCCGGCGTGGCTCCATGGCTGAGCGTCGACCCACGAACCAGGAGGTCACGGTTCGATTCCCGGTCAGGGCACAGGCCCGGGTGGTGGGCTCCATCCCCAGTGTGGGGCGTGCAGGAGGCAGCCGGTCCTGGATTCTCTCCCTTCACTGATGTTTCTCTCTCTCTCTCCCCGTCTCCCTTACTCTCTGAAATCAATAAGAATGTGTGCTAAGTATATGTGTGTGTGTGTGTGTGTGTGTGTGTGTGTGTGTATCAGATTTTGAAGACAGTATGAGAGAAAGAAGGCAGACATTCCCGTCACTGTTCCGTGGGTTAGACGGTACGACCAATGACGTGGGCGCTCGGGGTTAAATAAAAAAGGGAAAGCATGTTTCCTCGGGCTTGTCTTCGGTGTGGCTGGTACCACATGCAAGTCACACGCGTGGCTGCGACCACACTTCCCGGGACAACACGCTCTGGTCTGCGCCTGGTTGGCGTGGAAAGCCTGCGGGCGCTGCGGTCATATTGGGGGAACCGGGCGGGGGAACTGGGAAGCTGAGGCACCTGCTAGAAACATACAAAATGAGCAAGAAGGGGGGGTGGCCCTGTGGGCCCTGGGCCTGGCCGCCGGGTGCCACGCCTTTGCCGGGGTGTCTGGCCCTCCGGCCGGCCTCGCCTCTGCCTCGCTGTCCTGGCCGCTGTGCCGGCTCCGCGCAGTGCCGGGGACCACGGAGACCCCCACGGGGAGCCGGCCCGGGAGCTTCTGTGGGAACGCCATTCCCTCCGCCAGCGACGGGCGCGAAGAGTTCTGTTTTTCCGGAAGTTTCTAGACGCAGGTCCCGAGCGGCATGCCAGTGCTTTATGGGCCGAGCCCGGGGTGTGGTGGTGGTGGTGGTCGTAGCCCTCCTTCTCATAGGTCCCGCTCCTTAGAACGGCAGGCGACCTGCCCCTTTAAAAAACGCCCAACCTCAAGGAATCTGTTTTCCTTACGAGAAAAATGAAAGGACAGCCGAATCCGGTTTGGCTCAGTGGATAGAGCGTCGGCCTGCGGACTCAAGGGTCCCAGGTTCGATTCCGGTCAAGGGCATGGACTTTGGTTGCAGGCACATCCCTGGTGGGGGGTGTGCAGGAAGCGTGTTTCTCTCTCATCGATGTTTCTAACTCTCTATCCCTCTCCCTTCCTCTCTGTAAAAAAATCAATAAGATATATTTAAAAAGAAAATGAAAGTACAGAGACAAAGAGGGAAGGGAGCAAATCACCCAGAATCCCTCCCCCAGGGAAGATGGCGGTTCAGTGTCTGGCGTTAGCTGACCCTGCTCTGCGGTACCGTGTGAGCGCGGCTGTAGACACGGTGCCCGCCGGGACGGGTGCCCAGCCGGACGGGTGCCCAGCCGGACGGGTGCCCAGCCAGACCGGTGCCCAGCCGGACGGGCACGGGGAAGGCCCTCTCGGTGAGAATGCTGTCACTGGTGTGTGACTCACACTCAGCGCACAGCTCCCCGGTCCCTCATGGAGGCCACAGCGCAGGCCCTGACCGGGGTCCCCTGGGCCCAGAATGCCCCCTCGCGTCCCTGCCCGGTCCCCGGGCACCTCGTCCCTGACCTCCGATGGCCGAGCACAGCCGTTCCTGCTCCTTCGCCTGCTGGGAGCACTGCCCTCGCACACACCTGTTTGTGCTGCGTGGAGTTAGGATGTCGGTGCCGCCCTGTCCCCTGTCCCCTCTGCCGTGTGCGTGATAATGGCGCGTGTCCGCACACACGCCTCTCCTCCGCCACGTCCCGTGGCTGCGTGGTGCTCCCGCCTGGGAGGTGCCACGGCTCGAATCCCCCGTGGGAGCCCTTAGCGTGTCCCGGGAACATCCGTGCGCTGGGTGACCCGCCTCGTCCTCGGGGCGGTGGCCGGCGAGGCCGTGGCGGGAGGGGGAAGGGGAAGGGGGAGCTGGCGTGCCCACCGCGGGGGCCAGGCTGCGGCGGGCAGGATGCTGGCACCACGGCAGCTGCCAGCTGGGCCTCATCGGCGGCGGTGTTAATTACTGGGAGCCCCGGTTCCACGGCGGGCGGGCGGGCGGGCGGGCGGGGACGGGGCGCACGCGGGAAGCAGGGTCACCTTGAAACAGACGCTTCCGGGGAAGTGCAGCCGAGGGGAAGACCACAGGCAGCGGGACCCGGCTCTCATCCCGGCTCCCCTCGGTCTCCTGCAGCCTGGGGGGCCCTGCGTGCCCCTCCGCACCCCATGTCCCCACACACGCACCCCATGTCCCCACACACGCACCCCGTGTCCCCGCACACGCACCCGTGTCCCTGCACACGTGCCCGTGTCCCTGCACACGTAAGCGCCGTTTGAAAACGCTGTGTCGAAGCCTGCCGTGTGTGCGGAACAGTGCGGCTCTCCGTGGGGAAGCGTGACCATCACTGCCGTGTAACACACACGGGAGGGCTCGCCGGAAAGAGTCCGTGTGGCCCTGCGTGGCAGCGGCTCCCGTGCCTTTGTCCTGCCTTTGGTGGGTGAGCCGGGACCACAGAGCTGGCTGGCCCCTCTTGCTGGCCTTTGGCCTCCCGGGCAGTGGCCAGGTCTGGCCGCCCGGGGATGTGCTGAGGGGACGCCCTGGCTCGGGAGGGGAGCCGGGGCTGGAAGGGGGCCGCCTGGCAGTGCTGACGCAGTGGGGGGGGGGCAGCCACGCAGCGTGACCAGGTTGGGGAGGCGCACCCCAGCCCCAGCCAGGTGAGCGCAGGGCTGCGGGCGATGGGGCCAGGCTGCAGGGAAGGGACCGGTCCGCTGTGACCCTCCACGGGCAGCCTCCTGGGTCTGCCGCGGGAATCCGTGTGTCTGACCCCGTCCATCCTTCCCCGGCGGCTGCCTCCGGATCATGGTGCTGGGAGCGGAGCCCCCGGCAGGCGGCGTCGACCGGAGGGAGACAGAAACCTAAACATAGATTCACATGGATCCCCTCTGCCCCCGCCCCGCCCCCTGCACGGGGTCGCCGAACGTCCCGACCCTGGCTGAGCCGTGCGGGCACGCTCCCTCGCGCTGGCGCCCGGGTCCGCGGAGCCGCCCGCCCGGCTCCGGGACGGAGACCCCGCGGGAATGACGCGCCCGCCGGTGGGACGCAGCTGCGTGGCGCCCGGTAATTACCCCGCCGGCCGCGCCGGGCCCTCACGCCCGGCTTCATTAGGAGCCGGCCCTCGCCGGCCCGGACGCCTGTATGTGTATTTTTTCATTTAACCGACCGGCCCTGCTCGGGCGCAGAGGTAATTTGACTTTTTGAAACGGTGGAGCCCCTGCGAATTCCCTCCCCGGCGCCTCCCGCTCCGCCAGCTGATCCGCCCGGAAGACAAAGCTTTATCTGGAGCGCGGAGGCAGAGAGGCACGGCTCTGTGTCCAATAAAAATAAAAAATCAGAGTCCTCCACCGAACACGTTAGCACGGAGCAAAGCGCACACAGCGGGCGCGAACCGGTCTGTGCCCGGAGGGGCGGGCTGGGCGTCGGGAAGTGGGACCGGACCGGCCCTGAGCCGCGGGCTGCGCCGGGAAGCGCGGGCCGCGGGCGGGAGGGAGAGGGTGTCGGTGAGCGGGTGGGAAAGGCTCCCGCAGGCCGGCTTCTCCCTTTGTCTGGTTTTGGTTGGGGGAGAGGGGGGGCGGCCAGAAGCTGGGTGAGGGCACATCTTGGGGGCCCGGAGAGGGGTTGGGGGGACCCTGGGGAGAAACGCTTAACATTGGGGGGGGTGTTCCTTTTGTTTCTCGGATTCACCGTGGCCTCTCGCTGCGGGGAGTGGAAGGCCCGGGAGAACCTCAGAAAGGGGCTCTGTTGCCTGGCCGGCGGGGCTCAGGGGTTGAGTGTTGACCTATGACCCAGGGGGTCACGGTTCAATTCCCAGTCAGGGCACATGCCTGGGTTGGGGGCTCCATCCCCAGTGCGGGGGCGTGCAGGAGGCAGCCGATTGGTGATTCTCTCTCATCATGGATGTTTCTTTCTCTCTCTCCCTCTCCCTTCCTCTCTGAATCAATACAAATATATTTGGGGGGAAAAATAAAGAAAAGGAAAGGGGGCTCCATCAGGTGCCCTGGCCTCTCCCAGCTCCTTCCTTCCTTCCTGATGGGGAGCAGCGCCCCCGACGACGCCGGAGCCACCACGTCCCGGGAGCTGACCATGCACCCCGGGCGAGCGGATAGGCGCTCGGTTGGCAATGTCTGCCTCGGTGGCAGCGGGAGGGGGCCCCCTTGCCTGTCAGATATGGTCCCGGTTCTCCCCAGTCCCGGTTCTCCCCCGTCCCGGTTCTCCCCAGTCCCGGTTCTCCCCCGTCCCGGTTCTCCCCGGTCCCGGTTCTCCCCCGTCCCGGTTCTCCCCGGTCCCGGTTCTCCCCCATCCCGGTTCTCCCGACCCCGGTTCTCCCCGGTCCCGGTTCTCCCCGGTCCCAGTTCTCCCGGTCCCGGTCCTCCTCGGCCCGGAGCTGGAGGCGGGGAAGGATATGTGAGTGCTGTGCGGCGGAGGGAGCAGGCCGGCGGCGAGGCAGTTGTGAGAGCAGAGCCGGCCCCTCGGAGGTCCCCCGGCTCCGAGCTGTGATCCGAGCGCCACACGCAGACAGCTGGCCGCCCAGCGTGGGCCGCGCCTGGCGCTCGGCTTGGGGACATGGCGGGGACCAGGTATGGCTCCGCTCCCCGCGCAGATGCGGCCGGGAACGTCTTAATTTGCTGGCATGCGAGGGGGGCGCTGGGCTGGCCGCGCGTCCACAGACCCGGCCGCCTTTGTCGTGGGGAGGGGCTTGCATGGCTCCTAACGATTTAATGAGGGACACGCCAGTCACACATGGGGTGCCCGCCACGCCAGGGGTGCCAGGGACGTGGGCAGGTACCGGAGGGGGCGTGGTAATTACACGGAAGCATCATGCCCGTTACCCCGCCCGCCACCGGTTGGGCAGCGGGCTCGGCGCCCGGCCTGGGAGGCTCTGATGGAACACGGGACCCGCAGAGGCTGGGCTGCCTCCCTCCGGGCGTGGCCGGAGTGCCGCCGGGCGCTGGGCGAGGTGCCCCTTCGGGCTGCGGTCCCGTGTGAGGATGGGGAAGGCTCTCCGCGCTGGCCGAGGGCACACGTCGCTCGGGCTGGGAGCCGCGGCTGGTGCTGCTGCCCCCGGGCGGCCTGCCCTGCCCCCGGACGGTTGGCCGGCCCCCAGCGCGGGTGCGACGTGCCTCTCGTGACGGACACCTCGTCATCCTCCTCCCGGCGGTCCTCCCGTTCGTTCCTTTCCCGGGCTGTTCCACGGGACACATGGGTGGAGCACGCGGTGGCTCTTCCTCCACACGGAACGGGCCGCCGTGGGGCAGGCAGCGGCGGATTGCCGGGATCGGCGCTCTGACGCCAGGCGGATGGCCGGGATCGGCGCTCTGACGCCAGGCGGATGGCCGGGATCGGCGCTCTGACGCCAGGCGGAGTGGCCGGGATCGGCGCTCAGACGCCAGGCGGATTGCCGGGATCGGCGCTCTGACGCCAGGCGGATGGCCGGGATCGGCGCTCTGACGCCAGGCGGATGGCCGGGATCGGCGCTCTGACGCCAGGCGGATGGCCGGGATCGGCGCTCTGACGCCAGGCGGATGGCCGGGATCGGCGCTCAGACGCCAGGCGGAGTGGCCGGGATCGGCGCTCAGACGCCAGGCGGATTGCCGGGATCGGCGCTCTGACACCAGGTGGAATGGCCGTGTCACGCTCCCCGCGGCAGTCCGTTAACACACTCGCCCGTTCAGGCTGCGGGCAGGCCTGGGGCAGAGGCGGGCGGGCTCACCGTGGACAGGCTGTATAACACGCATACCGCTAGGAGGCGGTGACGTCTTCCCTGTCCCCACGGTGGTGCAGCATGGCGGGAAGGGGTGCGGAGGGTGTGTGGGTCTGGCAGACGGGAGATGCTGGCGGGGGGGCTGGGGGCGGGCAGGCCGGCCTCGGCTGCTCCAGGCGGGGGGGTGCTGAGAGGTCCTGGGTGAGGTCCCGCCTTGCCCTGCCCCTTGCCCGTGGTCCGAGGGCCCTGGCCTTCTGATCAGGATTAGGTGGTGTCTGCCCTGGGCTTTGCATTCCAGTCTTGCCACCCTGAGGGCTCTGGGGACGGGGTGGGGTGATGTTACCTTCGAGGCCCCCTGCCACAGCCGAGAGAGGTGGGACTGGGGTCATCCTGCCCTGGGTCCCGTGCCCGTCTGACCCCGCCTTGAGGAAGGAGCCACGGGGAGCAGGTGCACTGGCTAATGAGGTGATGGGGGGCCTGGCCTGGGGAGACAGGAGCATCTTCCATCTGGAGCAACAGAGACCCCCAATTCCTATGGGGAAGCCCCACCTCCAGCCCCTCCGAACGTCACCCTGACCAGGGCTGGGATCGAGCCTGCAACCCAAGTACCTGCCCTTGATCGGAATCAAACCCGTGACCCTCTTCGGTCCTCGGACCCACGCCCAATCCGCTCAATCAGACTGGCTAGGGCTCTGGTCCGTACGTTTAAAAGAATTTAATTTCCTTTTAATTTATGAAGCAAAGGAGCCATTCACGCCCCAATTATGGGGCGCAGTGCTGCTGTTCCCAGGGTCGCTGAGCCTGGTGGTGGACAAATACGATGGACGTGTGGCGGTGTACATGTTGGCCGGGGCCACCCGGTGCTGGCGCCGTGGACTTCCTGGGTGTCACCTGGGTCCGGTGGCCCCCCCCCCCCCCACCAGCACCCTCCCCTCCGGCCGGCGGGCGCTGTGTGGAGGCGGACGGGACGTGCCGGTGTCTAGATTACAGACGCAGGCCAGGGGCCCCTCTCGGGCGGGTAACGTGTTAGTAGAGATAATTACGGCCTCGGAAGGAAATTGACAGGTTTAATCATTTTGTGCCCAAACAGATTTGTTTCCCGACAATTCCGAATCCATTGACATTTCACAGGGCACGGCGACGGCCCCGCCATGGTGACTGGCCCCCCCGCCTCCGAGGGCGTAATTAGCTCATCACAATATATTTTTCTCACATCAGATGGCAGCTTTATCGGAGGGCCCAGATGTCGGTGCGCCCGGCCATATTGTCCTGCCGCGTCTCTCCTCCACGGACGGGGACAGAGAGCACGTGAGGGACCCTCCGTCTGCAGCTGGCGGAGCTGCCCCCGCCCTGACCGCTGGCCCCCCTCAGGCCACTGAGGGTCCTGCCCCCGCGCTGTCCCCTGAGTTGGTGGCCCAGTGCTGGCCTGGGTGTCCTGGCCCTGTGTCCAGCCAGCCAGGCCACCAGGGGGAGGCGTCCGAGCTCAGATCTGAACAGGGCATCCCGAGAACCTTGTCATGGGTGGGCTTCTGGACCCCCATCATGCTGCTGAGACATTCGCGCGTGGCTCTGGATGGTGAGTGTGGTCCTTGAAGTCGTGGGAGACCGAGAGTCAGTGGCGGCGGTCTGTCCGTGATGACGCTCAGGGAGGTGAGTTACAGGCGGAAACTCCCAATGGCGCTGAGGCCTTGGCGGCCACAGACGGGTCCTTCTCCGCCCGGAAAGGGGCCCGGGCCCGGCCGGCGTGGCTCCGTGGCTGGGCGTGGACCTAGGAACCAGGAGGTCAGGGTTCGATTCCCAGTCAGGGCACACGCCCACGCTGTGGACTCCGTCCCCAGTGTGGGGCCTGCAGGAGGCAGCTGACCCATGGTTCTCTCTCATCATTGATGTTTCTCATTCTCTCCCTCTCCCTTCCTCTCTGAAACGAATGAAAATATATTTTGAGAAAAGGAACCCTTGCCGGTGGTGACGGAAGGGCGGGTGCCTCCTGATGCCCGGGGGGCTTCAGGGAGGAGGTGGCGTTTGCTGGCGGGTTCTGAGGAGGGTGCTGGGCTGGTGGGGGGACGCCAGTAAGGCTGTCGATGACAGCCTAATTGGGAGGGAGGCCACGTAGGGTGCCACGAGGCTGAGGGGGCCTCTGTGGACTCGGGGGGAGGAGACTGGAGCAGGCCCGCACGTCCCCGCTGCCTGCAGGGACCTCCTCCGGGCTCACCCTGCCGGCGGGGACGGGGCCACACCCCGGCCCCCCAGTCTGGCGTGGGGGCGGGCGGCTCAGGGCACCGCCTGAGCTTGGTGGGTGGCGGGTGGAAGACATGCAACTTGTACCTATGACCAAATGCTTGAGCCAAGGATCCCAGGTTCCAGGAGAGAGAGAGAGAGAGAGAGAGAGAGAGAGAGAGAGAGAGGGAGAGAGAGGAGGAAACCCGCCCGCTCGCTGCGAACCCTGGCGATCACGGGGAGGATGTGGGGGGGGGGCCGCCCGGTGGCATGTGAGCTCCTGACAGAAACCTGGTTGGCAGCCCGTGCCCGGCGCCGAGCGCCTGTCGCCTGCCAGATCGCATTTGGATTGAGCGGCTGGCGCTGCGCGGGCCGCGCGCTAATAGGATTGAAAGAAAAGAAATGTTACTTTTCATCGCACCCGACAACAAAGAGGAGCAGGGGAAGGAACTGTTATTCCGTGTGAGCAGATTCCCGGGCCTCCGGGCACCGTCAGGGCGGCGGCGAGGAAAAGCACTCCACGCCGGCCCGTCCGGCAGACATCACGGGTGCCTGCGGCTCTCCCGCGGCCCCGGGGACGATGAGCGCCCACCTGGACGGGGCATCCGGTGCCCCGCCCGTGCCCGCCCGCAGACAGCGCCGGGGCCTAGGCCACGCCCCCACCACGGGGCGGGGGGGCGGGGGTTCAGATTCTTATACAAACACGGCGGCTGATTCCATCTCGGGGTCCCCGCAGACCCCCTGGTGCCGCCGCAGTGAGTGGTATGAAGGCTGTTTTACGTGTCATAATGGCCATCCCTCCCGACAGGCAGCACGTCCCTCCCCCCTGAGGCCCCTCCCTCCCCCCATCAGGTGGTGTTTGCTTTCCCACGGCGAACCCTCTGCTCCCAGCCGCCTCATCCGCCAAGAGCGAGGGCATTCCGTGGCCCTGGAGTGAGGGGAGCCCTGCCGGGGGCTGGGGCGGAGGCGTGGACCACCCCTGCGCCCCCTTTTTCTTCCCCCTCCCCCCCCGAAAAAGTATTTTTATTGAATTCAGAGAGGAAGGGAGAGGGGAGAGAGAGAGAAACATCAGTGAAGAGAGGGAATCATGGATCCTGGGGATGGAGCCTGCCACCCGGGCCTGTGCCCTGACCGGGAATGGAACCCTGACCTCCTGGATCGTAAGTCCACGCTCAGCCACCGAGCCACGTGGCCTGGTCCCATGTTTGTCGTGTGTGTGTGTGAGTGAGTGTGTGAGTGAGTGTGTGAGTGAGTGTGTGAGTGTGTGAGTGTGTGAGTGTGAGAGTGTGTGAGTGAGTGAGTGTGTGAGTGTGTATGTGTGAGTGTGTGAGTATGTGAGTGTGTGAGTGAGTGTGTGAGTGTGAGAGTGAGTGTGTGAGTGAGTGAGTGTGTGAGTGTGTGAGTGTGTGAGTGAGTGTGTGAGTGTGTGAATGTGTGAGTGAGTGTGTGAGTGAGTGTGTGAGTGTGTGAGTGTGTGAGTGTGTGAGTGTGAGAGTGAGTGTGTGAGTGTGAGAGTGAGTGTGTGAGTGTGTGAGTGAGTGTGTGAGTGAGTGAGTGAGTGAGTGTGTGAGTGTGTGAGTGAGCGTTTGAGGGTTTGCCCAGGTTCCTGAGGAGGACGGCTGTGGGTCGTGGCGGCTGCGGGCATGTCATTGCCATCAGCATCTCGCCAGGCCTTTCTTCCAGCGAGCGCTGGGCGGCCAGGCCGGGCCTCCTCCTGGCCCCCGGCCTCCTCCTGGCGGGCCCTGGGACCCCTGCATTCCGGTCACAGCCTGGTGTCCGGGCTCAGGATCCAGAGCGCCCCTTAGGCTCTCTGAGGGGCCCTCCGCAGCCCGCTCTGAGGAAGCCACATCTCCTAGGTTTTGTGAAGGTGAAACTCTTCCTTCCACCTCCTGTGGGGGACCGGGATGGGCGAGGGTGGCAGCTTATCAGTTCTCTCCTCTGGCCAGAGACCAGGGGCGTGGTCAGTGATGGGGGCGTGGTCAGTGACCAGGGGGCATGGCCAGTGGTGGGGGCGTGGTCAGTGATGGGGGCGTGGTCAGTGATCAGGGGGCATGGCCAGTGGTGGGGGCGTGGCCAGACACCAGGGGCGTGATCAGTGGTGGTGGGGGCGTGGCCAGTGATGGTGTGGTCAGCAATCAGGGGCTTGGCCAGTAACCTTGTGGGGGAGGTTTAGCTAGTGACTGGGGGCGTGGCCAGTGACAGGGGCGTGGCTGCAGTGCCCTGTGAGAGGCGGGCGCTGTGGGTCTCGCAGTGTGTGGTTCAGAACTGGGGTTCTGGTGTCTGAGGTGAGAAACCAGCACGGGGCCGCTTCCCGCTGTGGGAAGACTGCGTGGCCGCCCGTGGAGGAGCTCAGCTGGGAGCGGCCATGCCGCTGGGAACGTGCTTTAGGGCAGGAAGATGGGGGGCCCGAGAGACTCATGCCTCTGAGCTCCTACAGGGGTCCACCTCTGCCTGTGCCCCCCCCCCCCCGCTGTGTCCTCCCCCCAGACAGCCCTGCAGAAGGACCAGCAGCCTGGCAGGTCTTCCCCCCCCCCCATGTGTTACCTTACGCATTCTCTAGCCTCAGTTTCCCCAGTTCCTCATGGGGGGGGGGATGGGAGTATCTCAGCTTGCCCGGCCCTTCATCCCCCCTCCCCCTCCTTTTCCCCTCCCTCCTCCTTCCCTTCCCCCACACCAGCCTGCCCTCCAGCCACCACTCCGAGGTCCCCCAGGCCGCGGAGTAATTGAGCGCCAGCCTTAGTTACAGACCAGGGCTGGGAGGCAGCTGCTTGTCCGGGTCCTGGTGGGCACCTGTCCTCGGGTGGGAGCGGGACAGGAGGGGCTGGCCGGTAATGATAACGCCCTGAGGGCCCGGGCTGGTCCGCTGGGTGCAGGGGGCCTCCCGGTGCCCGGGCAGCGGGCTCCTGTGTGCATAGCCCTCTGGGAGGCCGCGGGGAGGGCCCAGGGCGTGGGAGGGTGCGGGGCTGCTTGGCCAGGGCACCCAGTGCCCGGCTGCGGGGGGAATGACAGTTCCACCTCTCCTCTCCCGTGAGAGGCAGCGCCTCGGTGGCTCTGTCGCCGGGGTCGCTCCCACTCCGTGTGTCCCAGGGGCCGTCCAGGGGTCCCCAGCGATAGTGCTGAGCTCAGGGGGCACCTCCCGGACTCCCAGGTGTGCCGGGTCGTAGGGGAGGAGGGGGAACAAAGGTTTTGTTTGCAACACGCACACATGCTCGCACACACGCATGCATACACACTCTCGCATGCGGCACACATGTGCACACACTCATGCATGCACACATACTTGCATGCACACACATGCACGTGCACGCACACACACAGGCGCCCTCTGTCCCTGCCCACACCAGACGAATGGGCAGCGCTCAGCTCCAGGCCTGGCAGGGCCGGAGAAAGACCTGACAACCTGCACATTCAGGAACAAAAGGCCCGTGGGTGGCCTCCGAGCAGGGCCTGGTCCAGGGCTGTCTGAGGGCCGCCTAGCGGGGGAGGGGAGCGGCGGGAGGGCTCTGGGCCTCTCCCCTGCCCGCTGCTGGGCACAGGCGGCCGGGCCCAGCCTGCAGCCCGCACCACGCCCTGGGAGGGGGCCGAGCGCGGGCAGGGGGGCGGCGGCAGAAGCAAACTCCATTTTCTGCTCGGCTGTGGGGGCTCTGAGGCCGCAGGGGCCCGGAGTGAAGCAATCTCAGGCTGCAGGAGCGTCTGCCTCTCCCCGGAGCAGAGAGAAAACCCGCCAGCCCTGGGCTCCTCTGCCTTAATATCCTGCTCTGGGAAGTGCGGGGGGAGGCGGTGCGGGGAGGGCGAGGGCCCTCAGCCGAGGGGCGGGCGCTTCCCCGTGTGTGTGTGTGTGTGTGTGTGTGTGTGTGTGTGTGGCTGGGGAAGGGGAGGAGCAGGGGAGAGGGGCCTGGAGGGCGCCTCTGGGGGAGGGAGGGGCCCTGTGTGGGGACCCCCATTCCTGCTCGGGGTGTTTGCTGGGAGGGGTGCCACCTGGGTGGCTTCAAGGCCGTGGACAGTGGTGAGCCGGCTTCCTGCCCAGAGGGGGGTGGAGGGCGGGACTCTGGCTGTTTGGTCTCTGTCATCCCACAGCTCCGAGCTGCCCCCCCCCCCCCCCCGCCCCTGCAGTGCGGTGTCCGCTCACGCCCAGGCCAAGCGGGCTCCGGCCTTCTCCCCACCGGAGAGCAGGCTCAGAAGCAGCTGGAGCTGGGAGCTGGGTCTCCAGAAACCAGAGAGGCTGCTGGGGCTCAGAGGGGCCCTCCCCTCCGCCCCTCACCTAGGAGGGAGCTAGAATACAGCATCCGAGGCCCCCCAGGCCCCTCCGCCCCCCTGCCCCCCGTCCAGTCCACTTTGGAGGGGGAGGGGGAGGCCCGCACCCTTGCTGCAAACACAGATTCCGCTCTTCTCATCCCCGCGCCCCCACCCTGATGCCCCGACCCCTGTGGCGGTGCCTGTCCTGGCTCGGTGCCCCCCTCCCCGGGTACAGCGGGACCTCCCTCGGGCCGCTGACCGGGCTGGACGTAATGGCGTGTAACGGTGCTGTGCTCAGCCGCAGCCCAGGCGGGGGGCAAGCGGGTGAGAGCTGGTGCCGGGGGGAGGCTGGGTCTGCGCTGGGCTCGTCTGAGGAGCTGCACGGGGGGTTATCAGGTGGAGGGGGGAGGGCAGGGGAGCCTGGGTGAGTGCTGGTGGCAGCCATGCCTTTAAAGGTAAACGGGTAATGTGTTAAAGCAAGGGAAGCCCCCGGGATAAAAAATGAGGGGCCTCTCTAGGCAGATCCACCTGGTGAGCGGCTATTCCTTTCCCAAGCCGGAGCATCGGGCCCCGGATGGCCCCTGGCAGAGGCTCCTGGCCGGGGCCCGGCACAGAGAGCCACAGCCGAGCCGCGAGGGAGGAGGTGGGAGGAGGCGTCCGGGCAGGGCGGGCATCTGGGCCTCCTGGCAGCTGAGTCAGCCAGCGATTAGCAAGAAGAGGTGCTAAAAAGAAGCCTCTTCTCCTCCTCCTTCTCCTCCTCCTCCTCCTCCTCCTCCTCCTCCCTCTCCCCCTCCTCCTCCTCCCTCTCCCCCTCCTCCTCCTCCCTCTCCCCCTCCTCCTCCTCCCTCTCCCCATCCTCCTCCTCCTCCTCCTCCTCCTCCTCCTCCTCCTCCTCCTCCTCCTCCTCCTCCGCTGGCATGTTTTGAAGGGAGTTCAGTTATGAGACGATTAAAATGTTATTTTGATAATTAAGCCCACAGCTGTTCTGAGGGCAGCAGGGGCAGGCAGCATGCAGGCAGCAGAAGGCTCCGGAGAAAGCAGGAGGCGTGGAGCGTGGCGGAGGGAGGGTGGACCCCGGCCTGGGGCAGGGCCGGCTGGAGGGCCGAGGCCACCCCACGCACCGTGTCCGAGGTGGCTTCTGGGGGACTGGAGGGGACGGTGGCTCAGGAGGCCCCTTACGTGGGTCAGGGTGACCTCCTGCCCCCCACCGAGCGTCAGAGAAGGTAGCCGACAGCGATGCCTAGATCGGTGGTTCTCAAAGTGGGGTCCAATGGGGCCCACCCGCATCGGGCTTTGCTCACCGTGGGCTGCTGATACATAGTTTCTCAATGAGCAAACGGAAAGGACACATAGTAGGCACTTAGGAAAGGAAACTTAGTAAGTGTAATGAGCACACAGAAAGGATACATAGTACGCACTTAAAGAGGATACATAGTAGGTACTTAGGAAACTTAGTAAGTGTAATGAGCGCACAGAAAGGGCACATAGTAGGTACTTAGTAAAGAATACATAGTAGGCACTTAGTAAAGGATACATAGTAAGTGTAATGAGCGCACAGAAAGGACACATAGTAGGCACTTAGGAAAGGGTACTTAGTACGTGTAACGAGTGCACAGAAAGGATACATAATAGGCACTTAAAAAGGATACATAGTAGGTACTTAGGAAAGGATACGTAGTAAATGTAACGAGCGCACAGAAAGGACACATAGTAGGCACTTAGGAAAGGGTACTTAGTAAATGTGAGGGAAGCAGGCAAGGCGGCCAGCCTGTATCTGAGGAGCAAATGAATGCATGGCTAGGGAGGGATGCTCGGGGCCTTCCTTCCTGGATCAGCTGGGATAAGCTCTGCCTTATGGGAGAAGTTCTCAGGCCCAGGTGGGGCCCCCCATCAGGAGGGGGGAGTCCCCAGATAGTAGGACAAACAGTCACAGTCCCTGCTGGCTCTTCTCCCAGTAGCTCAACAACCCCCATCTGAAAATTGTCTGATTGGCCAGGCCTGTATCACATGGTCATCTCTGAACCAATCAGCTTATCCAGAAGCATGGAGTACACTGATTGGCCAGGCCTGCATCACATGTTCATCTCTGAACCAATCAGCTTATCCAGAAGCATGGAGAACACCGATTGGCCAGGCCTGGGTCACATGCCCACTAGGGCTGCAGGGGAGGTGGTTTGTAGGGGAAGGGAGGTAGAAGACAGCAGGACTGAAACCAGGTTCCCCTTGGGGAGCAGGGAGTGGGTTGGGGGGTAGGGTGCAGGCTGCCTCTCCCATTGGGACAGGAGACAGGTGGGAGGTCAGACGCTGGCCACCCCCGGAGGGGAGGTGCTTGGGCCAAGACAGGACGGATCCTGGTGGAGGCCGCTGGGCAAAGGGGCCCCTTGCCCCCTCCAGCCTGGCTCTCTCTGGGCAGCGCGTGGTGTTTCCTGGGCGAAGCCCCGAGCTCACCCCTTCCCCGCTCTGTGGGGTGAGTTGTCAGCCTCACGGGGCACTGCTCTGGGACCTTTGTCCCCCGTTTTCGTCACCGGGGGACCTAGGCCGGGCTGGGAAATGAAAACCTTGGCCGATGCCCTCTGCGGTCACCTCCCGCCTGCCCCAGCAGGTGCGCGCCCTCAGCTCAGCTCCCCCCCTCCCCATCCCCCATCCCCTATCCCCCAGATGTGCGGGCCCGGCTCTCGGCCCGCCGGACGGGTCCCAGCTCTGACTTCGCATGATCTTGGGCAAGTCTCCGTCTTCCTGGGCCTCGGTGTCCTCTGTCCACACGGGCTCGTGGGCAGTTTCCAGGGGGTGGACTGTACCCGTCAGTGATGCCATCGGCTCTGGTGCCAGCCCTTTCTGCCCCCGGGCCCTGGAGACCCCTGTTAGCTGCCTCTCTCCCCGGGCCGGCCCTGCAGCCGGCAGGGGCTGGGACACGGGCCGCCCTCCCCTGTCACCCTGTGCGCCCCCCTCGCCGCCCCCGCCCTCCGAGGCGGAGCTTGGCCGGGCGCCGCCTCCCACGCCGGCCGCCGGCCCATTAGCCTCCCCGCTCACCGTCTGGGCAGCGGCGCAGTAATCACTTTCAGATTTGCAAGCATTAAATATTTTAATTTAATGCCTTGGCTCCCTTGTAATTCATGCACTTAATTATATGATAATTACTCAAATGAAAGAGATGCAGCTGCCGCAGCTCCGATCCGGGGGAAGACGGGGTTTCCAGTTGGACTGGTTTGGGGGGCTGGGCGCCCCCCAAAACGCTTCTCTGGACTGTGAGCTCCGAAACAGCCCCTTCTCCCCGGGCGCTGGGGCTGGGCTGGGGGCGGGGCGAGGGGAGTGGGTGAGCTGCACCCCTCTGCTCCAGGAATGGGGTGTGGGGCCCGCCCTGGCTGGGTGACCCCGGCTCCTGTACAGAGACCTGCTGGCCGAGGAGTGGGGAGAGGGGGTCTGGGGTCCCCAGCTGGTGGACAACCAGGGCGGCTGTCTCCTTAGTGAGGGTGTCTCCTGGGAGCATCACCCAGAGCGGGGAGAGCCTGGGCCTCCTCCCACTGACCCGGGGCTGGCAGAGGCAGGTGGGGAGGGCGTGGCCGGGTGGGGGGTGCTTCCTGCTGGGAGCCCCTTCCCTGTCACCCAGCCCCGCCGCTCCCTCCCCATCGGTCCCCTCCTCCTGTCTTCCTTCCCTTTTCTGATTTTTTAAATAGGTTTTATTGATTTCAGAGAGAGAGAAACATCCATGATGAGAGAGAATCATGGACCGACTGCCTCCTGCACGCCCCCTACTGGGGATCGAGCCCACACGCCAGGCCTGTGCCCTGACCGGGAATCAAACCGTGACCTCCTGGTTCACAGGTTCACACTCAACCACTGGGCCACGCCGCTGGGCTCTGCTCTTTTTCTGTTTTCCTCCCCTTTTTCTCTGACACTTAAAATGGTTGGTATTTTGCAAGAACACTAATGTGTCCTATTAGGCCAGGATTGCAGCTCCCCCGCCCCCCCTCCCCCATGTTTTTGGATACCCCGCTGGGTCTGATGCTGACGCAGGGACCCTCTCCGGGTGGTGGCAGCAGCAGAGTTGAGGATCCGATGGCGTTGCCCCGGGCCAGGCCCTCCTTGGGGCGGGGGCTGGGGCTGGGGGCCCAGGTGGAGCTGAGCCTGCCTCCGTGGGGAGGAAAGCCCTCTTCTCACCAAGAGTCCAGTGGAGCCCAGCCGGCCGGCGTGGCTCAGGGGCTGAGCGCCGACCTGGGAACCAGGAGGTCCGAGTTCGATTCCCGGTCAGGCCACAGGCCCGGGTTGTGGGCTCCATCCCCAGGAGGGGGCGTGCAGGAGGCAGCCGATCCATGATTCCCTCTCATCCTGGATGTTTCTCTCTCTCTCCCTCTTCCTTCCTCTCTGACATCAATAACAACATATGTGTGTGTGTGTGTGTGTGTGTGTGCGCGCGTATAGAACGCAGTTGAGCACCAGTTAGAGGGGCACTGCGGCCGGGCAGGGTCCGGGGAAGGTGAGTCAGGAGTGAGAATTTCCAGCCCACCGTGCGTTCGGGCTCCCGGAGTCTCTGGGTGTCCAGGTGAGGCTCCCCGGGTGCAGGGGCGGCTCGGGCGCATGCGCAGGCGGGGAGCGGGGGCGGTGTGGCGGGAGGAGGCCGCGGCGCCGGGAAGGGGGGCCCTCTCCGCCCCGCGCACATGCGGCTCGCTTACAGCAGCTGCGGCGCCGTGCTGCTAGATTAAAAGCAGCCACCGGCCCCGGAATGGAGTGTATTAGCTCGCCCGCTGGGCCGCGCTGGGGAGAGGCCCACACAGCTGTCATCCCGGCCAAGATTCCGCCACCGCCGGGCTGGATGGAACCGAGGAAAGTTAGCGCTCCCAGCGAGCGAGCGAGCGGCCGCGGTGCATCGGGGGCCGGAGGGGGGGCTGGGGGTCAGGAGGCAGGGGAGGTGGGATGGGTGGGTCCTGCCCGAACCAGGACTCTGCACAGACCGACCTGTGGCTCCGGGGCCGGAGCCCAGGCTGCGGCCACGGCCACGGCCACAGCCACGGTGTGTGTGTGTGTGTGTGTGTGTGTGTGTGTGTGTGTGTGTGTGGCTCCCAGCCTCCCCTGGGCCTTGCTCCGGGCAGCGGGCATTGGCGAATGAGAAGGACACCCGGGTCCCACATTATGTGCCGAGGGCCCCGTGCTCAGCGCCCCAGGGCCGTGCCCGGGCTCCCGGCTCGGGGCCACCCCGGCCTCCCTGGTCCATCGGGTCCAGTGCTGCCACCACCTCGGCTTCCTCCCGGCGTTTTCGCTTTGATTTTTGTTCTTCTGAGGGTGCCTGCTCCTCTGAGCAGACGGGATGCTCTGGCCCCCGAGGCTGCTGGAGGCGGGGGGCGGGGTGTCCGTGTCAGAGGCCACTGACCACCGGAAGCCCGCTGGACACGGCGTCCTTAGAGCAACCAGAACGCCTCGGGCAAACCGAGTGTGTTTCTCCCCCCTCCTTCCCTCTCTCCCTGCCTCCTTCCTCCCTCCCTCTTCCTTCCCTCCCTTCTTCCCTCCCTCTGTCCCTCCCTCCCTCCCTCTCTCCTTCCCTCCCTCCCCCTCCCTGCCTGCCTCCCTCCCTCTTCCCTCCCTCCTCCCTCCCTCTCTTCATCTCTCTCCCCCTCCCTCCTACCTCCTTCCCTCCCTTCATCTCTCTCTCTCTCTCCCTCCTTCCCTCCTCTCTCCCATTCTTCCTTCTTCTTCTTCTTCTTTTTAATATGCTCTTATTTTGCAAAAAGCAAAATGGAGGGGCTATATGAGTCTTTACCAGAAAAGGAAGAAAGACAGGAATCCACGCAGCTGAACCGCCACGGGGATGGCTGGACCCGGTGCCTCAGGCCTCACGCTGGCCGCGGTGAGCGGCGCCTCAGAGCAGTTCCCGTGAGCACACGGCTCCTGCGGCCTGGCTGAGCAGCCGTCAGCTGTGTGTGCGTGTGCGTGTGTGCATGTGTGTGTCTCGGAGGGCGGGGAGGGGCTGTAAATAGCAGGTGCACTTGCTCACTGAGGCAGCACAAACCCAGGCCTGGAACCTGCTGGCGTGCTGCTGGTGGCACCTCCCCTGGGACGCTCTGCTGTCAGGACGAGGCTCCTGTGCCACCACGCCATCGCACCCTCTGCCCGTCGAGGGCTGGCCCCGGGCTTCGCCGGCCGACGCCAGGCCCTGGGCTCCCGGGCAGAGTGGAGACGGGGGTGTCTTTCCTGACGCGCAGTCGGGTCTCCGGCGTTTGCCTGGGTTCCAGCCTGGCCTCGCTGGTGGGGTGGGTGGGGCTCGGCTGCGGGCCGGGGTGAGTGGGCGTGCAGGTCGAGGCTGTGGGCGTGGTGCGCCCTCTCCTGGGCTGTGGGTGGGGCAGGGCAGACAGGTGTGAGGGCCACGGCCCCAGCTCTGGGAGGCAGGCCCCTGGGTGCTGGGTCCGGCTGCTTCTCTTCCTGGCCTCGGGGACCCACGGAATGCAAGTGAGCAATCAGGTCCAGTTCCTCCTGAATCTCGAAGCCTTCGGCCAAACTCCCGGAACCTCAGGTCGACGAGCCTGGCCCCGGAATGCGTTTACTAGTCTGTCCCACAAATGCGCGGCTCCCCTTGCACACCTCCCGCGCGGGGGAGCTCACCCCAGGCTGCAGTGACGGTCATGGGCAGTTTTCTTGGGCCCGTCTAAGCCTGTGGTCTGCAAACTGCGGCTCGAGAGCCACAGGCGGCTCTTTGGCCCCTCAAGTTTTTAGCAGAGGCCAGTTTAGGAGGAGCCTCATTAAGTTAATAACAATGCACCTACCCATATAGTTTAAGTTTAAAAAATGTGGCTCTCCACAGACATGTCCATCGTTGTCCTGTGGATACTTGGCTCCGTGGACGAATGAGTTTGCCGACCTCTCGGTCAGGCGGGGACCGCGGTGACATCTTTCCGGTGTCAAAACATGTGACCTGCCGAAACCGGTGTTGCTCAGTGGATAGAGCGTCGGCCTGTGGACTGAAAGGTCCCGGGTTCGGTTCCGGTCAAGGGCATGTACCTGGGTTGTGGGCACATCCCCAGTGGGGGGCGTGCAGGAGGCAGCGAATCGATGATTCTCTCTCATCGATGTTTCTAACTCTCTATCCCTCTCTTTTCCTCGCTGTAAAAAAATCAATGAAATATAAAAACAACAACAACAAAAAAAAAAAAACAAAACCAGCGGGTGACCTTCCTCTGTCCTTTCCAGGCGAGCTCAGCACCGGCCCGGCTCTGAGCGCTGTCCTTGCTTTCTCCCCTCGCAAGCGCAGTTCCCCCAGCAACGCCCTCCCGCACGATACGGGGCCCTGACCTTCACCGGGGTGACCTCGCCGGTCCCCCCCGGCACCGGGAGCCGGTAGGGAAACTTCAGGGTGTTAGAGTCTCTCGGATTCATACAACCACTAATCTGATAGGCGGGGGTGGTAATGTGTCCTCACACGGCAGAGCCTGTGCCTGGATCGCCCGCCGGGACCCGGGCCGGCAGAAAACAGCCCGCAATTACCGGGAGCCCTGAATTAGGAGGGAGAATGAGCAGAGCCAGCGTGCCTCCGTTTCCGGCGAGTGCTGCATGGATTATTAAATTTATTATCAATAAAGTCATTCACTGGGACCCTCTCCCGCACTTAATGCACCTGAAGTGAGAAATTAGACGTGGGTTTAATTCTGGCGACGGCGGAACGTTCCTGTGCAGCAAATTCGCGGTAATGGGCGGAAGTTAATGCCCGCAAAAGGGAATCAGTGGAGCTCTTGCTATGGTATTGGGGAGAGCAGGTTGGCGTTCCTTCCTCTTTTTTTAATTATAAAAGCTGCAGAGGCACTCGGGTCCCTGGTTCCAGTATTGCTTTCAAAGAACATTGAAAGGGAAGTTATGCATCATCGATAACATGCAAAAGGTGAATGGTGGATGCATGTATGATGTATGCATGTAACGTCTCTGTGTGTATGCCTCGTTATAAAGCGTGTGTGTATCCTATCTAATAAAAGAGTAATATGCAGATTGACCATCACTCCAACACACAATATGGCTGCCCCCATGTGGACACAAGATGGCCACTACAAGATGGCAAGCAGGGGAGGGCAGTTGGGAGATACCAGGCCTGCAAGGGAGGGCAATTGGAGGCGATCAACCCTGCAGGGGAGGGCAGTTAGGGGTGACCAGGCCGGCAGAGGCGGGAAATTGGGGGCAAACAGGCTGGCAGGGCAGCAGTTAGACATCAATCAGGCTGGCATGGGAGTGGTTAGGGGGTGATCAGGCTAGAAGACAGTAGAGGTTAGGGGCAATCAGGAAGGCAGGCAGGTGAGCAGTCGGGAGCCAGCAGTCCTGGATTGTGAGAGGGATTCCAGATTGGAGAGGGTGTAGGCTGGGCTGAGGGACACCCCCCCCCTCCATATATACATATGTATACACCCCCCTAGGGCCTCTAGTATATCCTTCCCTCCATTCATACACACAGAGTTCTGTGATATACTGGGGAATAGTTAGCAATGAGCTGTCTACAACAAAAACATGTCTGCCCTGCCGTGTTTGCCCGTTTCTGTGGTGTAAACACTGCCGCCGCTGGTTTGAGCTGCCGCTGTGGCTGTGCTGAGCCGGGCTAAGGAAAGAAGCAGATCCCGCTGGCTCCTGCTCACCAGTGTTTCCCCTCTGCACGGCCACATCCTGTCTGTGACTGAAGGAGAAGGAGATGTCAGTCTGGCCCTCCGCTTCCTGCGTGTTTCTCCCGAGCACCCAGCCCCGCGGGCGGACCCGCACGTGTGCTTTGCGCACAGACAGAGCAGGCCTCCTCCCTGGGGCCAGGGTGGCTCTCTCTCTTCATTCCATCCAAACGCCAGAGGCAAAACCGCCAGGAGGGCGGAGCGGGAGGGTGAGGCGGAGGCAGGATGGGGCTCGGCTTCCAGGGGCATCGGACACACAGCGTGTTTTCCTCCCGTCTTCCTCCGGCACGCACGGCGGGCCTGCCTCGGTTTCCACCCAGCCGCTGTTCGTGCTTACTCCGCGCCTGCACATGGCGGCGGGCGCGCCCCGGGACTCTCGGCCGCCGGAATAGATGTGCAGAGAGCTCCGTTCTGCTTCTATTCGGTCCCCGATGGCCCCGGCGAGGCCCCGCGGCCGCGTTCGTATTCCTCGCCCCCTGCAGCTCGTGCGCGCCCAGGCCGAACGGAACCTTGACGGTGAGCCTTTGGTTTGCGGGGGCCACCGCTGTGCGGGGCGGGCAGGGAAGGAGCCGTGCGGGTGGGAGGGAAGGAGCCGTGCGGGGCTGGCAGGGAAGGAGCCGTGCGGGTGGGAGGGAAGGAGCCGTGCGGGTGGGAGGGAGGCCGGCCTGGCTGCCACAGTGGGAGCTTCGATCCCAGCCCCAGCGCCGGCCGCTGACGGGAACCCGTGGACGCCGGGCCGGGAGCTGGGCTGCGGGAGGCTGGCTCCCGGCTCCTCTGCCTTTTGGAAGCAAACACCGCCCTCGGAGCTGCTGGGGCCTGGGCTTCATCTGTCCGGGCAGCAAGGGCGCGGGGAAGCGGCTGGCAAGCCTTCCCAGAATGCTCAGGGCCCCGCCCACGAGGGGACTTGGGGCGGGGGGAGTGAGAGGCGGGCGTGACGGCTTCGGTGAAGGCTGCCACCTCTGGCACGCCCCTGGACAGGCCCCCGCTCCGGACAGGCCCCCCCCCCGGGGCAGGCCACCCCCGGACAGGCCCCCCCCTGGGCAGCGCCCCCCGCAGGCCCCCGGGGGCAGGCCCCCCCTCCCTGGCAGACCCCCACTCTGAGATTCATGGTCAGTGAAGGCCGTTGCTAGGCCTCCTGAGTGGGTCCCCCATCCTCACTCCCAGACATACCTTGAGCTCTTGGTGCCAAGACAATTGAGGGAAGAGCAGGAAGCTGGAACTTTCTCCGCTGCAGAGCGCTGTGAAAATAACGTCTCCTGTGGGCGGGAAGGTGGTCACACACACGCTGAGCCTCCGATTTTCGTGGAGGGGTGTGTGTGTGTGTGTGTGTGTGTGTGTGTGTTTAGGGGTGTGTGTGTGTGTGTGTGTGTGTGTGTTTAGGGGTGTGTGTGTGTGTGTGTGTGTGTGTGTGTGTTTAGGGGTGTGTGTGTGTGTGTGTGTGTGTTGAGGTGTGTGTCTGAGAATCCCCGGGGGAAATTGGGCGAATGCCTACTTTAGAAATGTGGGAATAGGTACAGGTGCCTGCCTGGCGTCGCTCAGTGGCTGAGTGTTGACCTTTGAACTCAACCTATGCACCAGGAGGTCACAGTTGGACTCCCGGTCAGGGCACAGGCCCGGGTTGCGGGCTCCATCCCCAGTGTGGGGCGAGCAGGAGACAGTGGATCCGTGATTCTCTCTCATCATGGAATCTTCTCTCTCTCTCTCCCTCTCCCTCCCTCTCTGAAATCAATTAAAATCATTAAAAAAAAAAAAAAAAGCATAGGCGCCTGGGCCTGTCGGCAGGCCCACTCTTGAGCCAGGGGCCTGTGACCCTCGTCCACTCCGGTCACCAGGCTGGGAGATGAGCCGAGGCCCAGGGGCCGGGCACCGTGTCCTGTGCCCCGGGACTCTCCCCGGCGTGGCCGGCGCGGCTCCAGGCCACACTCCTCTCGTGCCGGGTGCCAGGCAGGCGGAGAGCAGTCCGGCGTGGGCGCTGGCAGCTCCGCCTGCTCCCGCCGACACGTCCCCGCCGACGGTACTGAGTTACCGGCCGGCGGTCCCTGCGGTCCCGTTCCAGGAGGTGTTCGCCATAAAGCGCGTGTTGTGGACTCGGTGACTGACTTCGAGGGAGCACCGGCTTTAAATGTTCCTGGGAACACAGGCGCGAGGACGTTTTAATTATAGTTTTTGAGTTATACCAGGTTCTGTCATCACACGGAGGCTCTGTGCTCCCTCGTGGGCAAAGAGGTAGCTGCAGGGGGCTGGCCTGCAGCCCGTGGCCTGGAGGGGAGGGGAGGGGAAGGGAGAGGGGGGAAAGGGGAGGGGAGGGGCCGGGTGTGGCCTCCATAGGCCCCCCCTTCCCAGCAGGAACGCTCAGGGGCAGGGAGCTGGAGGCTCGGGGGCTGGGAAGCTGAGCGGAGGGGTGGGTGAAGACGGTGGGGAGGGAGACGAGAGGGAGCCGGCCGGGGCTGTCGTAGTTGGGACGGGAGCAGGCTTTGGGAGGCTCTTTGTTTTGTTTATGTGTCAGCGCCGAGGGGTGGGACTGAGGGAGGAGTCCACCTGGACAGGGCATGACTGCCATCCAGCTGACGTCAATGTCCGCCATTCACTCACCTTCCGCCATCACCCCATGTCATCCACCATGTCTCCTCCACCCCCTACCCATCTACCCATTCACCCGTCCATCATCCATCCATCCATGTTTCATCCATTCTCCACCCATTCATCCATTCATTCTTCTATCCTTCCATCCATCCACTCATTCATTGACTTATTCATCATCCATCCACCCATCCTTCATCCATTCTCCATTGACCCATCCATCATCCATCCATCCATGTTTCATCCATTCTCCACCCGTTCATCCACTCATTCCCCTATTCATCCATCCATCCTTCATAAATCCATTCATCCATCCAATCCATCCATCCATCCATCCATCCATCCATCCATCCTCCATCCTCCATGGTCCCATCCATCATCCATCTACCATCCATGTTCACATCTGTCTGTCCATCTCGCATCCATCTAGACATTCACCCACTGTGTATCCGTCTGTCCACCTGCCACCTCCCCATCCACCCACCTGTTTGTAACCCAAGACACATGATCGCGTCGGGATTAAAAGCTCAGGTTCTGTGGTCAGACTTCCCGAATGCAAATTCCACCCCATCGCTCCCTAGCGTCACACCCCGGGAGAAGCTGCTGACCCACCACACACCGGCTGCGCTCAGTGCCTGGCACACATACGTGCTCAGTACACGGGGTGGTGTTTCCCCGGACACCGTGTGCCGGCCGCGGTCCCCACGGCCACACTGAGCTCATGGTGCCGCCGGCCCGGTGTGGGGCAGGGGCCTGTCCGTGGGCTGGCGTCCAGCAGGGGTCTGCGCGCTGGGCCATGAGGACTGAAGGCGTGGCCGGTGCCTTCTGCTGGGGGTGCTGTTTTTTGGGGAAATTCCTGGTTTGTTGGCCCTGTGTCCAGGAGGGTCTCTAAAAAACCTTTTAAAACATCATGAACCAAAAATATCAAACATCAAAGAAAGCCGCACTCCCAGGTGAGCTGTCCGGGGCGGGGGTGTCCGAGGGCGCCCTCGGGTCTGGCCTGGCCGCCAGGGGTCCCCACGGTGTCCTCACGGGGGACCCCGCCTTCCGGGGCGCCGCCCGGTCCCCCGGGCTCCGGGAGCCGGGAAGCGCGTCTTGTCTCCGCCGATGCGGGCTGACGCGCCTCTTTTATAAATTCCCGGGCATCACGATTGATTTGGGGCCGAGGACTTCAAATCCGATGTGCAGGCTCTGGGGGTTTCCCGCCGCAGTCATAATGCACTGTCATCCTCAATATCTCCGCCGCCGGCACGCATTCATATCCCGCCGTACCCGCCTCAGGCTGCCGGGCGTGGCTCCGCACGGCCTGGGGGGACGGGGGGGGGGGATACTGGGGGCTGGGGGGAGATCAGGGTGTGCAGAGCTCCCCAGGGAGCCCCAGCGGGTGCTTAGCCCGGCACCAAACCCCACACGGCCTGGGGCCAGGTCTGCCGGGCCGTCCGGTGGACCCCTGGCAGGCGGGTCCCTCCACCTTCCACGGCCCCCAGAACCATCTCCGCCTGCCTCGTGGCCCTCCCTGGGCGGAGCGGAGAGCGCGGGCTCCAGGAGTGGGAAGCCTGGTGGGTGGTCCCTGCCCCCGACCTGTGACCCGGGCATCTTCTCTTGAAGGTTGGCTCGCACCTCTGTGCCTGCGGTAAGCATGCGGCCCAGCCCTCCTCTGTGACAGTAACTGCTTCCGGCCTGCACACCCCCCTCCCCTCCGCTCCCCTCCCGCCTCCCCTAACGGTGCTGACGGGGCTGGGGAAAGTGCGGAGGGCAGCAGCAGATGAAGACATTGTCAGGGAGGCAGGGCGGGGAGCCAGCCTCCTGCCAGGGCGGCGGGAAGGACACCAGAGACTGAAGGTTGGTGGGCGGGGGATGGGGGGAGAGGCAGGAGTGCGGGCCGGGGCCGGGCGGGCCGGGGCGGGGGAGAGGGACCCTCCGGGGTCTGGGAACTCTCAGGGATCCGGCCTGGCCCTGAGGAGCAGGGTCACCGGACGTGGTGGTGGGGGTGCGCGCCCGAGGCCAGGCGGCCCTCCCTGCCGCTCCGGCCCTCCCCTCGGCGTGCAGATGGCCACGTTTGCGGGTTAACTGGAACAGCTGGAGACGCATTATTAGTTCCCTGCTGCTCCTTCATATTTGCGGGGATTTTTTTTTTTTTAACGGCAACATAATTTACAGCGCGCGTGCCGGTGACAGGGCCGGCGCTAAATCCGAGTCAGATGGATGCGGCGCGGCTGCTTATCAGGGAACGGCGCCGTAATTATTGCTTTGTCCCATTAAACGGCATAAACATATAAGCGGGCGCACAAATCGCGGGCGACGCCTCCTCCGGGGAGCGCTAGACAAATTCTAATGCCGCGCATTTGTCTGGGTGGCAGCTTCCAGGGTACGTAATAATGCTGATAAATTCTTCTGTTGCAAGTGACATTTGAGAGCATTCATTTTGATGCCGGAAGAAAAAAAAATCTTTTTGAAGGATGCCCGGCCCTGACCTGGGCGGTGTCTCCAGGACCCGCCCGGGGGAGGCCCCCGGGAAGGTGGGTGTCTCTTTAAGAGCTCGGGGCGGGGGCGGGGAGGGTGGAAGGGGGGACGCGTGTCACCCCCAAGGCCCCTCGCACGCGAGCTCGCCCCCTCCGCCCTCAGCTCCCGGAGGAAGGCGGCGGTACGTCTTCCATGGCAATGACGATAATTAATTTCAAAAAATTCAAATCGATTCCTTCCTCCCTGACACGCGAGGTGGGCGCGGGGACGCGGGAGGAGGGCGCGGAGGGCGCCGTGGGCGGGAGGGGCCGCGGCCTCGCCTCCTTCCCAATTATGCAAATGCGGCGCGGGCGGAGGTCCCCGGCCTCATTAGCGATGCCGCCGGCCCCGAGGCCCCGCCCGCAGCCCAGCGCCTGCTCAGCCTGGCATCTACCTGGCGGCTCTGCGGAGGGCACCCCTCCGCCCTCAGGAGGGGCATGGGGACCGGGATGCTCTGGCCACTTGGGAGCTGAGAGAGAGAAGGAGAGAGAGAGAGAGAGAGAGAGAGAGAGAGAGAGAGAGAGAGAGAGAGAGAGAGAGAGAGATATGGAGGAGAGGGAGAGAGAGAGAGGGAAAGAGAGAGGGAGAGAGAGGGAGAGAGGGAGAGAGGGAGAGAGAGAGAGAGAGAGAGAGAGAGAGAGAGAGAGAGAGAGAGAGGGAGAGAGAGGGAGAGAGGGAGAGGGAAAGAGAGGGGGAGAGAGGGAGAGAGGGAGAGAGATATGGAGGAGAGGGAGAGAGACTCCTTGCCCTCCAAACCTCCAGCCTCGGTGAGCCCTGTGGCCGTTGGGAGTCCTCTTATGGCCCTGGGTCTGTGGTCAGCAAACTGCAGCTCGAGAGTCACATGCGGCTCTTTGGCCCCTGGAGTGTGGCTCTTCCACAAAACACGGCCTGGGCAGGTCTGTTTTGAAGAAGTGGCGTTAGAAGAAGTTTAAGTTTAAAAATGTGGCTCTCCAAAGGAATTTCAATCATGTGCTGTGGGTATTTGGCTCTGTGGACGAATGATTTTTCTGATGCTGCTCTGGACTAGCCTCTGTGGCCCGGAGCTGAGGATCTCATATCCTGTCTGTAAGGTGGTGCCCTGCCCAGCTGACTCCCAGGGCCCAGGGAGGGGTCAGCGGGGGCTCCCGGACCAGGTGCCCCCCAGGCAGTGCAGAGGGAGGAGGGGGGTCCCTCAGGGGCCCAACCACGCTGGGAGCCCTGTGACCTTGGACGGATGGAGGGATGGATGATGGATGGATGGATGGATGATAGATGGATGGATGGATGATAGATGGAAGGATGAATGGATGGGTGAATGATGGATGGATGATGGAGGAATGGAGGGATGGATGGAGGAAGGGATGGAGGGATGGATGGATGGATGGATGATGGATGGAGGGAGGGATGGATGGATGGATGATGGATGGATGGATGGATGGATGATGGATGGAGGATGGAGGGAGGGAGGGATGGATGGATGGATGGATGGAGGGAGAGATGGATGGAAGGAGGGAGGGATGGATGGATGGATGGAGGGAGGGAGGGAGGGAGGGAGGGAGGGATGGGTAATAGATGAATGGATGATTGATGGATGGAGGGCTGGGTGAGTAGAGGGATGGGTCAAATGATGCCAGATAAGAATGACACTGGTGTTAAGTTCACATGGCCGACAGCGGCTGCCTTCTCTCCGCCTGTCTAATCGGGGCCTCACCAGCTGCCTCGTCAGCTCCTCCTGCGATGGGGAGAGGTCAGCCGCCCGCCGCCCAAGGTCAGCCAGCCCGCGAGCGGCGGTCGCTATGACCCAGGCTGCCGGCCGCGTCCGGAGCTGGCACGCGGGGCCCGGCGCCCGCTGCCTCCCGGCCGGGGCAGTCTCTCCGCGCGGGGCCAGCTGGACACGGCGCAGCGGGACGCCGAGCTCTGCTGGGCGGGCGCGCTGCCCGCCGCCCGCGCCCCGCCCCCTGCCGGGCCCCCCTCCCGGCCCCCGAGCCTCCTGTGTCTCTGGAAGGACGGGGCATATTTCTTCCCAGCCCTCCGAGGCCCGGCCGCGCTGGAGGGCTTCATCATTATGCAAATTAGCTGGATGGCTCTGCTCCCGCAGAGGCCTGGGGGTGGGGGGCTGGCAGGGGGCGGCAGAAGGACGGCCAAGCCTCCGAGGAGGCCCTGGATGGAAGGGGGGGCGGGGAGGAGGGGGGCATGGAGACCGGGCTGGTGCCAATGATTCGCCACCCCGGGGGAGGCTGCGGGCTGGGGGCTGGGGCCGGGGCTGGGAGGCTGCCGAGCAGGGGCCGGAGGCAGGCCTTCCTCCCGCTGGCTTTGTGTGCGAGCCGGTCTGGCTCACCGAGAAGGGAAGGGAAGGGAAGGGAAGGGAAGGGAAGGGAAGGGAACGGGAAGGGAGTGTCGGTGGTGATGGGATCTAACGAGCCAGTGAAATACGGGGCTCGTTTGCGGCTCATCGTGGTGCCGGCTGTAAACACTCCCCCATGCCCACTCCTCTCTGTCAAATTAGCATCCAGCACGCCCGTCCCGGCTCCTCCGCGCTCTCCGCGCAGCCTCTCCGGAAGTGGGCGGGACCACGGGGAGGGGGCAGCGATAGGACCCCGGCCTCAGACCCCAGACTCCCCCACCCCCCAAGGCGTGCTCGAGGCCCCTGCAGCCCAGCTGCTCCCCTGCCTCTCTCCTTGCCAAGCCTCCGGCCCCAGCTCCCTCGGCCCCGAGCCTGTCAGCCTGGGCAGGCGGCATCTGGCCCGGGAGCCTGGGAGCCACCGCCTCCCCGGGCCGGCCCTCTGACCCAGCGGAGGCCTGGAGGCGGGGAGGACCCCTGAGGAGGTGATCGGAAGGAGGGAGCGGCCACCAGTCACGGTTGGACAGAAGGCTTTGACATCAGACCCGAGTTCTGCCGTTGGTTGGGGGTGGAAGGCGACCAGATGAGGAACGTCAGTGACGGAGGCATTGGCAGAGGGACGACGGCACATCGGCCCCAGACCTGCCATGCAGGAGCTCCCTAAACCCGGGGAGGGGCTTTCCACGGCCGTGGGCCACGGGGGCGCCCGCACACACAGCCCGTGAGACCAGCCTGTGGCACGAGTCCGGGCGGAGCCGTGTCCAGAATCCCAGCAGCAGAGTGCGTGCGGGCGGTGGAGGGGTGGGGACGGCAGCCCAGGATCAGATCTGATCACCTCGCTCTCTGCCTCCCTCCTTCTCACAGTCCCTGAGGGCCGGCTGCCTCCCACTTCTCGGAGCAGGAGACTGAGGCTGGAGGGCAGTGGCCGCCCAGGGTCGCGCTCGGAGTCTGGGTGGGGCCCGAGCATCCGCTGCCTCCTCCTCAGCCCGTTTTCCTCCTTCCGGAGGCTCCTCCGGTCCGAACGGGGGGCAGGGGCGGGGGGAGGGGAGAGGAAGGGAGAGGGTGGCGGGCGTCCGCTGAGCTGTCCGCCTGCGGTGACGGGCAGCCTCCCGGGCTCTGCGGCCTCGTCCTCAGGCTTAGCTGACCCCCAGCTACGGGCCATCTGACAGCTCCTGGGAACAGGTGGTCCGGGCGCCATCTGGAGCCTCTGATTGTGGTTTCGGGGGAGGGGGCCGCGGGGCCCTGGGGCTCAGGAGAGCGGCCTCCTGGACGCGGCCCCGGCCAGATGGCCAGGCTCGCCGTGGGCACCCCGGGGCACGGGCGGCCGTGGCTGCGCCGGCCAGGCCCCCCCTCCCCCCGGAGGGAGGTTGTCCGCCTCTCGGCCCTCCTTCCTCCAGCCCCAGCTCCACACCTCCCCCAGGTGTGCAGAGCGATGCCCACCGGCCTGGGAGCGGACGGGACACTGGTCGGAAGAGACTGGTCCAACCCGGGACCAGGCCAGGCTGCCAGGGACGGGCCAGGCCGGGCACAGGCGGCGGGAAGGACTCGGGGGCCCTCCTGGGCACAGTTTCACTGGATGCCGGAGGGCAGGAGGGCCCAGTGCTCTTGGCAAGAAAGAGTGGAGGAGCCCTAACCGGTGTGACTCAGTGGATAGAGCGTCTGCCTGTGGACTGAGGGGTCCCAGGTTCAGTTCCAGCCAAGGGCACATGCCTGGGTTTCGGGCTTGGTCCCCAGGAGGGGGTGTGCGGGAGGCAGCCGATCCACGATTCTCTCTCTCATGGATGTCTTTATCTTCCCTTCCTCTCTGAAATCAGTAAAGAAGTATATTTAGAAGAAAGAGTGGAGGCGCTCGGGGGCGGGCAGCCCCTCCCGCGGGGGCACAGCAGCGCCATGCTGCGGCCGGGGAGTTCGGCCGCCCGTCCTCCTGCCGGTCGGCGTCTCGGCGGAAGGGGCCGGCCGGAGGGGACCCGGGGGAGGCGTCTGCACAGTGCTCCTCCTCCTATGTGACCGGATTATTTTCCAGTTGATTTCGAGCCTTTGGCCCCAAGTGGCCCACAGATCAAAAAAAGATAAGGGTCAGTTACAAGGTTGAGCTCATTCTCCGTTGCCACGGCAACCGGCCTCAGCCCCCGGCCCCCGCCCCCCTCCTGGAGGACTACGCCCGCTCCCCAGGTGACGCCGGGACCGTCCACGCCATCAATCCCGCGCCGTCCGAAGGCGGGCCCCTCATTGTCAGGGCTCCGCATGCCGGAGGCCGTCCCCCGGGGCCCAGCCCGTCTGGGAGCCTCTGGGAGGGGGGTGGGGGGTCCCTCCTGGCCGGCGGGGCCGGGGAGGGGTCCACAGGGGAGCCCGTCTTTCAGGATTCATTAGCAGAGTGGGGGTGCCGTGCCGGGGGATCCCCTTGCCTCTACCCCCCGAAGACCCCTCTGATGACCCCGACACCGCCCAGCCGGCCGGATAACAGGAGCGTGTTTCCACCCTCAGGCTGTGTCCCGGCTCCCGGGGCTGTGGGCTCCGGGACAATCGTGCCGTTTGGGGGCCCGCAGGGTGCACTCTGGGGAAACGCCGGTGCCGGCTCAGAGCACACATGGCAGGATCTGGGCAGGGCCGTGTCCCCGGAGCTCAGCGCCGCCCAGACCCACACACACGCCTGTCCGGGCCCTTTCTCGCTCGGCGGGCCTGGCTGTGGCCTGAGAGTCTGCCTCCGGCCGGCTCCCCGGGGCTCCCGTCCGGGGACCACACCTGCCTACCCCGGCGGGCGCGGCTGGGGGCAGCCGGGGAGGGGGCAGGGAGCCCCAAGATCAGCCCTTGTCCCCGCACATGCACCACGGTTCCCGCCTGGCCTCCGGCGAGGCCTGCCCGGGGGCCGTGCTTTCTCTGTGGCCCCAGGTCAACGCCAAGCCCACGTGCCACCCTGCCCGCCCTCAGCTGGCCCGGGCTCCCGCCTGGTGGTGTCTGAGGACACGCGCAGAGCAGCAGCCCGCCCGCTGCCCCGCGCGGCCGCTGCCCGCTCCTCTGCCCGAAGGTCTTTGTTCCCGAGAACAGAGGGCGGAGCCCCCGCCGGCCCGGCCTCCGGCTCCCTCCGGCACCGGTGTGTGGCCGCCTGTCTGTTGGGGTGGCATCCGAGGGGGCCTCTCCCGGGGTCCCCTCTGACCCCCTCGCTGTCCTGGACGAAAGCCCGGCCCCGTGCCCCGTGATCCTCGTCTCCGCGTCTCCGGGGAGGGTCTGAGCCCGGCTCTGGGCCGCGAGGTCTCTGCCGGCCGGATGTCTGGGGCGGGCGTGGGCTCAGCCACCGGAGCGGTGGCATTGACACGCGGTGGCGTTCTTTCCCTGAGCTGGTGACGGAGGCAGCCCGTGGGGGCCGGACTGCCCCCGCGGCCGGGGTGGGGCTGCCTCCTCCCCTGGCTCGGAGAGACCCCAGCCCTCCTGTCCACCAGCGCTGTGGCCGGTTTGGCAGCACTGTGGTTGAGCTGCTGGAGAGGATGGGGTGCACACCTTGTTATCGGGGTGCCTGCAGCCTTCTCTCGGAGGAAGTCTCCTTTGAGCAGACCCTTGAGTGAAGGCGGGGAGGAAGAGAAGGAGGAGGAGGAGGAGGAGGAGGTCCTGGGGCAGAGCAACCAGCCAGCCAGCCGGCGGGAAGCGTTGAAGCTCAGAGAGGTTAAGTAACTTACCCGAGCACACACAGCACGTGGGCCACGGAGCCTAACTTTGTGTCTTCCCCGCCCCTCCCTGCATGGAGGAGGAGGCCCGTGAGGCCCCGTCCGCACAGCCCACAGCCAGTGCCTGGTTCTCGGCCGGAGGGGGGAGGGGACAGGCATTAAGGACACCACCGTGGGGTCAGCTTCCCTCGTGGGCCCGGCTTAGAGAAGGGCCGGGCGAGGCCCGAGGATGGCACCGTGGCCGGCCCCTGGAGCGGGAGAGCTGGGGAACAGTGCCCTGCCCCCGGCACACAGCCCACGGCCCGTGGCCCGTGGCCCGTGGCCCCTCCCGCCCACCGCACGCGGCCCACGGCCCGCTGCCCCTCCTGCCCCCGGTACACAGCCCACGGCCCGCTGCCCGCAGCCCCTCCCGCCCGGCCGCAAATTGCCGCCTCGGAGCGCGGCCCAGGCCCGCCTTTGACCCCGGCGGGGCCCACCTGGGCTTCACCTCCAGCGTCTGGCAGTCCGCGCGCCCCCCTCCCGGCCTTCCCGAGCCCCGTATGGAAATCAGCGCGCGGCCGCCAGGATCAAATGCCGGCGGAGACCAAAGCCGGCGCGGAGGCCGGGGCCGGGCTGTCATCGCGGCACGGCGCTGCCCCACAAAGCGCCGCCCTCGCGCTGACACAGTTTCAGCCGAACGCTGCCAGCACGCTGGCTCGGCTTTAAGCGAAAGCACAGCCCATTATTTCATTTTATTCTTTTTTTTTCTTTTTTTTTGAGAAATGAAGTGTAAAATTAACACTTATTCCTGAGCAGAGCTGAGAGAGAGACACACTCACTGGGATGTTCAGGCCGGCTGGGTGGTTTGGCAGTGTTGATGTTTTTAATTAAAAAAAAAAAAATTAAGAAATCATAATAGCCGGCCAGCGTGGCTCGGTGGCTGAGCGTTGACCTCTGCACCAGGAGGTCACGGTCAGATTCCCGGTCAGGGCCCAGGCCTGGGTTACGGGCTCCGTCCCCAGTGTGGGGGGTGCAGTGGGCAGCCGATCGATGTTCATCTCTATCATTGATGTTTCTCTCCCTCTATCTTCCTCTCTGAAGTCAACAACAACATATATTTTAAAAATCATAATAACTCGGTAGAGGCCTGGCGCCAGCCCCCGCTCCTGGGGCCCGGGAGTCGAGATGGGGCGCCGGGAGCGGGCGGGAGCGGGGCTGCACGGAGTGGGGCTGCGTAGCCCGCTTGAACTGAAGGCAGGGGTCTCGCTGGCGGGTGCCGGTCCTGTGCTGTTAGAACAAACAAAAGGATCAGAAAGGAGGGGTCTGACCTCGCAGAGTCCTGGGCCCCTTGCCCGAGTGCCGGGGTCAGAAAGGACCGGAGGGGACGCCAAGATGCACCCAGGGCCGCTCTGCCCGGCCAGGGGCCGCCGTCTGTGCTGGCGCTGACACCTTCTGCCTGGAGGAGGTGTCTGGGTGGACACCCTCGGATGGGGAAGGCTTCAGAGCACCCCCCTCTTCGTCCCCCTGCCCAAGGCTGTGCTGTCGGCCGTGGTCAGATTCTCCGAGCCCTCGCTTTTCTTCTCTAGGAATGTGTGTTCCCCAGCCGGCAGCTTATAAACAGGCATAGAGTCGCCTGTACAGTGTCTCTTTCACACACCCTCCGCCTCCTGAAGGTCCGAGAGGTGTCCCCATTCTGATGGGAAGGCTGTGTGTGAGGGTGCTGTCTCCCACTCATTCGTTCATTCATTCATTCGTGTGTTTTTTGTTTTTTTTCTAATTACTAAAAGATATTTTATTGATTTTTTTTTTTTTTTACAGAGAGGAGGGGCAAGGGATAGAGAGTTGGAGACATCGATGAGAGAGAGAAACATCATTGATCAGCTGCCTCCTGCACATCCCATGTGCCAGCAACCAAGGCACATGCCCTTGACCGGAATCGAACCCGGGACCTCTCAGTCCACAGGCCGACACTCTATCTACTGAGACACACCGGTTTCGGCCCTTCATTCATTCGTTTTTCATTCCTTGAATCCGTTCTCTGTGCCAGGCACCGAGAAGCCCGGTGTGTGGGGCCGGGGTGGGCCGGGGGGTCTCGGCGGCAGCCCCCCACATCGGAGGCCATCTCTAATTACGGCGACGGTCCCCCCGCGGGCAGAGGGGGCGTGCGCGGGGCCCGTGCGGCAGCGTGTGGAGCCCGCCCGCGTCCCCGAACTTGTCAATGAGCGCTGGTCCGCCAGGACCCGGAGGAGCCGCCGATCTCCGCCGGATCTGCGCCGGATCTCCGCCGGGGGCGGTGGCCTAGTTGCGGGGCTCCGGGGGCGGACACACCCCCGGCGGAGCCGCCAGTGGGCTATGTGGGGCAGGCCCGCGGCTCGCCCACGTGCGCCTGCGCCGCTGCGGCAGGGTGCCCGCGGGGGCCGCCTGCTGTCGCCGCCAGCCCCTGCCAGGGCCCGGGGGCCCGGGGGCTGGCGGCGAGCCTCAGCCCATCTGTGCGTGCGTCTCGCTGCCGGCGGAGCCCCTCTGCCACCGGATGCCTGCCGTTGCGGGCAAACCGGAGCACCTGGCGCCTTCGGTGAGGCCGGGCCCCCGGGAGCCGAGGGGAGCCGCGTCCTTGGCTGCCCCAGATAACGTTCTCGCTGAGGCACACGGAACCGGCGGCAGCACGTATGGAGCGCTTGCTGTGTGCGGGCGGGTCAAAGCCCCGTTTCTGCCCGGCCCGTGTGGCTCAGTGGCTGAGTGCCGGCCCCAGGCACCAGGAGGTTCGATTCTTAGGACACGTGCCTGGGTTTCCGGCTGGATCCTCAGCAGGAGGCGTGCAGGAGGCAGCCAATGGGTGTTTCTCTCTCATTCGTGTTTGTTTCTCTCTCTTCCTCGCTGTGAAATCAAGTATAAAAAATTAAAAACGACTGAAACTGGTTTGGCTCAGTGGATAGAGCGTCAGCCTGTGGACTGAGGGGTCCTGGGTTTGATTCCGGTCAAGGGCATGGACCTTGGTTGCGGGCACATCCCCAGTAGGAGGTGTGCAGGAGGCAGCTGATCGATGTTTCTAACTATCTCTCTCCCTTTCTCTCTGTGAATAATCAATAAAATAGATTTTAAAAAATTAAAAACAACAACCGTTTTCTTTGTAACTATTAATATTATTAGCTTATTTAGACCTCACATCAACTATAAAAGGAGGATGGTGTTTTTGGATGGCGGTAACTTCTTTTTTTTTTTAAAGCCTTTATTTTGGGGGTCACACTGGTCAGAAGACCACGGGGTCTGTGCCAGCCCCTTCCCTCCTCACAGCACGTAGGGCAGGGCTGGGTGGTCCTTATTCACCACAGGAGCTGAGGTTTGGAGGAGCCGGGGTTCGAACTCTGCCCTGCCGATTCGGGGCGGGGCTGTGAGGCCTGGGCTCTGGACGGGGGCGTGACGCGGGTGCTCAGGGCACCCCCTCTCCCCTGGGGGCCTCTGAGAGGATGATTGGGGTCTCAGCAGCTCCCAGGAGGGGAGATGGAGCCAGGTTCTCCCTGGGAGCCGGACAGGGTGCCTGGCCCCGTGTGGGAGCCCCGGGGCAGGCGCCTGTTAACAGGACACAGAGCGCTCACTGCGTGTGCTTCTGTGCGAGGCCTCCAGGGGGCTGCCCGGCCCTCTGAGAGGAAATCCCAGAGGCCCTGTGCAGTGTGGGTCCACGTGCCCCTGTGCCCTCACCCCTCCCTGCCCCGGCCCCGGCGCAGTCTCACCCCAGAACTTTTGCTTTGAGCAGTGGCACCTCCTGTTGCCGATCCTGTGAACCATCTTTGTGTAGACCCGTTTGCCTCACCCCTAGAATGGGGGACAGCGTATCACCTGTTCTGTTCCCCCTCTACTGCTCCCGCCCCCCTGGAACCCCCAGCCCCAGGGGCCTGGCACAGAGCACCTGCTCTGTGAATATCCTATTGGGATTTTAAAGTCCTGGCTGGACCCCACCCTCTCCATGTGACAAGGTCTGGGCTTCGGGCCTGCCACTGGGCCTGCAGGACAAGGGCCTGCAGATGGCGCCTCAGTGCCAGCTCTTGGGAGCCAGTCCCCTGGGGCCCGTAAGCTGGGGGTGGCGGACCATCTGGGGCTGGGACAGGGATGGGCGCCTGCAGCCCCACACCAGCCCTGGTTCTGGGGATCGGGGCAGGGCTGGGGTGTGGCGTGGTGTGTGGGGCGTGGCTCTGCAGCGAGGGGAGGGGCGTGGCTCTGCAGGGCGGGTTGTGGGGCGTGTGGGGCGTGGCCTGCAGGTCACTGACCTCCGCTTCCTTGCAGAGGAAGGCATCAACCACGAGTGTAAGCTGTGCAACCAGATGTTCGACTCCCCGGCCAAGCTGCTCTGCCACCTCATCGAGCACAGCTTCGAGGGCATGGGCGGCACCTTCAAGTGCCCCGTGTGCTTCACAGGTACGGCCCCCCCACCCACCCCGCTCCCACCACCCACCCACCCCGCTCCCACCCCCGCTCTCACCCCGCTCCCACCCCCGCTCCCACCCCACTCCCACCCCCGGTGTGTGCGGAGAGGGAGGGACCGCAGCATAGGCGTCCGGCCTGACAGAGACCCCAGCCCCGCTGCCCTGGGACCTGCCTGGCCTGCCCCCTGCGCTCTGCCTCTCCTGGGAGGCCACAGGGTGGCTGCCTCCCCTCAGCCCTGTGAGTCCTCCCCGGCCGCTGTGAGTCCTCCCGGCCCGGCCTCACCCTCCGCTTTGGCGGCCTGGGCCCCAGCCTCGCCCCCATGACCGTGCGCTCTGCCCGGCAGCCGAGGCTCTCCCGGCCACGCCTCCTCCCTCCCAGCTCACCCCGCGCTCCCTCCGCTCCGGCTGGAGAGGTCAAGCCCCCGGGCTGGCTGGCGGCCCAGGCAGGCGGCTGTCCCAGCCCCGGGCCGATCTCGGGGGCTCTGCCGGCCCCCCTCCCGCTTCCCAGATGGCAGCCGGTGTGCGCCGGGGAGCCCCGCCTCCCCCTGCCTCCCCCAACATCTGCGGTCTGCCAGGCAGAACCCCACCCTGGGGAGGGCGCCTGGCGGGGGGGCCTCTGAAGTGCCCCCCTCCCCCCACACAGCTGCTCCAGGCCGCCTCCTGCCCGCCCCACCCCCCCCCCCCCCCGCGCCTGGGCGCCCACACCGGGAAGCTGGTGGGTGGGTGACCACCGGGTGCCAGGCCTGGGGAGAGGGCTCTGCACACTCACACCCTCGGCTCTCCCCGCCTCCGTCTCGGAGCCCCGGGTCTGCTGGCCCAGGACACGGGTCCTGTGTGTGGGGTCAGGACGCTGACGGCCCTCAGCAGCAGGCCTAGCCATTCTCGGGTGTCCAGCCCCTTCCTGCCCCAGGCATGGCGCTCAGCCTGTGTAAACGCCAGTCTCGGCCCCGCCACCTGCCAGCCTGAGGTCTGGGGCACGCCACTGCAGTGCTCCCGGCGCCTCAGTGTTCCCCTCTGTAAAATGGGGACAGCGGCAGTGCCAGTCTCAGGGGCCTGGGCTCTAGGCACCTGACGGGCGATGGCATTCATCGGCCTCATTGCGTGCCGGTCCATCTTCTAAGCACCTCCTAAGGAATCCCAGTGACCCTCCCAGAGGCTCCGTGAGCCGCACCCTCGAAAGGCCCCGCTTTTCAGACGAGGACACGGAGCCAGAGAGGGCACGTGGCTTGCCCGAGGTCGCACAGCCCGCAGGTGGCAGAGCTCAGCCTCCCTGGCGTGAGCCCCGGCCGTCCCCGTCTCCCCCCCCCCCCCCCCCCCCGCCCCGTCGGCGGCCGGTCCAGGCTGGGCCCCCCTGCGGTGGCAGGGCGGCTCTCGGCTGGGCCGGGGCCGGGGCCGGGGTCCCGCCCGCGCTGATGCCCTGTCCCCCGCAGTCTTCGTCCAGGCCAACAAGCTGCAGCAGCACATCTTCGCGGTGCACGGGCAGGAGGACAAGATCTACGACTGCGCGCAGTGCCCACAGAAGTTCTTCTTCCAGACCGAGCTGCAGGTCAGTGCGGCCGCACACCCCCCCCCCCCCCCGCGGGGCTCTTAGGGCCCCGCCCACACCGGGGCCTCGGGGGCAGCCGGGAGGGCGAGGTCTCCTGCTCAGCACCCCAAGGGGACAAGTCTGTGGGCATGGAGCCGGCGGATGCCCTCCAGGCTGGCTGGCGGGTGGGGTGGCTCGGCCTCGGCTGGCCCCGCTCGGTCAGGAGGGCAAGTGCCGAGCGGGAGCCGGGCCAGGGGTCACGTGGCTGTGCATTCTGTGAGCTTCGTGGGCCCCGCGGTGCCAGGCCCCCTCCCCGGCGGAGTGCGGAGCTGCGGTGTTCGTCCCATCTGTCCGTCCTACGCCCTCCCCGGCCGCGGAGGGCCCCGGGCCCCAGGACGGTTCCCGGGAGCTGCGGGGGCCTGGGTCACCCCGTCAGCCTTTAAGGCAGATCCTCGAGTGCCGAGGACCTCGCTAAATTATAGCCCTAACGAGTCCCTATTTTCTGCAATTACTGATTTTAATTACAGCCCGCTTAAATGTGCAAGTGTTGTCGCAACGCCAAATCTATGCAAATAATGGCTTTCGTTAAGTGGCTCAAACAGCAATTTGCCGGGTTTTCGAGAGGAGGGTATTCCAACCGCGGGAGTTCCCGTCGCCGTCGCGCTGAGGCCGGGGCCGGCGGGCAGGGTGGCTTCCCTCGCGGACACGGGGGTTCGTGTGCAGCCGGAGCAGCCTGGCTGGTGTGGCCCCGTGGCCCTGAGGCCCCGTGGGGATTCCGGGAAGCGACTGTTTGTAGGCGGAGGTGACGCGGGCTGAGAGGTCTTGAGAAGATGCAGGGACAGCGGCTGTGGACATAGAGGCCAGACGGTGAATTAGCTGGCTGGCGTGGCTCCGTGGGTGAGCGTCGACCCCTGCACCAGGAGGTCGCTGGTTCGATTCCCAGGTGTGCTGGGTTTGCAGGTGTGATCCCCGGTGCAGGGTGAGGTGGGGTACTCCTTGGTGAGGGGGTCGGGGAGAGCCTCTCTGAGGAGGTCGCATCTGAACCGAGGCCTGGGTGCCGAGAAGGAGAGCCCATGTGGGAGAGAGCCGTGCAAAGGCCCTGTGGTCAGGGAGCTCGGTGTGCTGCTGGGACGGAAGGCAGAGTGCGGCTGAAGCAAAGAGAACGGGGCTGGGGAGGGGCTGGCAGTGGCCCGGTCACGGGGAGGTTTGCAGGGAGCCGAGGCTTTGGGGTTTTACCCCGTTGCCGTGGGAAGCCCAGCAGGGAAGAGGTATTATCTGACCTGGACGGTGCCTCGGCATCTGAGACAGTGGTCGGCAAACCGAGGCTCTCGAGCCACAGGCGGCTCTGTGGCCCCTGGAGTGTGGCTCTTCCACAAAACACCACGGCCTGGGCGAGTCTGTGTTGAAGAATCGGCGTTAGGAGAAGCTTACGTTTAAAAAACGTGGCTCTCCGAAGGAATGTCCATCGTTGTCCTGTCGATATGTGGCTCCGTGGGCTCATGAGTTTGCCGACCACGGGGCTAAGAAGTTTAGTCTTTGAAAGGACACTGCTACGTGGTGAGAAGTCACAGACGTGGGCGGAACCACTGACAGGCCACATGTTTGTAGCCAGAACATGAAAAACAAAACTCAAAGCTCGCGAAGGGTGACGGGGAGGGGACCCACAAAACGTGAGCCAAACCCTCAGGCTTCCCCTGCCAGGTGTGGGTGCTCCGGCCCCTGTGCCGGCGGGAACCGTGGTGATAAGCCACCGCGACTTACACCACACGAGCCGCGGCCACGCCGCGCGGGGCCGGGGGTGGACGAGCCGCCGGAGCGCCCAGACGTGGCCGATGGGAGTACAGGGGCCCAGCCACATGGCGGCGGCGGGTTTGTGAGCTGCTTCTGCAGAGAAACACGCGTGTGACACGCCACCTGGCGGCCCTCCTCCCGGCTGCTCCCCCGGAGAACTGCAGACACGCTCCCACAGCCGCCAGGAATGAGGACAGAGCGCGCCTCGCGCCCTGTCTGTCTCTCCGAGGGCAGAGGGCGGAGGGCGGAGGGCGGAGGGCGGTGAGGGCGGAAGACGGAGGGCGGAGGGCGGAGGGTGGAGGGCGGAGGGCGGAGGGCGGAGGGCGGAGGGCGGAGGGCAGAGGGCGGAGGGCGGAGGGCGGTGAGGGTGGAAGGCGGAGGGCGGTGGGCGGAGGGCGGAGGGCGGAGGGCGGAGGGCGGAGGGCGGTGAGGGTGGAAGGCGGAGGGCGGTGAGGGTGGAAGGCGGAGGGCGGAGGGCGGAGGGCGGAGGGCGGTGAGGGTGGAAGGCGGAGGGCGGAGGGCGGAGGGCGGAGGGCGGTGAGGGTGGAAGGCGGAGGGCGGAGGGCGGTGGGCGGAGGGCGGAGGGCGGAGGGCGGAGGGTGGAGGGCGGAGGGCGGTGAGGGTGGAAGGCGGAGGGCGGAGGGCGGAGGGCGGAGGGCGGAGGGCGGTGAGGGCGGAGGGCGGAGGGCGGAGGGCGGAGGGCGGTGAGGGTGGAAGGCGGAGGGCGGTGAGGGTGGAAGGCGGAGGGCGGAGGGCGGAGGGCGGAGGGCGGTGAGGGTGGAAGGCGGAGGGCGGAGGGCGGAGGGCGGTGGGCGGAGGGCGGAGGGCGGAGGGCGGAGGGCGGTGAGGGCGGAGGGCGGAGGGCGGAGGGTGGAGGGCGGAGGGCGGTGAGGGTGGAAGGCGGAGGGCGGAGGGCGGAGGGCGGAGGGCGGAGGGTGGTGAGGGCGGTGAGGGCGGAGGGCGGAGGGCGGTGAGGGCGGAGGGCGGTGAGGGCGGAAGGCGGAGGGCGGAGGGCGGAGGGCGGAGGGCGGAGGGCGGTGAGGGCGGAGGGCGGAGGGCGGTGAGGGCGGAGGGCGGAGGGCGGAGGGCGGAGGGCGGAGGGTGGAGGGCGGAGGGCGGTGAGGGTGGAAGGCGGAGGGCGGAGGGCGGAGGGCGGAGGGCGGTGAGGGCGGAGGGCGGAGGGCGGTGAGGGCGGAGGGCGGTGAGGGCGGAGGGCGGAGGGCGGTGAGGGCGGAGGGCGGAGGGTGGAGGGCGGAGGGCGGTGAGGGTGGAAGGCGGAGGGCGGAGGGCGGAGGGCGGAGGGCGGTGAGGGCGGAGGGCGGAGGGCGGAGGGCGGTGAGGGTGGAAGGCGGAGGGCGGAGGGCGGTGAGGGCGGAAGGCGGAGGGCGGAGGGCGGTGAGGGCGGAAGGCGGAGGGCAGAGGGCGGAGGGCGGAGGGCGGAGGGCGGTGAGGGTGGAAGGCGGAGGGCGGAGGGCGGTGAGGGCGGAAGGCGGAGGGCGGAGGGCGGAGGGCAGAGGGCGGAGGGCGGAGGGCAGAGGGCGGAGGGCGGAGGGCGGTGAGGGTGGAAGGCGGAGGGCGGAGGGCGGTGAGGGCGGAAGGCGGAGGGCGGAGGGCGGAGGGCGGAGGGCGGAGGGCGGTGAGGGCGGAGGGCGGAGGGCGGTGAGGGCGGAGGGCGGAGGGCGGAGGGCGGAGGGCGGAGGGTGGAGGGCGGAGGGCGGTGAGGGTGGAAGGCGGAGGGCGGAGGGCGGAGGGCGGAGGGCGGTGAGGGCGGAGGGCGGAGGGCGGTGAGGGCGGAGGGCGGTGAGGGCGGAGGGCGGTGAGGGCGGAGGGCGGAGGGCGGAGGGCGGAGGGCGGTGAGGGTGGAAGGCGGAGGGCGGTGAGGGTGGAAGGCGGAGGGCGGAGGGCGGTGAGGGCGGAGGACGGAGGGCGGAGGGCGGAGGGTGGAAGGCGGAGGGCGGAGGGCGGAGGGCGGTGAGGGTGGAAGGCGGAGGGCGGTGGGCGGAGGGCGGAGGGCGGAGGGCGGAGGGCGGAGGGCGGTGAGGGTGGAAGGCGGAGGGCGGTGAGGGCGGAGGGCGGAGGGCGGAGGGCGGAGGGCGGGGAGGGCGGAGGGCGGAGGGCGGAGGGCGGAGGGCGGAGGGCGGAAGGACAGGTCCAGGCATTCTCCCGGGCCGGCTCAGGAGCTGCAGGTGCCACGGGAGGGAAGCCAGACTCCACGGGCTCGGCCTGGGTGTCTGTGTCAGCGGTGCCCCGGGAACGGGCAGAAACGCTGGCAGGGAAAACAGAAGGTGCAGTAGGTGCGGGGCTGCAGGTGGGGGCGGAAGTGGAGGAGACTTCACAAGGTTCTCCTCACATGCAGGCAGCGAGCGCCCCCATGCACACGCATGCCCACATGTGCACACACGCACGTGCTTGCATACTCTTGCACACACATGCTCACACGCACATGCAGGCCCACACCGAGTGCTCGCCGTGCTGGCTGGGCGGGTCCAGCCTCACTTCCAGGAGCCCCAGGCCCGTTGGCCAGGAAGGGCCTTGGCTGGAGGCAGGCAGGGGCGGGCACCGGCGTCGGCAGGTGTGTTAGCGCCGTCAGGAGGAGGGGACTGTCCACGTGCCTCCGCGGCCCTGAGACTCCGGGCGTGGGCGGAAGCTCAGAGTGGCCCCGGACTCTGGCCGTCCCAGGTCAGGGGCGAGTTCCCTCCAGCTGGGCCTCTGGACGGGAGGGGTCCGGGTGGGTTTGGTGCCAGGAGCGGTTTCGGGGTCCTGCTCCCAGCACTCAGGCACCCCTCCCTCTAGGCGGGGACACTCAGCCTCACATGGCTCGGCCGTCCTCCGTCCTGGGTCCTGGTGTGGGAAGGCGGCCGCACCACCCGGCCCCTGTCGGTTCCGTGGAGACCTGTCTTCCTCTGTCTGTCCCTGTGTCCGGACCCCGTGGGGGTCGGGGGGCGGGGCGGGGCTGGCTGGGGGTGAGACAGGCTGCAGGCCACAGACTCCCTCAAGGTCAGGGCCGTCGGCCTGAGCGTCCGGCCTCAGGCCTCGGCAGATGGAGGCCTGGGGCTCTGGGCGCCCTGCCAGGGCCGGGCTGACCGAGAGGAGGGGCGGGCCCCGCCATGCCGCCCAGCTGTCCCTGAGTCCCTGCGGACAGTCCGTGCCCGCAGACCCTCATCGCCTTCCTGACGGCTCCCCTGAACCCCGCTCTTCAGCATCACGGGGGAGGGGACAGGGAGCGTGCCTATCGCCAGCCTAGCCGGGCCAGCTCTGGCATGCTGGACGGGACCCGCCCAAAACAGAGGAGAAAGAGAACAGCCCCCCAGCCCCCCACCCCCCCGGCAGGTCCCCGCTGCGGGCCAGAGCTCGCTCTGAACATTTCGCTTGAACTGGTCTCAGCACAGCCCTGGATGCACTCCCGGGCTGACAAGGGGACGAGGCTCGGGAGGCGCGGGCGCGGCCCGAGGTCAGGGCACGGCAGAGGCGCGTGCGCAGAGCTGGATCGGGCGGCCGCCGAGGCCCAGAGAAGCCCGAGGTTCGCCCGCTGCCGTGTGCGTGAGCTAATAGATTCACGCGGGCCTGCGGGGCCGCGCTATAAAAAGCCTCGGTGCCGGGGGACCGGGACTATTTTCGTAGTTGGGCCACGCAGGTAGCACGGGCTGCAGCGGCAGCGGAAGGCGGCCCGGGTGAGAGCGCCCGGGGCCCCTGTGGGGAGCTGGCCCGGGGACCGCGGCCGCTGGGCAGGAGCCGGAGGCCGGGAGCCGGCAGACCTCACACGGAGCCCAGCTCTGGCCAGGCCTCGGGGCAAGGAGGGTTCATGCCAGTCCTGGAGGCAGGGTCCGAAGACCTCAAGCTCCCCAGTCCCCTCCCCAACCCCGTCCCCCCGCCACACACACACACACACACACACTTACACACACACACACACTTACACACACACACACACACACACTTACACACACACACACACTTACACACACACACACATACACACACACACTTACACACACACACTTACACACACACACACTTACACACACACACACACACACATACACACACACACATACATACACACCCACACACGCGGGCGCGCGCGCGCCTACAGGGACGTGGGGAGCACAGAGCTGGCTGCCGGCAGACCTCAGGGCGGGGCCGGGGGCTGCCGGGACCCAGGAGGCCCAGCGCCCTCACGGACAGACCCAGCGGCGGCAGGAAATGCCTCCTGAGGCCCCGGGGGCCACGCGGCCAGCCCGGCTGGAGCGGACGCAATGAAAGGATTAGCTCCTGCTGCCTGCTTGCCTGTGCCTCAACGATTGCCATTGATTAAGCGCGGGGCGGGGGACGCTCACACGCAGCCCATGCCCTTCCGCAGGGCACGCCGGGCCCTGCCCTCGGACCCGGTACCTGACCCCCCCTGGGATGCTTCCTCCCCGGCCCGGAGCGGGCTCGGTGGGCCCCGCCCCCTCGCTGCGTCACCTGGACCGAGCCTGGACCGGGCACGGAGCAAGGCCGCGGCCAGGGGAGCGTGGACCGCGTCCCTGCGCGCCCAGAGCGGCGTTCTGTGGGAATCGCCTGTGTGCATCCGTGAGCGCACGAACTGGGTCATGGCACACGGCGGGATTCCGGAGACAATGGAGCACGGGGGCGTGACAGAGAGCGGTGCGCCTGTGTGCGCGAGCGCCGTGCGTGCCGCATGTGCGTGCGTGTGTGGGTGTACGTGTGCTGGTGTGTGGCATGTGCGTGCGTGTGCGTGTGTGTGTGTGTGTGTGTGTGTGGCACCGGGCCCAGGATGGAGGCCCGAGTCACTGGCCGCAGCGCCGTGGAAACCAGACACGTTTCCGAGGGCCCCCGGGAGCCTGGTGCCGTGGGGACAGGCTTCCAGACCTCGCCGTGACCCGGGAGCGTGGCGTCCTGTGACCGCCACGCCACCGAAGGTACACTGAGGCCCCGCGCTGCCCAGCTGTTGGGGTTGCCGGGCTGGGAACCCAGGCACCCCAGCACTGGGCTTGCAGGAGACTCTGGTGCCGGGCGTAGGGGGCCGGCGGCCACCCCCTCCCAAAGGGCCAGCGTCCAGAGGTGACCGAGAGGCCTCCCGCTCCTGGGCGCGGGCCGTCCTGCCTGGGCAGCCGCCGCGGTCACCGCCGGGGAGGCCGGGCGCCTGCCCAGCTGTGCTCAGATGCTCGCGCCCCGGGCTCTGCCCGCAGAGCGATGAAGTGTGTGGAGGCCAGGTGGGGACGAGGAGGGGGCGCCCCCAGCGGCCAGCTCCGGGCAGAGATGGCACTCGGAATGGGCCTGGGGCTGCCCGTCTGCCCATCAGAGCCTGTCACTTACGCCCGGGGCGGGGGGCCGAGCCGCGCTGGAGGGCGCGGTGCCACCGTGACAGATGGGCACGGGGGCGCTGCCAGCAGCCGGGCCAGCAGCCACCGGGCGCCGGGAGCCCAGCCCCTCGCCGGCGCGGCCCCCGCCGGGCACATGCCTTCAGTTTCTCCGAGGCGGTGAGCTACCAATCACAGCAGGCGCCCTGAGGACCTGGGGCTCCCGGAGGTGGGCACCTTACAAAGCCCTGCCCCCTTCTCCCCCCAACGTAGAGAAGAGGGTGTCACCGCCGTCCGACCCACAGGGAGGAAGGACGGGGCCCTGGGGGGCGGCTGTCGCTGTGAAGCGGGTGTGCGACCTGGTCTGTGAGCCCCCGCCCCCGCCCCGGCCTCCCCTGGGCAGTGGCCACCTGCCGCCCTGGAGGTCCGGGCGGGAGGCCCCGGGGGCTGTGGAACGTGGGCACCGCGCTGGCCCTGGGAGGCCTGGCGGGATGGGGCGGGGGTGGAACTGAGGGCGTGGCTGTCCCATTTCACAGACGGGAGCCTCCGCCCTGTCCCTCCGCAGGGACGTGGCAGGGCCCACTCACCTGGTGGGAACAGCAGGGGCGGCGACAGCCCCGGGCACCGTGGGAGCCCTTCGCTGCTCGTCCTGTTCATAGGGACCCTCCGATGAGGCCGATGCTGTCTTTCCTCCCATTTTACTGACGGGGAGACTGAGGCATGGCGAGGCAGTGGCCGAGATGGGGCCTGAGAGGGGACTGCTGCCCGGACACTGTGCCCAGAGCCCCGTCCGGGTTAAAACCGTGCCCCACTCTGTCTCCCGACCCGGAAGTCCATCTTCCCACCCCGCCGGGCCGGCGCGCGGGTGCCCGGCCCCACGCCCCGCGGCCAGGATGGGTGCTCCCTGCGGGAGCCCGCACCGCCCTCCTGGCCGAGCAGCAGCCATTGCTGATGACATTTAGGAAGAAATTAAAGATGAGAAATGCAGGTTGGCATTTCGGGAGCGCCCGCCGGCAGCCCTCGCGGGAGAGGCCGGCGGGCGGGCACGGAGGCCGAGGGCAGGGCGAGAATTCATTCTGCTGTGTCAATAGCGAGCGCGCACTCCGCTGCTCCTGGGCTTCAGACAAGATCAAACACGGACCGGCCGGGGCCGGGCCAGGGGCGCGGTGAGGTCACTGTGCTGGGAGGGGGCGGGGCCAGGTTCAGGGTCACTGGCGCAGAGGCAGTGGGGCAGCGGGGGCGGTGAGGAAGGAGAGGTGGCCTTAGGACTGGTCACGAGGGCTCAGATCCAAGCACTGCCTCTTCCCAGCTGTACAACGTAGCCAGGGACATGGCCGTTCTCAGCCTCAGTTTCCTCATCCGTAAAATGGGGAGCGGACGTGGCCGGGCGGACGGGGCTCCCTGCGGGGTAAGAGAGCACGCCATCCCCTCCCCTCCCTTCAGAGCGAGAGGAGCTCCCAGCCCGGCTGCCCTCGCCCCGCGGGCCAGAGGCACACAGGGCCCAGTCACTGCCTCCGGAATGAGCATGTGCACAGCACAGCGCCTGGGGGGGTTGGGGACCTGAAGTGGCTGTCAGTGTTTCAGACACGGGCATTGCTTGTCACACAGCGGCTGACATTTGTACGGCGTGCGTTAGGTGCCAGGCATTGTCCTTGGCTCTTTTATCCGCTGAACCGTTCCATCCTCACCATGCCGGGACTGTTAAAGTGAGGAAACCGAGGCACAGAGTGGCTAACTCACTCCCCGAGGCCACCATCCATCCATCCATCGATCCGTTACTCCATATCGTTCACCCATCTATTCATCGACCCATCTATCTATTCACGATCTATCCTCCCACCATCCACTGATCTGTAAATCTACACATTGATCTATCCACCCATCCATCCATCATTCATCTCTCCATCCACTCATCCACCCATTCATTTATCATCCATCCCCTCCATCCATCCATCCATCCATCATCCACCCATCCATCCATCCATCCACCTTCCACCCATCTATCCATCCACCCATCATCGACACATCTCTCCATCCATTCATCCATCCATCCACCCATCCACCATCTATCCATTCATCCACCCACTCATTCTTCCATCCATCCATCTATCCATCAACCCTCTATCCTTCTGTCAATCCATTATCTACCCATCCACCCACCTATTCATCCATCCATCTATCCACCTACACCCACCCATCTATTCGTCCATCATTCACTCATCTACTCATCTACCCATCTCTCTATTCACTATCCGTTCATCCACTCTCTACTCATCTACACGTTCATCTATCCTTCCATCATGTACTGACCATCCGTCCTCCATCCATCCATTCAGCCAGCCATCCACCTGCCACCATTCATCATCAGCCAGCCATCCAGCTCCACCTCCATGAGTGCTGGGGAAGTGCCAGGAGCCACATCCTTTCATGATGCTTCCTCATCCACTTTAACTCCATGCTTCCCTGGCACCTATTTCTCCCTCCCCTGACACTGCACGCGCGCACACACACACGCACACACACACACACACACACACACACACGTGAGGTGATGGGATGGGACAGACGGGGGGTATGGAGGATCCTTGGATCGCCTCATGGACTCCCGGAGTTCTGCCTGGTGGTGGGAGGGAAGCGTAGAGCGGGCCCACCTGGTCCCGGCAGGGGTGAGGGTGGGGTGCTGTGCCCACAGTCGGTCTGGGAGCTGGGTGAGGGTGCTGTGCGCACAGTCGGTTAGGGAGCTGGGTGAGGGTGCTGTGCCCACAGTCGGTCTGGGAGCTGGGTGAGGATGCTGTGCGCACAGTCGGTCTGGGAGCTGGGTGAGGGTGCTGTGCCCACAGTCGGTCTGGGAGCTGGGTGAGGGTGCTGTGCGCACAGTCGGTCTGGGAGCTGGATGAGGGTGCTGTGCCCACAGTCGGTCTGGGAGCTGGGTGAGGGTGCTGTGCCCACAGTCGGTCTGGGAGCTGGGTGAGGGTGCTGTGCCCACAGTCGGTCTGGGAGCTGGGTGAGGGTGCTGTGCCCACAGTCGGTCTGGGAGCTGGGTGAGGGTGCTGTGCCCACAGTCGGTCTGGGAGCTGGGTGAGGGTGCTGTGCCCACAGTCGGTCTGGGAGCTGGGTGAGGGTGCTGTGCCCACAGTCGGTCTGGGAGCTGGGTGAGGGTGCTGTGCCCACAGTCGGTCTGGGAGCTGGGTGAGGGTGCTGTGCCCACAGTCGGTCTGGGAGCTGGGTGAGGGTGCTGTGCCCACAGTCGGTCTGGGAGCTGGGTGAGGGTGCTGTGCCCACAGTCGGTCTGGGAGCTGGGTGAGGGTGCTGTGCGCACAGTCGGTTAGGGAGCTGGGTGAGGGTGCTGTGCCCACAGTCGGTCTGGGAGCTGGGTGAGGGTGCTGTGCCCACAGTCGGTCTGGGAGCTGGGTGAGGGTGCTGTGCGCACAGTCGGTCTGGGAGCTGGGTGAGGACGAGTGGGGAGGACAGGCTGGGCCACCGTGTCCTTCGGCCCTTCGGTGCGGGCCGCTCGGAGGAGCCTGCCGTTCTGGGAGGGGGGTCCCCCTCGCCCTCCGCTTTGCGCCCGACTGGACGCCCTCTCCGCCCGGGCGAGGGTGTGCGGCCCAGTGCTTCCTGACACCGCCGCCATCATTGGGCGTAATCGGCTCAGCTGCGGCGCTGCTCGCTGGCGCATGGGCCCATCCATCACCGCAAATGAGGCCCGGCTCCCGCACGCCGGGCCTGCCGCCGGGCTCTCGGCGAGGGGCTGCCGGCGAGGGGCCGGCCACGTGGGCGCCGGGAGCCACGGGGGCAGTGGGCCGTGCCTTCTGAGGGCATCACCGCAGAACGCCCGCCGGCGGCTCTGCGTCCGCGGGTTCCTGTTCTAAGATGGGAGGGAGGCAGGAAGGCTCTCCTGTGAGGAGGGAGGATGGTTCCTGTGAGGAGGAGGGCGGGGAGGGCGGTTCCTGTGAGGAGGGAGGGCGGGGAGGGCGGTTCCTGTGAGGAGGGAGGGCGGTTCCTGTGAGGAGGGAGGGTGGTTCCTGTGAGGAGGGAGGGCGGGAGGGTGGTTCCTGTGAGGAGGGAGGGCGGGAGGGTGGTTCCTGTGAGGAGGAGGGCGGGGAGAGTGGTTCCTGTGAGGAGGAGGGCGGGGAGGGCGGTTCCTGTGAGGAGGGAGGGTGGTTCCTGTGAGGAGGGAGGGCGGGAGGGTGGTTCCTGTGAGGAGGGAGGGCGGTTCCTGTGAGGAGGGAGGGCGGGGAGGGCGGTTCCTGTGAGGAGGAGGGCGGGAGGGCGGTTCCTGTGAGGAGGGAGGGTGGTTCCTGTGAGGAGGGAGGGTGGTTCCTGTGAGGAGGGAGGGTGGTTCCTGTGAGGAGGGAGGGTGGTTCCTGTGAGGAGGGAGGGCTGTGAGGATGGTGGCCAGGGGGTGATCGGAGTCTGAAAACAGCCCTGAGAGCACCTGCAGGCCCGGGCTGGGTCAGGGACCGGTGTGTGGGTACAGTCAGTGACGCGGGGCCTGGGTTTTCCAGAACATTCCTCCTGCCCGGGGTTCCGTCCCCGCTCCTGGCAGGGCGTCCTGCCTGTGGGCTCTGACACACGGAGACAGTACGGGGAGCTGGGTTTTCTCATCCGATGTGGACGTGTGAGGATTTAAAGGTGTAAAGGCCTTTTTTCCTAACATGGCCCAACGGGGTTTCCTTTTCTAGAACCGTTAGAAAGGCACTGCCGGGCGGAGAGGGCGCGGCTCCTCGAGAGCGAGGGGCTGACGGCCCAGGTCCTCCCGGCCTGGCGGGGCGCCGAGTCCCGACCGTGGAGGAGGGGCTCTGGTTTGCTCCTCGCTGCCCCTCGTGCAGGCTCGCTGGCTGCGCAGCTCGCCGGCGGCCATTTCTGCCTCCTCACTGTTCCCAGCACCTGCGGGCCCTGCGCTGACACCAGGCGCCGCCCAGAGCTGAGAGCCACGCGGGGACGCCCAGCTCCGTGCAGGCAGAGGCGTGCAGGTGCTGCAGGGCGGGGCTCACCGCGGGGCGGGGCTCACAGGGGCAGGAAGGCCCTGGGGCGGGGGCGGGGGGGGGGGGACAGGCTTCCGCCCGGGGAGCGCGAGGAGGGTGGTCTCACACGGCTTCCTGGCAGCGGGCACCAGGCCGTGGGGCTTTCAGGACCACGGACAGGGGTGCGTGTCCCTGGGTGTGGTGGGGACCCGTGGTACCCCCAGAGACCCCCCTCCCTGCCTCGGGGGAGCACCTGGCTGTGCCTCTCGTGGGCACCGGACCTTCCCAGCTTCCCCTGCCAGGAGGCCAAGCCCCGGGGAACCCGGATCGTCGGCGGGGGAGCAGGAGGGGGGCTTCGAGGGGCCAGGCAGTGCTGGGCGCAGGGACGGGGCAGCTGCACAGCGGGAGATGGAATCCGACAAGAAGCAGCCATGCCTGAACCACCACGGCAGGCGGGCAGTGGGGTGGTTGTGTGTGTGTGAGGTTGAGGGTGCACGTGAGTGTGTGCACACATGTGAGCCCGGGACGGTGGGGTATCCATGAGTGTGTGCACACGTGTGAGCCTGGGACGGTGGGGTATCCATGAGTGTGTGCACACGTGTGAGCCTGGGACGGTGGGGTATCCATGAGTGTGTGCACACGTGTGAGCCTGGGACGGTGGGGTGTCCATGAGGGTGTTACACATGTGAGCCTGGGACGGTGGGGTGTCCATGAGGGTGTTACACATGTGGGCCTGGGGCGGTGGGGTGTCTGTGAGTGTGTGTACGTGTGGGCCTGGGGCGGTGGGGTGTCTGTGAGTGTGTGTACGTGTGGGCCTGGGGCGGTGGGGTGTCTGTGAGTGTGTGTACGTGTGGGCCTGGGGCGGTGGGGTGTCTGTGAGTGTGTGTACGTGTGGGCCTGGGGCGGTGGGGTGTCTGTGAGTGTGTGTACGTGTGGGCCTGGGGCGATGGGGTGTCTGTGAGTGTGTGTACGTGTGGGCCTGGGGCGGTGGGGTGTCTGTGAGTGTGTGCACACGTGTGGGCCTGGGGCGGTGGGGTGTCTGTGAGTGTGTGTACGTGTGGGCCTGGGGCGGTGGGGTGTCTGTGAGTGTGTGTACGTGTGGGCCTGGGGCGGTGGGGTGCCTGTGAGTGTGTGTACGTGTGGGCCTGGGGCGGTGGGGTGTCTGTGAGTGTGTGCACACGTGTGGGCCTGGGGCGGTGGGGTGTCTGTGAGTGTGTGTACGTGTGGGCCTGGGGCGGTGGGGTGTCTGTGAGTGTGTGTACGTGTGGGCCTGGGGCGGTGGGGTGTCTGTGAGTGTGTGTACGTGTGGGCCTGGGGCGGTGGGGTGTCTGTGAGTGTGTGTACGTGTGGGCCTGGGGCGGTGGGGTGTCTGTGAGTGTGTGTACATGTGGGCCTGGGGCGGTGGGGTGTCTGTGAGTGTGTGTACGTGTGGGCCTGGGGCGGTGGGGTGTCTGTGAGTGTGTGTACGTGTGGGCCTGGGGCGGTGGGGTGTCTGTGAGTGTGTGTACATGTGGGCCTGGGGCGGTGGGGTGTCCATGAGTGTGTGCACACGTGTGGGCCTGGGGCAGTGGGGTGTCTGTGAGTGTGTGTACGTGTGGGCCTGGGGCGGTGGGGTGTCTGTGAGGGTGTTACACATGTGAGCCTGGGGCGGTGGGGTGTCTGTGAGTGTGTGTACGTGTGGGCCTGGGGCGGTGGGGTGTCTGTGAGTGTGTGTACGTGTGGGCCTGGGGCGGTGGGGTGTCTGTGAGTGTGTGTACGTGTGAGCCTGGGGCGGTGGGGTGTCTGTGAGTGTGCACACGTGTGGGCCTGGGGCGGTGGGGTGTCTGTGAGTGTGTGTACACATGTGGGCCTGGGGCGGTGGGGTGTCTGTGAGTGTGTGTACGTGTGGGCCTGGGGCGGTGGGGTGTCTGTGAGTGTGTGTACGTGTGGGCCTGGGGCGGTGGGGTGTCTGTGAGTGTGTGCACACGTGTGGGCCTGGGGCGGTGGGGTGTCTGTGAGTGTGTGTACGTGTGGGCCTGGGGCGGTGGGGTGTCTGTGAGTGTGTGTACGTGTGGGCCTGGGGCGGTGGGGTGTCTGTGAGTGTGTGTACGTGTGGGCTTGGGGCGGTGGGGTGTCTGTGAGTGTGTGTACGTGTGGGCCTGGGGCGGTGGGGTGTCTGTGCACCTGGCCTGGGCTGCACTCGCCTGCAGATGGCACTGCTCTGTGCTGGAGGCCTCCATCCAGGCGCCTGCACGGCAGAGCCCTGCCCAGCCCCGCTGGTCCGGAGGCCGTCTGCAGCTCCTCTGTTACTGAATCTGCCTCTCTGATAGGTCGCTCCACCCACTGGGGCTGCGTGTTTGTGTGTGTGTGTGTGTGTGTGTGTGCACGCGCGCATGTGTGTGTAGGTGCGTGTATGCATGTGTGCACGCGCACTCGTGTGTGTCTGTGTCTCTGTGTGCGTGTAGATGTGTGCGTGTGTCTGTGTGTGTGTGTGTGTCTGTGTGTGGGGGGGCTGAGTGTGTCTGTGTCTGTGTCTGTCTGTGTGTGCGCGCGCTCAGACCACTGGAATGGCAGGCCATGGGGAGGAGAGGCCTGTCTTGGTCGGGGCAGCCGCCTGCCCAGCGCCGTGTTTCTGGTCTCAGAGCCTCGAGCTGGTCTCCCCTCAGTCCGCGGTGGCGGGTGCTGGGCTCCTGCCGGCTCCGTGCGGTGGATCCACACCTTCAAGGGGTCCGGGCAGGCTCAGTGAGGGCAGGGGCCGTGTCTGAATTTGTATTTGAGATGAGCTGTCCCCCAGGGGCTGGTTCCCGGTCCCCAGGAGGGGGCCACGGTGCACAGAGGGGTCCGCGGCCGCCTGGTTCTAGGTGTTTAGGCCGTGTCCATCAGGCACCCGTCCCCGCGGGGCCAGCTGCCGGGGATCCTTCCTCCCGTGAGAAGCAGCCCCGTTACCTCGGGACGTGGGGTCCGGGGGCCTGTCGCCGAGGTGGGCAGATCCGCGGCTGCCCGGAGCGATGCCGGCTCCTACGCCGTTCCCTCGGGCCACCCTCTCCGCCGGCAGCGGGCCCTGGGCCTGGCCTCGGAGGGCAGCCCGGCCCGCCCGCGGCCCCATCACCGTCCCCATGCTGTGGGGACGGCGGAGCCTGGATGGGGGCGGGACAGAAGCCTCCGCCCTCCCAGCGTCTGTGCTCCGTGTATTTCCAAAGCGCAGAGCCGCACAGGCCCACGGGGCGTTCATGGGCTTTTTCTTTCTTTCTTTCTTTTTTTTACATTATTTTCTCCCACATTTTCCTCGAAGGAAGCTGCTTTCTCGTTCATGGGATTCATCCTGGCCGCCTTCCGTGCTCCGTTGCTGCAGAGCCGGGGATCGGGGGTCAGAGGGCGCTGTCCCCCGCGTGGGCTCAGCAGCCGGACGGAGCCCCGCGGGCGGCCCCTTTGGGGGACCCTCCAACACAAGCAGTCCGGGCCCCACGCTCCTCACGTGCCCCGGGGGACCCCGGGCCTGCGCTGGGGTCTCACAGGCAGCCAGCGCCCGCCCCCAAAAGCCAACCTGCGGCCCCCGAAGGCGCACCCCACAGGCCGGGCACTCCAGGTGAACGGCTCACACGAGACAGACACACTCCGGGCTGCGAGTGCGAGGCTCGCTCCCTGCTGCTCAGGAGTAGCAGACGGCTGCCTGTCTGCCTGCCTGGCTGCCTGGCTGCGTGGCTGTCTGTCTGGTGTCTGTCTGTCTGGGTGTCTGTCTGTCTGGGTGTCTGGCTGTCGGGGTGTCTGTCTGTCTGTCTGTCTATCTGTCTGTCTATCTGGCTGGTTGCCTGGCTGTCTGGCTATCTGGCTGTCTGGCTGCTGTCTGGCTATGTAGCTGTGTGGCTAACTGACTGGCTGTCTGGTGTCTGGGTGCCTGTCTGGCTGTCTGTCTGTGTAGCTGGGTGTCTGTCTGTTTGGGGGTCTGGCTGTCTGGCTATTGGCAGAGCCAGGAAAGCTTCACACACGTCCCCATAGACGGAGGAGCCGCCTTGGCCTCCACGGACCTTCCAGGGCTGCCCCAGGCCAGTGGGCGCCAGCTGCACCCAGGACCTTAACGCCGGGGCGGAGGCGGGGGGGGCGGTCACTTCCACACAGTGAGCCTGTTCCTGCCGCCTGTGTGAGTGGGTAAACTCCGACCGGCTGGGGCGGGGCCCAGGGAAAGGGGGGTGCACGCACGTCACAGCCCGGCCCCCGGGGGCGCCGGCGTCACCAGGCGGGCGCTGAGGGGACCCGGGCCGTCACTCTCATTTAGTGACGTGCGCTGGCTCAGCTGCTCGGAGCATTCATTCTGGGCTGCTGACGGCTGCTCTCGAGTGCGCTCACCGCTGGTGAGGAGTGCAGACCAGCGAGCATACGGGCCTCAAGACAGGCCATCTGTTCGCCGCGCCCCGTGGACGCCCGTCAGACGCCTCCAGAAATGAGTGCTCGCCGCAGGGGCTGCCGGTGAGACCAGCAGAGCGGGAGCCGACTGCCTGCGCCCGCACCCACCCCAGGGAGAGGCCGAGTGAGTGTGGGTGCGCGTGCGTGTGCGCATGCATGTGTGTGTGTGAGTGTGTGTGTGCCTGTGTGAGTGTGTGTGTGTGCGTGTGTGTTGGGGGGCTGGGAGGGTCGCAGGAAGGGAGCAGAGGGAGATGGGGAGCATGAAGGTCCCGAGATACAACTTTTCGAGCTTCTCCCTCGTCCTGGCCTCTCGGGTGACTCCACAGCTCCGATACCTCCCGTGGCTCCCCTGGCCCAGTGCGAAGGGCAGGCTGCCTCATCTCGCATCAGCAGCCCGCCTTCCTCCCAGGCTGTCTCCACCGCCCGCACCCTGAGCGGCTCTGCCTCATGAATCATTCATGGCCGCCGGCACACGCGGCGCCTCCGGTTTGCAGGCAGCGGTGCTGTGGTGCAGAGCAGACTGGGCTCCGTGCAGACCGCAGGGAGCACCCGGCTGCCGGGACTGACGGAGGTGCAGGGAGGGGGCCCCAGCGCTCTGTGCCTCGGTTTCCCGCTGGTGAAATGGGGAGAATCCGAGTACGGAGGCCCAGTGAGCTCATCGGTGTGAAGGGTTAAGAATGGCCTGCGGCCCACAGGTGCAGGTTAGCTGTGACCATCATTGGTACCTGCGCTCCGTGCCCGTATCCGGGAGGTTCCCTGTCAGAGGGAAGCTACCTCTGTGTGCACATGCCTGCACACACACGCACACACATGCACACTCACACACATGCACATGTATGCACCCAGTGCAAGGTGTCCTCAGAGACTCAACTAGAAGGCCAGCATCTTCCCTAGCATCTCCCCATAGAAGTCCTCTCGTCAGAGTGTGTGGTGTGTGCATGGTGTGTGTGTGTGTGTGTGTGTGTGTGTGGTGTGTGCTGTGTGGGGGGTGTGGGGGTGTGTGGGGTGTGTGGTGTGTGTGAGTATATGTGTGTGTGTGGGGGGGGGTGTGCTGTGTGTGGGGTGTGGATTGTGTGTGGGGGGCTGTGGAGTGTGGTGTATGTGTGTGTGTGTGGTGTGCTGTGTGTGGGGTGTGGGGTTGTGTGTGGAGGGTGTGTGTGTGTGTGTGTGGTGTGCTGTGTGTGGGGTGTGGGGTTCTGTGGGGGGGGTGTGGAGTGTGGGGGGGGGTGTGAGTATATGTGTGTGGGTGTGTGTGTGGGTGGTATGTGTGATGGAGGTGGTGGTGTGTGGAGTGTGGGGTGTGTGTGGAGTGTGTGGTGTGCTGTGTGTGGGGTGTGGGGTTCTGTGGGGGGGTGTGGAGTGTGGGGTGTGTGTGAGTATATGTGTGTGGGTGTGTGTGGGGGTGGTATGTTTGGTGGTGGTGGTGGTGTGTGGAGTGTGGGGGGTGTGTGTAAGGTGTATGAATGTGTATGGGAGTGAACCCCACCCCCTCCTGGCCACGAGCTGGGAACGGCTGGGGGCCTGACCCCCTCCCTGCCCCTCGGCGGCTCCGTGAACGTGGCGCTGAGCGAGCAGCAGAGCCCAGGAGCCGGGCGTCCTGCAGGCGGGCGGGGATCGGCTCTTCCCCGGAAGGCACATCTCCCGGGTTCGGGCAGGACCCTGGGCCGGTCCCCGCTCCTGGGAACGGCTCTGTGCCGCCAGCCGCCAGGGTGGCTCGTGGGGGCAGTGGGAGCACGGGGTCAGCCACAGTGTCTCCCCCAACCCAGCGCCCGCAGGAGGCGACGTGGGTCCGCGTGCAGCCGGCGGCTCTGGGGGGGACCCGGGCGTAGGAGGCTCTGGGTGTGGGGGCTGCGTCCCTGTCCTGCCGCCTTACTCTGCCACCGGGGCCTGGGGCCGGGGCCAGGGCCCCCCTCACCATGGAAACATGGATTTCTCAGGGGAGGGGCCCACACGTGCCCGGCCTGGGCCCTGGGTTGCGGTCATTTTGCTGCCGAATGCCCAGCAGTGAGCACGTGGCTGTGACCTGGCAGGTGTGTGCAATGAGTGAATGAGTGAATGAATGAGTGAGCCCCTCCCAGCCCCCCCAAATAGAGAAGAGCCCGGCCACGTGGCCCTGGGGGTGGCGGCCGTTGGCAGTGGTTCCTGGGCCGTGGTGCCGGGCGCAGCGTGCCAGGCGCTGGGCCGAGGGTGGTAGGGCCGGAACGGAAGCGAGGTCCCTGCCGGCTGCTGGGCAGAGGCCTCCCGCTTGCCGCGAGGGGTGCTGGGTGTGTGGGGGGTGGGCCCCCAGGGCCTGGGCCTCCGGGGCTGGAGATGGGGCCTGACCTTGTGGTAAGGCAGTGGCCTCCAGAGCGGCTGACCCGGAGGGAGGAGAGAGGAGGTGGAACAGACTGGGCGAATGCTGGAGGCTCAGAGGAGGGTTGGGTGGAGGGTGGCTGGATGAAGGGTGCGTAGGCTTCTGAGGGACCTGCTGGGTGTCCCTGCTCAGGTGGGAGGAGAGGTGCCGGTTTGGGGGCAAGGGGGCCGTTCCCATGGAGACCGCTGCAACCCATCTGTGGTCTCAGACAACCCGCTGGAGCCCCGGGGTTCCCGCCGCCCCCGCCGAGGTGCCCGGCCACGCTGGCAGGGTGTGTGCGCGCGTGGGGCGGAGTGCGGACGGTCCGTGGGTCGGGGTGCCCGGGGGCGTGGGAAGTCCCCCTGCCTGTCCCAGCCCCTTGCTCTCCGGGGTCCCTTTGCCGGGGTGACCTTGAAGCCGGTGACGGAGCCTCTTTGTTCTCCTCGCACCTCGTCCCACCGTGTGAGGCTGCGGGAGGCTGGGAGGGACGTACCTGTGACAGCGCCGGGCGTGGGCGCGTGCCACCCGCCGGCCATGTGGCCTGTGCCAGGAGCCCGCGGAAGGCGGCCAGCAGAGGCTGGCACCTGCGCCCTGCGCCAGCCCCATCTCCTGCCGGAGCGCCGGACGCTGCCCCTGCCTGGCTGGGAGCTGGCCGAGGGGGTGGTGACAGCAGCACGGAGGCCGAGGCCAGGGGCAGCGGTGCCTGCAGTGGGGGGCGGCTGCTCCAGGGCCCGGGCCCGCGTGGGGGTGTCCTCAGGCCTCCCAGCAAAGCCTCAGGCACCGGGCATTGTCCTGGGGCCCTCCCTGCCCAGACCCGGAGCCCAGGAGCGACGCAGGGTCACGTCTGCCCCCTGGTGGTCGTCGGCAGAACCGCAGGCCGGGAGCTCCTGGGTCTGGGGAGACAGGAGCATCCCTGAGATGCGGCCGGGATTGGGGTGTCTGTGCTGCCCCCACGCAGGCTCCTCAGCCACAGGGAGATTTGCTTCCTTTCTCTGGGCGTCACGAGGCTCTGGTGCGATGGGTCTAGATTTGGAGCATAGACCCCGGGGAAGGAACAAACAAAAAAAACCCTGCAGGCCCTTAGAGGCCAAAGCCCAGCGCCTGCCCCGGCCACTGGCCCCTGTGAAGACCGGCCGCACTGCTGGCAGGCTCAGCTGGGCTGCGGGCTGGGCTGTGGCAAGAGGGAAGCACCCGGCCGGAGGGTCACCTGGGCCCTGGGTGCCAGCGGATTTGGCCACGCTTCACACTGTTCTTCGGGCCGGAGCGCTGTCATGTGACCGCGCGGCAGGCACCCTCCCTCCTCGCCCTCCCTGCTGGGCGACTCTCGCTGCCGGGGCCGCAGGCACCACCACCAGCGGCAGGTCTGTGCCACCGGGCGGCCGGAGAGCTGCTTGGCACACGTGCCTGTCCCTGCGCTGGGCTCAGAGCCGCTCCTGGGCCGGACGGAGAGAGAGGGGACCTGGGGGCAGCTTGCCGGGATCAGACAGGACTTCCTCCCCCTCCTCGTTAGAGCGGACGGGGCGCCTGTCCTTCCTGATCCCTCCCCGGCACTCCCCCTTCCCCTCCTAGCGCCATCCCCACGGTGAGACCGAACGGCAAAAAACCACTCATCGGAGCCCAGGGTGGCAGCGCCGGGCACCGATCCCCAGGCCCCTCGTCGCCAACGGTGGCGTCCTGGCAGCTGCGTCCCCGGTGCCCTCTCCCCCGGCTGCATTCTGTTCCGGAGTCGCCGCCGCGTCTCTGCGGCTCGGCCTGCGTGCGCGGAGTGGGGAGGCGGGGGCGGGGGCGGGGGTGGCGGAGGCCGGCGGGCTCCTTCCTCTGCCCTCACGCGTGTCTCCTCTCTCTGCCCCCAGAACCACACCATGAGCCAGCACGCGCAGTGAGGGCCGCGCCGCGGACGCCGCTCGGCGGAGGGCCTGCCGCGGACGCCGTGCCGAGGGCCGCCGGAACATCACATCCAATCAAAGTGTCATTTGCAACCCAGATGTAAAGCTCTAATGACTTGGCCACGAGGCGCTGCTATTATAAGCAGCTGGAAATGAATATTAATGGCGGAGATTAAAAGTATTCCATGCTCAGTATTTTTTACTGCCCGGCTCCAGCTAGCGCGCTTTTTAGACTCCGTGTCTAGAGTTAGGGGACCCCGCTTTTTTGAGCCCGTTGTCCTTTGTTCCCCCATGTATTATACGGATAGTTTTTAAAGAGGAAGAATTAGTGCGGTCCTTTTTTTTTTTTTTTTTTTCCCCTCTTTCTCTCTCTCTCCTCGGCTTCTTTTTCTTTCTGTTTTTCTACACCTTCCCTCTCCCCTCCCCCCTTCGGTTAACGCCTTTTAATTGCAGTTCTAGGTAATTGTGCATTGTGACGTGATTGCTTGGCGATGTCGGAATACCTCCCTTCCCTTTTTTTAATTAAAGACGAATGCCTTGATTGGATCTGCCAGTTTGCCGGACAGTGATTGCGGCTGTGTGGCCGGCGGCGCCGGGCCCCCGAGGGCCCGCTCCGGAACGTGGCCGCGGCCGGGGGGCCGCCGGGCGGTTTAATAAAAGGGAAACTCGCTGCCTGGTTCTCGCCTCCCAGCCTGGGGCCCTTGCTGGGGGAGGAGGGGGTCGCCCGAGGGGCGTGTCCTCCAGTTCCTGTGGGACCCCGGGTGCCAGGACCAGCACACAATAGACCCAGCTTCCCTGGGAGGAGGAGGGCCATCGCCTGGTGCCCACTCACAGCCGGGGGAGCTGGCGGGGGCCGCCGAGTGGGAAGCCCCCCCAAAATGAGCTCTGCCCCCCGCTTTGAGGGATGGGGAGACGGAGGCCCCGGGGGGAGTGGGCGGTTCTCCACAGCAGCCGCCTGGTGCCCCTGGTTCCCGGTGGGATGGCTGTCCCCAAGGCGGGTGCAGTCAGCCACGTGGTTAACCCTTCCCTGGCCAGGCAGGGCGGTGGCAGGAGCCGGTTCCAGTCGGGGCTGCGGGCTCCCTCCCTCGCAGAGACCCACCGGTGGGATGTGCTGGTGCAGAGACGCCAGTGGGGCAGATGGGGGCGCTGAGGGTAACAGGCTCAGGGGTCCCTGCTCCCCGGGGGCCACCCGCCTTTGCCAGCCCCCGGAATGGGTGTCTCCTGCCACTCTGCACCCTCCCCGCCGGGCCTGCCTCCCCCTCCCCTGGCCCTGCTGCGCCCCGGGACCTACCCGGCACCTGGGCCTCTCTCCCGGCCCTCCCCCACACCTGCCCGTCATGCCGGGCTCGGCGGAGCCGCCAGTCGGGCCGGGTTCCGGAGCCGGCCCGGGGAAGCCCTCCCTCGTTAACTTCGCACAGGAGGCAGGAAGGCTGGTTATGGCCCTCCGCAGAGCCCGAACGGAGCAGGCGGGCAGATTGCGCCTAATTATAATGCAATCCGGAGCCACGGGCGTGGAATCGGGAGCAATTACCCCAGCCTCCGCAGCTCCCGGGGCTTCCGGGAGGGGAGAGAGCCCCTCTGCCTCCTGGGACCTCGCCTTGGCTCAGGTGGGGCACCCCGCCTCCCCAGAGGCACCCACACCTGCCAATCACAGGGCAGACTCCACAGCGGAGCAGCTGCCCTTGCAACTCAGGGCTCCCGCCTCCTGGAAGCCCGAGGCCCTGAAATCCCCCTTTTAGGCCCCGGAGACGTGGCCGGGTTAGGGGAGGGCCTCAGGGTGGGCATCGGTGTGTCCCCACGTGTGGCCGAAGGCTGGGCCAGCTGTCCTGCAGCCACAGCCAGGCCTGGTGGCCCCCGGAGCCCCCAGAGCCGAGACAGGGGGCAGGGCTTGGGCGTCCCGGGCTCCCCATCACCGGCTCTGGGCCCCCCGCAGCCCGGATCTCATCCCCAGCCCCACGGAGCCCAGGTGAGACCCAGCCAGCGCCCACGGGAAGATGCGATTTGCCGGTCGGCGGCGGAGGGCTAAATTAGTCACTGCCCCCATTAAAAGTGCAGCGGGGGGCCTAAGAGCTTTTCTCGCCATGTGGGAGCCGGCAGCCGAGCGGCGGAGGCCGTGGGTGAGGAGGGAGGCAGCCTGGGGGACCGCGAGGTAATGAGGTTTATGGTGATGGCGAGGCAGCCCGGAACCCCACGGCTCCCCTCACCCGGCCCATTGTTCTCCGGCTGGCTCTGCCCCCGCACCGCCTCCGCGGAGAGCCTGCTTGCAGGGAGGGGGCTGGGAGGGGGACCCCGAGGCCCTTCCCAGGCTGGACCTGCCCCCATCGGGCGGGGAGGGTGCAGGAGAACCATAAACCTGCCCTCTGGGGGCGGCCCGCCTCCCTCCAGCCGGAGGGTTTGGAGCTGGGATGAGGCAGCTCCCCGCTCAGTCCCGGGGCCTGGGACAGGCATGGGGGGCTCACGGGAAGGTCTGAGGGCCCGGTAGCGGGTTGGCCGTTGAAGGGACAGCACGCACCCAGGCCCCCACCCTCCTTCCAGCCGGAGGGGGGGGGGTGATGGAGCCAGGCTCTTGTGTCTGGATGCAGGAGCAGGATGCAGCCGTGGAGGGTGGGCGAGGTGACAGGCAGCCAAGGGTTCAAGGTCACTGGCTTTGGCGTGTGTGAATTGTCAGCATCCAGGGGCTCTGCGGGGGAGTTGCTGCCCAGGCTGACCCCGAGGCCTCAGGCCCCTGCCACTGGGTACCTGCCTAGGGCTCCAGAAGCAGGTGGCTAAGGGTTTTTTAAAAATAACTTTGGCCAAAACCGGTGTGACTCAGTGGATAGAGCGTCGGCCTGCGGACCGAGGGGTCCCAGGTTCGATTCCGGTCAAGGGCATGTACCTTGGTTGCGGGCACATCCCTGGTGGGAGGTGTGCAGGAGGCAGCTGATCATGTTTCACTCTCATTGATGTTTCTACCTCTCTATCCCTCTCCCTTCCTCTTTGTAAAAAAATCAATAAAATATAGCTTAAAAAAATAACTTTGTATTGATTTCAGAGAGGCAGGGAGAGGGAGGGAGAGAGAGCAACATCAAGGAGGAGAGACTCGTGGATCACTGCCTCCTGCACGCCCCGCCCTGGGGGTGGAGACCGTATTGCAACCCCAGGCCTGTGCCCTGACCGGGATTAGACCTTGACCTCCTGGCTCATAGGTCAAAGCTCCAGCCCTGAGCCGCGCAGGCAGGCGGGGCCGGGCTGGGCAAGGGTTCTGGCCGCCATGGAGAGCCATCTTCTTCCCTGGGGTTGGCTCGAGGTGTGAGTCCCCCGGGGTGTGCCTCTGCCTGGGGAGACCTCCTGGCCACGCTGAGCTGGACGCAGGTCCATCCGGGACCCCAGTTTGCAGAGGCCACGATCTAACCCTCCCCCGTGCTCTGATTGACCCGGCTCTGCACCGGCCCCGCCCTGGCACCCCGCCCCTCAGTGCCAGCTGTGCCCGGAGCGGCAGGGATAATGTATTTGTGGTTATTAATTACTGGAAGGGCCCGCGCAAACCGTGCTTCCTGTGCATAAAAATATGTTTGAGCAGTTTCTACTTAAACTTTAAGGAGAACGTTAATCAATTTTATTTCAACAAAATGACCTTAAGCAGGAAGAAAAAAAAGGAAAGTGTGTGGGGGGGTGTTATTTGCCCAAACAGGCAAATTAATTTCTCTCTCTGGAGAAATCTGAGAAGTTTCCGGAAATAGCTTTTGCATAATTTACACCTGCCCTGGCCACGGTTTAGCGCCAAGCCCCGGCACCTACCGGCCCTGGCCCTGCCCGCCCCAAACTCAGGAAGAACCGGAAACAGGTCCTGCAAAGGCCCTGCCTGACAGCCACACCCACCCGCCCTCCCTCTGACCTTGGGAGAGGGTGCTGAGGGAGGCCAGCCCAGCCTGGGTCAAGGTCACAGGGAGGAGAGGGCTGGCTCCCAGGACGAGGGCCTGGAACTTCTGAGGAGCTCCAGAGAAGGATCTCCAGCAGGTAGCCGCCCCCTGCCCTGGGGCGCCCTTCGGAGGCACGGGACCTGTGGGTGCCTGCCTGTCACTCTTCACTCCTGCCTCCCCACCCTGCGGGTTCCCGGGAGGCAGGCTCCAGGTCCCAGCCTCAGAACATCCTGCTCCCCGCCCAGAGACCTGCGGCTCTTCCCCTTTGGGTGGGTGGGTGGATTGGGGTGGGGTGGGGTTGGTAGGCCCACGTGGTCCGCCTGGAGTGGGGGGCTCAGAGGCAGAGCATGGGGGCTGCCGGACTGTGGTCAGTCTCCCGTCCAGCCTCCAGTCCCGGCTTTGGGAGGCCATTCAGCCTCCCGGCCCTGGGTACAGTCCCGGCCTGCTCCGGGGATGGCGTGGGAGCCCTGGAGAGGGCCGCTCCCAGCGGGCAGAGCTTCCTCTCCGCCATCTCCCCAGCACCCAGGGCAGTGCCAGGGCATGGCAGAGGCTCCGGAGGTATTTGTGGACTGAGTGGGTGAAAGCGCTGAGCACACAGCTGTTCCGTTATTATTACGACTAGTTCTGCAGTTGGGTTATTTTATTTTTCAAACATAAACTTAGGCCCTAACCGGTGTGGCTCAGTGGATGGAGCGTCGGCCTGCAGACTGAAGGGTCCCAGGTTCTATTCCTGTCAAGGGCATGGACATTGGTTGCGGGCACATCCCCAATGGGGGGATGTGCAGGAGGCAACTGATTGGTGTTTCTCTCCCATCAATGTTTCTGACTCTCTATCCCTCTCCCTTCATCTCTGTAAAAAAGTCAATAAATATTAAAAACAAAAAACAAAAAATACATAAACTCAGGCCATCATACAGACAACAGAGCTATACATGTACACACACAGACAGACAGACAGACAATAGAGCTATACATGGCCGAAACCGGTGTGGCTCAGTGGATAGAGCGTCGGCCTGCAGACTGAAAGGTCCCAGGTTTGATTCCCGTCAAGGGCATGTACCTTGGTTGAAGGCCCATCCCCTGTAGGGGGTGCAGGAGGCAGCTGGTCGATGATTCTCTCTCATCGATGTGTCTAACTCTCTATCCCTCTCTCTTCCTCTCTGTAAAAAAATCAATAAAAAATATATATTTTTCTAAAATAGAGCTATACGTGTACACACACAGACAACAGAGCTATACATGCACACACACACACAGCATGCACCAGGCAGGTGCACACAGACGCCCCCTCAGACACGCGCACACGGAGACAGGCCCAGACCCCGCACATGCACATGTACCACACCCGGCAGCAGCATATGGAGCCGCCCGCCCCCCGTGGCTTCCAGGAGGCTCGGCGGGGTGCGGCGCACATCTGACGTTCCTGGTGTTCGCCGCGCGGGCTGTAATTAAACGTTACATTGAATAAGCCAGGCACCGCGCAGAGCGGCTGTGCGGCCGGGCGGGGCTGCAGGCCTGTCCCGGCCGCCACCCCGCCCGGGGCTCTGGGCCGGAGGGACCTTGGCCACAGGGTCACCGGTCCGGCCTGGAGGCAGGATGGGGTGGATGGTGGTCTGGGGGTCCCCTGGGCGGTCCTAGGGCTTGGGGGTTCCCGCCTCCTGTTCCTGTTGGGGGGAAGTTCCCCCGGGGCCTCCTGAGCGGCGGAGGGACAGCTGGGTGTGAGGGCCCTGCTTCCCTCCGCTGGGCAGAGCGGGTGCTCCCTCCCCCCTCGGCGCTTTGGGATGCTCTGGTCTCCCTGGGAGGCAGCTGGGAGTGGCGGCCACAGGCCACCCACGGGTGCCACTCACTAACCATGTGACTTGGGACAAATGACCCGAGGTCTGTGTACTCAGCATCCTCGTGGGTGAGATGGGGTCCCGGGGTACACCCCCCTGGGGCTGCTGGGGGACTGAGCCGGCCCCGAAAGCAGGGCCTCAGACACACAGCAGTCACCTGGCCGGGCTGTGAGCCCACCCTGCCCACGGCTCTCCCAGGAGCCCCTGGCCCAGCCTGCCCGCCTGCCGAGGGGAGGTCACCGCACAGCCTCCGTCCCATGTTGGCAGGTGGGCTGACGGTCCCTCCGGCCGGGCGGGCGGGCAGGCCGGGAGGGCGGGCAGGCTGGGCCGGTGGGCGGGCTGGGAAACAGGCTGAACTGTGGGTGCTGGGCCCAGGGCAGCCGGCCCCCCTTCACTCTTCCCAGACCAAACGTGGGGCTCCTGAGCCATCGCCCCGCCCCTCGGCAGCATGCTCCCGGAGCACAGGCCGGGACGCCCCTCCCTCGGAGCCCTGCCCGCCCCGTCCGGCGAGGGCCTGGAGCAGAGACGGAGCCGGCCCAGGCCCAGGGCTGTGGGGTGCAGAGGGATTTCAGCACCAGGGCCAGCCACGGGCAGCAGCCTGCGGGACTCTAGGGGGGCGGGGGGTGAGCTGGGCTGAGCCGCCGGGGGTGCGGCCTCCGCCAGCCCCAGCACGCCGCCCGGAGCAGGCACCTGGACAGGTGTCTCAGGGCGCCCCCCCTGGGCCGTCCGCCATCCCCGCCTGCCCGACCGGTGAGCCCGGGGGCCGCTCCCTGCGCACACTGCCCGCTCGGACCTCCGTACGGACCCCGGGCACACAGTGGGCACGAGCCGAGTCCCGCCCAGAGCTGTGCACACCCAGTGGCCCCCCTGGAGGCGGTGGCCTGTGTGCCAGCCAGACAGACCCACGCTCACCCGAGAGCACCCGGCGGCCACTGCTGCCGGACGGTCCTGGCTCCCCTGTCCCCTCTCCTCTCCGATCGGCACAGCCACCCGCACCTGCTTTACGGGGGTCTCAGAGCCCCAGTGGTGCGGCTCAGTGGACAGAGCGTCGGCCGGCAGACAGAAGGGTCCCGGGTTGGATTCCGGTCAAGGGCACACGTCTGGGTTGTGGGCTCGATTGCCAGTGTGGGGCGTGCAGGAGGCAGCCGGTCCATGACTCTCTCTCATCCTGGATGTTTCTCTCTCCCTCTCCCTTCTCTGAAAGGTTCCAGGTTCGATTCCGGTCAAGGGCGTGTACATTGGTTGCGGGCACATCCCCAGTAGGGGGTGTGCAAGAGGCAGCTGGTCGATGTTTCTCTCTCATCGATGTTTCTAGCTTTCTACCCCTCTCCCTTGCTCTCTGTAAGAAATCAATAAAATATGTATTAAAAAATTCAATAAAAATATATTATTTTAAAAAGGGGGTGGTCTCAGCACGGCTCGGCGGGTGGCCGGTCGGGGCCTGGCTCCCAGGCCGCAGGGGGCGCCGGAGCGGGGGTGCGTCCACGGGGAAGGACGTTTCCAAGATGGAGGCCCTCCTCGCCTCCCGCCGGCACTCGGCGCCGCCCGCCCGCCCGCCCGCCCGCCCGCCCGCCCGCCTCGGGGCTCGTGAATATTCAGGACCCACCGCTCCCGCTCTTCCCGCTCCTCTTCGGTGCTGAGCCTTAAGTGGAATTGATCTTTTTTTTTTAAAGGGGAGAGAAATCTGTCTTTTGTTCTCCGGCTCCCCCAGGGGCGCCTCCGAAGAGGAGGCCCCCCGCCCGGCTTCGGGGCGCGCCTCGGAGCCAATCGCCGCCTGGCACGCTTCCCCGGGCTCCGGCTCGGCCCGGTGCCATGCGAGCAGATGGCCGTGATTGCTGGCAACCCGGAGACCCTGCAGGAGAGGCGAGGATGGGTGTTTACAGCATCCCGGTCCTGCCGAGAGCATCAGAACGGCAGACCGAGTGGCGCCTGCCCCCCCCCAGCCCCCCAGGCTCCCCGGGGCGGGGGAGGGCGGCCCACATTCCTGAAAGAGGAGAAGGGCCCCCTTCTCCCCCCAAGGGGAGCCCCGCCCGGAACCCAGCCCCCAGAATCATGTCCCACGTAGGCAGCAGCAAACCCTTGATGCCGGGGTCCCTCCTGCCCTGCCCCTCCACCTCTCTCCTCCACCTCCTTCAGGCACCCTTCCTGAGGTCCCTGAGCCTCCTGCCATCATTCAGAAAACAAACAGGAGCACCTACTGCGTGCTCATATCACGAGGGACAGAGAGAGGCCCTCGGCGCCTCCTTCCTCTCCCAGGAAGCCCCGGCCTCCGCTGCAGGACTGAGCTCCTGCGGGCAGGGTCCTGGCACACAGTGGGCGCTCAGAAAGTCTCTGTGGACTGAGTTAGGGGACCCTGCCCACGTGGAGATTCCAGTCCACCTGGCATGTCTCCCCTTCTCCCCCTCATTCTGCTTCCCAGTGACACTGCAGCCCCCGAGGATGGGGCATGTATGCCACCCAGCTTGTGGCTCTTGCTGTGCAGATCGTGTGGCCAACAGGGGGCCGAGTCCCCGGCCAGGGCAGTGCCCGGAGAGGCACTTCAAGCGTGCCAGCCTGAGCCGAAACCGGTTTGGCTCAGTGGATAGAGCGTCGGCCTGCGGACTGAAAGGTCCCAGGTTCGATTCCGGTCAAGGGCATGTGCCTTGGTGGCGGGCACATCCCCAGCAGGGGGTGTGCAGGAGGCAGCTGATGAATGATTCTCTCTCATCGATGTTTCTAACTGTCTATCGCTCTCTCTTCCTCTCTGTAAAAAAAATCAATAAAATATATATTTTTAAAAAGAGGGCCAGCCCAGGCCTGCTGGGCTGTCTGCAGCCCTCGGAGGCCCCCATGCCCACGCCTCACACTGGCACTCCACCTCTCCTATGGCTTCCCTTTCCGTGCCAATATGCCCTCTGAGCACCTGCACGGGCAGCACCGTCCGGGGCGGGGGAGACGGAGTGAGCCGCAGCCGCTGTCCTGGGGCTGGCACCGCGGTGGGGCTGGGACAGGTGAACGGGGGACGTGTGCACGGCGGGGAGAGGGCTCCGGTGAAGGACAAAGCGGGGGCAGCGGGGCCGTGAGGAGGGGGCGGTGGCAGAGGGGCCACGGGAGCGGGCGGGGGTCTCTGACCTGCAGCAGGGATCTGAGTGCAGTGAGAGCGTGGCCGGGGGCCATCCCGGCGCCGGGGCCCCGTACGCCGTGGCTCCCGGCGGCCCCGGCTCCAGGCCGTGGTCCGAGCGCGCTGAGCCAGGTGAGGACGGGCCCCGTGTGGTGAGCGATGGGGGCGGAGGGGACTGCGGCGGCCGTGGCGGGCCTGGCGGTGCGGGGAGGCGGCTGGGGGCGGCCGGCCCGGCTCCTGTGTCAGGCAGGGCCGGCACCTTCCCCCGGACACACGTGCAGTCTTCCGACGGGGCCGTGTGGGAAGCACCGGGGCAGCCTGGCGCAGGAGGGGTTCGCGATCCACCCACGGGGACGGCTCTGAGTGATGGAGGCCAGGCCCACGGGCGGCCAGACGGCCCTCGGCGGCCGGGGTCGGGGTCGGGGTCGGGGTCGGGGTCGGGGCCGGGCCAGCTCAGCCCCTGGGCTCCGCTGTGGCCCGCGGACGGGGGGCCCGTGAGGTCCCAAAGGTTGGCGACCGCTGCTCTGGGGGACCGTCTCCTGGGACCTTCTCCCGCAGGCCTGCCCCCCCGGGGTCCTGCCGCCTTCCCCTCCAGCTTCCCCGGGGACCCCACGGCTGACTGTGACCCCGTGAGCCCGCTGAGCCCACCCCACAGCCCCCTGCTCCCTGCGGCCCGGGGCTCACAGCCCTGCCTGCCGGGCCCGGCTCCCCCCGCAGCCTCGTCAGGAATGGCTTCTGCATCGACACACGGGCTGGCACCTCCAGCTCCCGCCCTCCGCCCCCCGCCCGCCGCCCCATCGAGCTAATGGAAGGCCGCGGCGGCCGGCGCCCGCTGCAGAGAGGCCTCCGGACGCCCTCCCGCGAGCGTGACCTTTACCGGGAAGAGAGGAGATTCACGATCAATCCGGCCAGCAGGCCTGCCCCCGCCCCTCCCCGCCACCCGCACACACAGGCCCTGGGCCCGGCCCGGGACGGGCGGGGAACCTCCAGCCTCAGGCAGCCGCTGTCTCCCCTCCCGCCTCCGAGGGTCTCTCCCCACGGCCACGGCGGGCCACGGGGGCCACGTCCTCGCTCCACGTCCTCGCTCGGTCCCACTGCGCCGCCGGGACCAGCTCAGCCCGGGGGCAACCGCTGGGACAGGGAGCCCCTTGCTGGCCGCACAGGGGCACCTGCGGGCCGCTCTCGCCTGGCGCTGAGCGGGCGCCGGGACGACCCCGTCTCATACGCGGGAGGTGGGGAGGCTGGGGTCGGAGGCTGCGGCCCTCGCTGTGGCCGCTCGGCGGGCGGAGGAGGTGCAGGCGCTGGCCGGGGCCCAGGCGTGTACCCGCGACGGTCACAGGCGGGAGTCCCGCCAGGCCAGGCCGGGCACCTGGGCGGCCGGAGCTTCCTGCCTCCTGCCTGCCCGGGAGGGGGCGGGGCCTGCGCCTGGGAGCGGGGAGCCCACGGCCCCGCCCTTCTGTCTTGAATGCCCAACCCACTGAACCACACGGGCCAGGCAGCTGCCATTGTTTTTTATTCGACAGTCTAAGGGGGAAGAGATTGTCGAATGAAATAAACTCCATGTTTCCTCTGTTCGAAGGGAAAGGAGCGGGTTTCGAGTCGGGAGGCGGGGTGGGTGTCCGGGGCCTGGCCCGGCGGTCCGGCCTCCGCCCGGTGGGGGAGTGAGAGGCCCTCCACGGGGGCGGAGGCGCTCAGGCCGGGAGCCCCACCCGCACCTGCCTCAGGAGCCCCGCGGCGGCCCCGGGTAAGCCCCGTCCCTCCCCCCAGGCCCCCGGTTTGAAGTTTGGCTGCGTTTTGATCTTCACGTTCCTTTCTTTTCCGCGCCCGAGTCCTCTGCCGGCGCTGACTCCACCGCCGCCGCCTTTTATTCCAAAACGGCGGCTTTCAAGCCGCCTCTCATCCCGGCTGCTTCATGTTTGCGGGTTTCCGGGAGGCTCGGAGCGGGGTCCCGGGCGGCGCCTTCCCGGCTGCTCCTCGCTCTGCTGGCCGCCCGGGAGGGGCTGGGCCTGGGAGTGGCCTCCTCCCGGCCCTCTGGGGGCAGCGTGGACGGGGGAGGGGCAGCGTGGACGGGGGGAGGGGCCGGCCCTCTGGGGGCAGCGTGGACGGGGGAGGGGCAGGGTGGATGGAGGGAGGGGCAGGGTGGACGGAGGGAGGGGCAGGGTGGACGGAGGGAGGGGCCGGCCCTCTGGGGGCAGTGTGGACGGAGGGAGGGGCCGGCCCTCTGGGGGCAGCGTGGGCGGAGGGAGGGGCAGGGTGGACGGAGGGAGGGACAGGGTGGACGGAGGGAGGGGCAGGGTGGACGGAGGGAGGGGCCGGCCCTCTGGGGGCAGCGTGGGCGGAGGGAGGGGCAGGGTGGACGGAGGGAGGGACAGGGTGGACGGAGGGAGGGGCAGGGTGGACGGAGGGAGGGGCCGGCCCTCTGGGGGCAGCGTGGGCGGAGGGAGGGGCAGGGTGGACGGAGGGAGGGACAGGGTGGACGGAGGGAGGGGCAGGGTGGACGGAGGGAGGGGCCGGCCCTCTGGGGGCAGCGTGGACGGGGGGAGGGGCAGGGCCCAGCTGCCCGCCTCACCCGCACTCCTCCTTCTCCTCGCCCTCCAGGAAGTGGGACACCTGGGGTGGCAGGCAGGCGCCGGAGGTCCAGCCTGGGACGGGTCCTCCGCCCTCGGGGCCTCAGCTGCCCCTCCGGACAGCGGGAGCGGTCACTGTCCGCTCAGGGAACAGTAACCAGGACGGAGTCACCCTGTACGTCACCGGCGTCTGAGGCTGCAGTTTCCAACAGGCCTGCCGCGGCCGGCCTGACCGTTTAATCAAGGGCACGGGCCTCCTTCCCTAGATTGTCCAATAAAATAAAATAAAAAATGACAACTGCCCGGCCGGTGTGGCTCAGTGGGTTCACCCATGAACCAGGAGGTCAGGGTTCGATTCTGGGTCAGGGCACAAGCCCAGGTTGCAGGCTCTCTCTCCAGGAGGGGGCGTGCAGGAGGCAGCTGGTCCATGGTTCTCTCTCATCATGGATGTTTCTCTCTCTCTCCCACTCTCTGAAATCATTAAAATCGCTAAAAAAAAAAAAAAAAAAAAAAAAAGCCATCTGGTGCAAAGGAAGCAAAATTATACTTCTTTTTTAATCAGATTCCCCCAAAATATATTTCTTGGTGTGCCACAGAATTTCAGTAATTTATGTGTATCATGATATGAAAAAGATTGAAAACTGCTGCTGTACGGTAATTGTAACAAGTACTTACCAATAGTATAGACAATGATACTCTAGGGCCGTGGCTGGCAAACCACGGCTCGAGAGCCACCTGTGGCTCTTTGGCCCCTTGAGTGTGGCTCTTCCACAAAATACCATGGCCCGGGCGAGTCTATGTTGAAGTGGCGTTAGAAGAAGTTTAAGTTTAAAAAATTTGGCTCTCCAAAGAAGTTTTAATTATTGTCCTGCTGACGTTTGGCTCTGTGGACGAATGAGTTTGCCGACCACGGCTCTAGGTACAGCAGTAAGAACTCACTAATACTGGGAGTGCAGGCAGCAGTACACTCAGGTTCCAGCCATGACTGCTCAGGAAGTACATTTCCCCCTTAAGCCCCTTAGAACTGTTTTCATCCCATTTGCCACGGGAACAGCTGTTGGCTGGGGCTTCCCGTGGATTTGAACCCGCGGCCCCGGAAGCAGGAGGACCGGACCGCGGCCCGAAGGCACCTCCTCCGCGGCCCCCAGGTCCACCTGCTGAGCAGCACCGGCCTCTTCCCGACCCAGGGGCCTGGCCTGGCCGGGAGGGACCTGCCTGGGCCTCCGGCGGGAAGCCACCCTCTCCTCTGCTGGGGGGTGGGGTGGGGGGTGGGGGGACGAGCCCTCTCCTCGGGTCTTTATGCTGCTTTGCCTTTTTTATTTTTTATTTATTTATTTTTTCAGATTTACCTTCCTAATTAGGTTTCGCTCCGGCAAACGTATTAGGATCAGTGTGTGATCCTTGAGCTCACAGACAGCGAGGGCGGGCCGAGGCCTGGGCGGGAACCCACAGGGGCTGTGTGACGCCGGAAGTGGGTTTCAGGTGCCGGCACCCCTTGTCCAATCTCCACCCACTAGTTACCAGGTATGGCCTGGCTGACGAGGCTCCCGGTTCGATTCCCGGTTAGGGCACAGACCCGGATGGCGGGCTCCATCCCCAGTGGGGGGCGTGCAGGAGGCAGCTGGTCCAGGATTCTCTCTCCTCATGGGTGTTCCTCTCCCTCCCGCTCCCCCTTCCTCTCTGAAATAAAAAACAGACAAACCCCCCACAAGCTGTCAGTCACGTGCTGGGGCCTGTGAGCAGGACAAGGGGATCTCCCGGGCCCCAGGGCAGGGGTGGGCACTGTGTGGGACAATAGGGTGAGGGTGGCCCACGCTCCGGCCACGGGTGCTGGGGAGACTGGGGTCCTGCCTGCGGGGATGGATGATGCCCGGCTGCTGAGGCCCCCCCGGCGGGAAGGCTCTTCCAGAAAGATGCTCACACCCCCTTTGCTGCGTTTGGCTCCGGGTTCCAGCCGGGGAGGTCACAGCCCCCTCTGCCCCCTCTCTCACCCTGCCACCGTGCTCCCAAAGCACCCCCCTCCAGCCAGGCAGCTGGGCCAGGGGCACCCCTCCTGGGCTGTGTGGGAGCCGACCCCCTCCGCTCCCACCCTCCAGGCTTCCCCTCGGGGTCCTGGGGTTCCCTTCCGGCCAGAGGCCGTGGCCAGGCACCACCCATCCACAGAGGTCCCTGCTTAGGAAGGAGGAGGCCAGTCTGGTCCAAACGTGTCCCGCGGAGGGCGGGGGCGGGGGCTGTGGACGGGCCGCCGTGGCCAGGTCCCCAGCGGCGTGGACACAGGTTCCCCTCGCCATGGTGCCCCCCCCGAGGGGACCTGGTGGGATGTGCCGCGCCGGCACGGCCAGGGGTGGCCCTGCGAGGGGGTGGTGGGGGCGGGAGAATGGACAGACAAGAGAACGAAGCCGGTCCCGGTGGGATGCTGTCCTCTCTGATGGAGAGACAGAGACAGCGCCCACAGCCGTGTCTTTATTTTATTTATTTATTTTTTTAAAAAATATATATATATATATATATATTATTGATTTTTTTACAGAGAGAAAGAGAGAGGGATGGAGAGCTAGAAACATCGACCAGCTGCCTCCTGCACACCCCCTATTGGGGATGTGCCCGCAACCAAGGTACATGCCCTTGACTGGAATCAAACCCGGGAGCCTGCAGTCCGCAGGCCGACACTCTATCCACTGAGCCACACTGGTTTCGGCCCGTGTCTTTATTTTACAGCAGATGCCACGGGGCAAGTAAGGGCGCGGCCAAGATGTTTACAACCTTCTCTTGGGTTTCGATCCTACTCAACTACACGCACCTGAACTCCATCAAGCCCACGTCCTCAGGTTCAAGCTGACAACCACAGCTGTTGGCTATCCCGGTGCTGGGAAGCTCTGCCCTCCAGGCTGGGACTTGCCCGTGGCCATGAGGTCGGTGCCCTCTCCTAGTCCGAGGCTTGGACCTGTCCACAGGCTGTGGCCGCGCCCGCAGTGTAAGGCCCCGTGGGCAGAGGACCTGCCCCAGACAGCCCGCGGCTTCCGTCTGCCACCAGCTCCTCCTCCCAGCTCTGCCAGCCAGCGAGCCTGGAGCTGCCTCCCGGGGGAGCAGGCCTGTCGGGGGCTCAGCGACGGGCCCCCCCGAACCCCACTCCGCTCACCGGGGGGCGTGGTTCTGCTCCGGAGGGCCTGGGGCTCCCCAGAAGGCGGTCCGCCCTGAAATGAAAGCCCTGGCTCCTGGGGAGGGCGGAGAGGGGGCGCTGTGGCCCACTGCAGCGAGAGATGGCTGCCCGAGGAGGCTCTGAACCACAGACATCTATTCCCGCGCAGCCTGGGGCCAGGCGTCAGCAAGGCCTGCTCCCTCCTCCCTCCTCCCTCCTCCCTCCTCCTTCCTCCCTCCTCCCTCCTCCCTCCTCCTTCCTCCCTCCTCTCCCCTCCCCCCTCCCCCCTCCCTCCTCCCTCCTCCCCCCTCCCCCCTCCCTCCTCCCTCCTCCCCCCTCCCCCTCCCTCCTCCCTCCTCCCCCCTCCCCCCTCCCCCCTCCCTCCTCCCTCCTCCCTCCTCCCTCCTCCCCCCTCCCCCCTCCCCCCTCCCCCCTCCCTCCTCCCTCCTCCCTCCTCCCCCCTCCCTCCTCCCCCCTCCCCCCTCCCTCCTTCCTCCTCCCTCCTCCCTCCTCCCTCCTCCCTCCTCCCCCCTCCCTCCTCCCTCCTCCCCCCTCCCTCCTCCCTCCTCCCTCCTCCCTCCTCCCTCCACCTCGGGGGCCACGGGCTCCCCTCCCCGGGTGCCTCTCTGAGTTACCACCTGGCCGGCCCAGGCTCCTCCCGCAGGGAAGGCCGCACAGTCCTCACTCCGCGCGAGGGTCGCCTGCAGAGTGCAGGGTGGGACGCGGGCGTGTCTCTATTTAACGGTCCCTTTTAGCTGATGCCTCGACCCCCACCCTTTCTTTAAAGGTGGGCAAGCAATCGGGTGTCTTAAATATGTTTCCTGAATTGGTTTCAGAGAGGAAGGGAGAGGCAGAGACAGAAGCATCCATGATGAGAGAGAACCACGGGCCGGCTGCCTCCAGCACGCCCCCTCCTGGGGACGGAGCCCACAGCCCCGCCTGGGCCCGGCCGGGAATAGGACTGCGGCCTCCTGGTTCAGAGGTCGATGCTCAGCCACGGAGCCGCGCCGGCCGGCCAGACTGTCTTGTTGGGGGCCACTATGCTCCCACCTTCGTGGAGGGTGACGGGGGGTTGCTCTGGGCCCTGGAGGCTGTGGTGAGGCTGCAGCCGGTGGGGGCGCAAGGCCTTCTGGGAAGAGGAAGAAGGAGACAAGCGGGGTGGCTGCAGGGTTTGCGTGGTAACCTCTCTCTGGTTCACGCCCTCCACCCCCTCACCCCCCACCCCCGCACCCCCTCACCCCCCACCCCTGCACCCCCGTCCCATTTGGTCCTGGTGACCTGACATCCCCCTACGGCAGAGCACCCCCATCGCGCCCCGCCCAGCCTCCCGGCCCCTGCACCAGCGCCTGCCAGCCTGGCATTGGAGAGGAGAGTTTCGGGGGGACCATGGGGCTGGGCGCCTGGCAGTGCTGTGTGTGGGCCTGGGGCTGGCGCGGGAAAGGCCCGAGCAGAGGGAGGGGCTGGGCCGGCTGTGGCCACGTGCTCTGTGCGGTCAGCACTGAGCAGACTCGCTCTGGGACGACCCCACCTCCTGGCAGAGCCGCCCCAGGTGATGGGGGGGAGCAGCCGGGGGCGACGCGGAGCTGCTGGGCGTGTGGGCAAGAGGACTAGCATGTCTGCTCCTCTGTGCTTGGTCCCCCACACGGCTCTCCATCCGTGTACTCCCGTGTGCTTCTAACACTCAGGCCTCTGCAGAGGCACGGATCTACCCGCACCCTCGGGCAGGCGGGCCAAGAAGGCAGGCCGCCCTCCAGGCCGCAGGCTGGACCGCAGCCGCTCGCTGGCAGTGCGCGGTGCCAGCCCCCCTGGGCGCGGGCAGGTGTGACAGCCGGACCACGGGCTGCTGGCTGGTGCTCGCGCCGCCCGCCACCCGCCGCCCCCGCCGCCCGCGCCGGCTCAGGTGTGGTGCACCTGCGGCCGCGGCAGCCCGGGCGCGGGGCGGCTGTCAGGTTAAAAGCTGGCACGCGCGATGGGCCCCGCACGTGAGCTTTTATTCCCGCTCCGGCTCCGCGGCCTCCGTGTGCCTCCATGAATATTTCACCAGCCCGCGATCGCCCGTTTCATCTCGCTCTTAAACGTATGAAATATAAATGCGGCGACAACCCCGCCTGCCGCACGCCCCGCTCTGCTGTCCCCTCCCGGCCCCGCGGAGGCAGACAGAGTGTGCTCTGGGCGCCGCGGGTAACGGGGGGGGGAGGGGGGGGGGCTCTCTGCCGTGCAGACACCCGCCCCGCGCCCCCGCGCCCCCCACTCCTTCCTGCTTCCGTTCTCGGGGTCCGCCTCCCCTGAGCGGGCACTGGCCAGGGTCCTTCTCTGAGGAGGGCAGGACTGAGGGCCCGGAGGGCTGTTCGCAGGCTCCCGGCCAGCTCCCCGCCCCCTCCTGATGGGACCCTGAGGGGGGGTGGCGACCTGCCAGGAAGGACTCTGAGGGCTGCCAGGGACCGAGGACGGAGCATGCCTGCTCCCACCATTCTTTTTAAAGAAACTCCCAGAAAATAAAATAAAATAAAATAAAATAATAAAATAAACCCACAGAGTCTGGCCAGTGTGGCTCACTGGTTGGGCATCAACCTGTGACCCAGGTCAGGGTTCCATTCCTGGTCAGGACACAGGCCCGGGTTGCAGGCTCCATCCCCAGTAGGGGGCGTGCAGGAGGCAGCTGGTCTGTGATTCTCTCTCATCGTGGATGTCTCTCTCTCTTGCTCTCTCTCTCTCTCCCTCTCCCTTCCCCTCTGAATCAATAAAAACACATTAAAGAAGAAAAAGCAGGAGGCGGCGTCTCTCTCTCCGGCCGTGGGAGGCTGCGGACCCGGCGGTCCCGGCTCAAGGACGCCCCCTCGGCGCGGGCGCTGCCGGCGGTTCCGGGCGCGAGTGCCGTCGCGGTGACGGCTGCATTCCGCGCGGCGCGGAGTGACCCATATTTCCTGCATGATTTCCCTGCTGTACCTCAAATTGAGTTCACGTTATTCTAATGATATCACTTGACCTTGAGAATTAGACCAAGAAGCCTGGGGTGGTTCCTCCCGCTTCCGCTGCCGCCTCATCGCTGCGGCGGCGGGTGGAGGCGCGGCTCCCGCCGCCGGAGCGGCTGGGGAGAGCCGGAACGTTCCGGAGAAGGCGCCCGGCGGTCCCACCCCGAGGCTCCGTCTGCCGCCCGCCGGGGTTCCGGGCTCCCCGGCTGTGGGCTGGAGGCCACCGGGGCCTCCTCCCTCCCCAGCCAGGTCCCCTGGGGCCTCCCGCCCTGGCCTCTGCCTGCAGTCCTTCTCCCCAAACCAGTCACCCCTCTCCAGCTCCCACTGCCCATTGGGAAAGCACAAACCCTCTGCCTGGCACTCAAGACCCTTCATCCCAGCGCGCCTGCACTCCTCCCGCCCGCCGCCCTGGCCCGGGGCCTGGCTGGCCTGGGAGCCGCTGTGTCTGCACCAGCCTGCCTCTGCGCCCCGTCCTCCATCCCGAACCCGCGTCATCACCCCCCTCGGGCTCTGGACAAGCCCAGGTCTCACTCTCCTGGCGTTTCCCGGCAGCTCCTCCGGCCAGCGGGCGGCTGTCTCGGTCCCTGGCAGCTGCGTGGCCCTGTCACGTGCTCTCGTCACTGGGGTCAGAGCAGACGTGAACCTGAGAGAGGCTGGCCCTCTCTCCCTGCTCTCGGACCCGGGACAGCCGAGCAGGAGCCTGGGCCAGCCGGCTGGGTCCAGCTGTCCCCGCCACCCCGGCCGCCAGGCGGCCCACCCCCAGGACGGAGCCCCCGGCCCACCCGCCCCGAGCACAGCCCACCAGGGAGCCTGCTCGTTAGGAAGTCCTGCCCGGCGGAGTCAGGCCCGGTGCCCACTGCCGGCATCGTGAGCCCGATAGGGGAGGATCACAGCCCTGCGCTGTGGGTGCCTTTCCTGCAGGACACACCGGGGCGCACTCCCCGAGGCCGGCGTTTCTGGCCAGGAGAGCGGTGGGTGTAGGTTTGTGCTGGAGGCCGGAGGCCGTGAGGTTCTCCTCTCGGGGCGTCTGGGATTGTGAAGACGGCAGGAGGGAGGGCTTGCTGTTTGCGTCTGTTTTCTTAGCCCCCGAACGGGGCTTAGTGAGTGTTTGTGAGTGAGTGCCATTTGCAAACACCACGTGACCGGCGTTGGGTGGCAACAATGTATCCACGCACTGATGACCATGTCTCCAGGCGGCAGTAACACTGTATCCATGTAGGTTCGTTACTGTAACGACGCCCCAGTCTGGGGGGATGTGCCCGGTGGGCTGTGAATGGGGTGGGAGGGGGGCGGAGGGCGTGTATGGGAACTCTCTGTAGTTTCTTCTGCTCAGCCTTGCCAGGAACCTAACAATGCTCTAAAAAAGAATGTTCCCTAATTACCCACAGGAGCGCACCCCCCACATGCACCCGCCCGCCCACACGCACATACACGCGTGTACACGGAGATTCCCCGTGGGGACACCTGTCCACCTCCCTGTCCACCCCCACCCGTAACTCCTCAAGGGGACCCAGCGGCATGTGGAGGAGACGCTGGACACCATATCCTCTCTCCCTCCTCCCCCACCCACCCTGTCAGTCTCCTTCGGGGACGGTGTTTGGGGTGCAGCAGGCCTCTCGCTGGCCAGCCATGGAGGGGCCCCGCCTGCCTCCTGAACAGCCGAGCCGGAAGGACCCCCGGAGCCGGGAGGTTCTGCTGGCACGGGGGGAGGGGGGGAGAGGGAGGGGGGCGGCGGCTTCCGCACTCGGCTGTTGGCAATCAACTCATCAGCGCCTTTCCTCCCATTAACATACTGGTTTCAGCTGGGCGGCCGGGGCTGCCTGCGGCCACTCCATCACCCTCACCTTCTTCATCACTCTTTCTCCATCGCCCTCACCTGGGGCCCTGCGCTGGGAGCCGGGTCCAGGCGTGGCCAGCGCCGTGCGCACCGGGAGCCGCAGGAGCCGCAGGAGCCGCGGGCTGCCTCTCACCCGGCTGGAGGGCCCGCCGGTGTTGCGGAAAGGCCTGGGGGGGCTGCTCGCTCATTAAATGCACCAAACATGGCGTCTCCCCCACACGGGATCCTCTGGGTAACAGGCCTCCGAGAGGGGGATTGTGGAAGCTCCGGGGGAGGCCCATCGCGACCCAGGCCACGGCGCGGCCACCGCACGCCCGCTCCAGAGCCGCAGCCCACGCCCCGCCAGGCGCCCCAGGGACCTGCAGCATCGGCCGCGGGAAAAGGCTCGGAAACGGGCGCTGCTGCCCGGCCGGCGTGGCTCAGAGGGGAGCATCGACCTGTGACCCAGGAGGCCACGGTTCGATTCCCGGTCAGGACACACGCCCGGGTGGGGGCGTGCAGGAGGCAGCCGGTCCGTGATTCTCTCTCATCACTGATGTTTCTATCGCTCTCCCTCTCCCTTCCTCTCTGACGTCAATAAAAACATGTTTTTAAAGAAATGAAACGGGCCAAAACCGGTTTGGCTCAGTGGTAGAGCGTCGGTCTGCGGACTGAAAGGTCCCAGGTTCGATTCCGGTCCAGGGCATGTACATTGGTTGCGGGCACATCCCCGGTAGGGGTTGTGCAAGAGGCAGCTGGTCGATGTTTCTCTCTCATCGACGTTTCTAGCTCTCTATCTCTCTCCCTTCGTCTCTGTAAAAATATCAATAAAATATATCTTTAAAAAAAAAAAAAAAAAAGAAATGAAACGGGCACTTCCTCCTCCAGGCGTCAGCTGTGGCGTCCGGGGCGGCAGGAGGGCTCATCTGGTGGTGGGAACGGGGCCGGGGCCATGGTCGGCTCTTCCCGCAGCGGCTGCCCGTGTGTGGGACCCGCCCGGAGTGAGAACGTGGGCCCTGAGCCGGAGCTGGAGCCGGGGCCGGCCACAGCCCGCGGGGCGGCCTGCCGGGGGGCCAGCGGGAGAGCACAGGGTCCCCTACCCCGCAGGCCGGCAGGCGGAGCGGCAGGGACCTGAGGCCGAGGCCCCTCCTCGGGGTGAGGCCGTCACCAAGTCCCTTCGATATCCCAGCTGTCCGTTTCCTTCCGAGGCAAATTAGGTTAAAAACGCCCTTTCTTCTTGACGGGCTGGCTCAGGAAAAAATAAAGATTCCACCGCTCTCCTGAAAGGATGTGGGTCAGCGAACAGCAAGGGCGGGAAGTCGCAGATAATTTAACGGGAATCGCAGGGAAGCCCGAGTGTGAGTGAGTGTGTGTGAGGGAGGGAGGCGGAGGTGGGGGGAGGGGCCTGCCTCCGAGCCAGCCTCCCCCCCTCCCGCTCCCCCTGCCCAGGCCCAGGACCCTGTCCTCCCCACCGCCCAGCTCGTCCCCACTGCAGCCCTCGCCCGGGAGCGTGGCCGGCTCCCCTTCTTGCCCCTTCCCACCACCCTGACCACCGCCCAGACCACGGCCCTGACCACTGCCCTGACCACCGCCCTGACCACGGCCCTGACCACTGCCCTGACCACCGCCCTGACCACGGCCCAGACCACTGCCCTGACCACCACCCTGACCACCGCCCTGACCACTGCCCAGACCACCACCCAGACCACGGCCCTGACCACTGCCCTGACCACCGCCCTGACCACGGCCCTGACCACTGCCCTGACCATGTCCCTTCCCACCGCCCTGACCACGGCCCTGACCACTGCCCTGACCATGTCCCTTCCCACCACCCTGACCACCGCCCAGACCACGGCCCTGACCACTGCCCTGACCACCGCCCTGACCACGGCCCTGACCACTGCCCTGACCATGTCCCTTCCCACCACCCTGACCACCGCCCTGACCACCGCACAGACCACTGCCCTGACCACCACCCTGACCACGGCCCTGACCACTGCCCTGACCATGTCCCTTCCCACCACCCTGACCACCGCCCAGACCACCGCACAGACCACTGCCCTGACCACCACCCTGACCACCACCCTAACCACCGCCCTAACCACCGCCCTAACCACCGCCCTGACCACGGCCCTGACCACCGCCCTGACCACCGCCCGGACCACGGCCCAGACCACCGCCCTGACCATGGCCCTAACCACCACCCTGACCACCGCCCAGACCACCGCACAGACCACTGCCCTGACCACCACCCTGACCACCGCCCTGACCACGGCCTTGACCACTGCCCTGACCATGTCCCTTCCCACCGCCCTGACCACCGCCCAGACCACCGCCCTGACCACCACCCTGACCATGGCCCTGACCACCGCCCTAACCACCGCCCAGACCACGGCCCTGACCACCGCCCTGACCACCGCCCAGACCACTGCCCTGACCACCGCCCTGACCACGGCCCTGACCACAGCACGTACTCCCTTCTGCAGGCTCGCCCCTCCCCGGACCCTCGTGGGCTCCCACGTCCCCTCACCCGTGTGTTTAGCGGGTGTCCATGCCCCTCGAGGGACCCGAGCTCTGTGCGCGCCCCCTGCCCGCTCACGGCGGCACCTGGGGGCCCCACGCCGGCCTGGCCCCTCAATACCCAGGATACAACAGAACGGCCTCTCCTCTGCCCCCCAAACTCTCCGGCCCCGTGGGCAGCCCGGCCCGGCCTCGGGGGGCGTCCCTCCTCGGACCCGGCCCTCGCCTCACGCCGGCCGGGCGGATAACGAAGGGGCTCGCACGCCTCGTTTGCGCGGGGCAGGGCGAGGACGGGGTATTTTTAGAAGGCGGCCCTCCCGGGGGAAGCAGGCGGCTGGCGGGGACGGGCTGTCTTCAAAGTGGCCTTCAAGAGCCTGGCGCGGGCCGGGCGGCGCTGCCCAGCCGCTCATTATCCCGCGCCTCCTCCTCGCACACGCTCGTCCTCTCCGCCGCCCGCCGTCCGGCGCCCGGCCCCGGCGCCATGCGGCCTGCCCAGCGGCCGCCGGCTGATTGGCCGCCTCCCGCCGCCCGGCCCGGAGGAGCCCGCGCTTCAAGGCGGTGGCGGCGGCGGCAGCACGCTGGGCCCGCGCCTTCAAGGCCCGCCGCACGCTCCCTTGAAATGTTTTCTTCTCCTTTTGAAAAAAAAATAATAAAAACGTGGATTCAGGTTCCCCAGGCCCCGGCTCCGGCGGGCCGGCCATTGAAGGAGGCGGCGGCGGCGGCCGGCGGGCGGATCAAGGCTCCATGCGCCGCGGGGCCCGTGCCTCGGCCCCCGCCCGCGTGGCCGGGATGAAAGGGCTGCGGAGACGCGGCGGCGAGGACGGAGGGCGGCGTGGCCACGGGGACGCCGCGGCTCGGACGACGGGCTTTGTCTGCGGAGAATGGAGGCGGCGGCGGAGGGGCGGCGGGGACCGGGACGCCCGGACACAGACGTGCCCCGTGGCCATTGTCCACGGCGATAGGACGGGGCCGCGTGCTGCTCCCGGGGGAGGTGCGCTGACCGCCCGGCTCGGACGCCTCCGTGGCCCGGCCCCTCCCGCTCCCCGCTCTGGCCTCCGGGACGTCCCGATATCCACCCGCCAGTCACCCCGAACCCCAGACCGCCAGCCCCGGGCCTGTGCGAGGAGGTGTGGAGGCCTCCGTGGTCCACTGTCCTGGCCCTGCCTGCTGCCCTCCCACCTCAGACCTCACCCCCACGCCCATTCCTCCTCTCCCCTCCCCTCCCCTCCCCTCCTCTCCGTTCCTCCCCGCTCCTCCAGCAGGCCTGACCCCCGGCAGCCTCCGAGATGCCCGTCCTCCTGGGTCCGAGCAGGTCCCATCCCAGGGTGGCCGGTCCGTCTGCTCTGCCCAGAGGGCTGTGGCTCCCTGGGGCCCGGCTCCTGCCCCGAGCACTGCACAGAGCCCGCACAGAACCGGCACCAGAGGCCCCGCGTCCGGAGGGGCGTGGCCGGGCCCAGGGCGGGAGAGAACAGTGTGGGTGCCCGTCCTCTCTGATCCAGGGGCCACGGCAGACGTTACCCGTCACCGGCCGGTCCGAGCCTCCTTCCGGGTGCCCGGGCAGGGGTTACCAGCACCCCCTCGGAGGGTCCCTGTCCCCCGATTGCCTTCTACAACTGAGACCCCGCTCCTGCCCGGCGGGCGTGGCTCTGTGGCTGAGCGTCCACCTAGGCACCAGGAGGTCAGGGTTCGATCCCCGGTCAGGGCATAGGCCCGGGTTGCGGGCTCCATCCCCAGGGAGGGGCGTGCAGGAGGCAGCCGGTCCATGATTCCCTCTCATCACTGATGTTTCTCTCCCTCTCCCGCTCCCGCCTCTCCGCCATCCGTGAGAATAAACAGCCTGTTCTCGCTCCCAGTGCTCGTGGTCCTCAGCGACCATGTCCTTCTCGGGGGAAGCCTGTCCACCAGCGCCACGCGGTGGGGCCGAGGGGCCTCACAGAACCCGGGGCGGGCAGCCTGGGTCCGAGGAAACGGCGGTGCCGTAACGCCGGCTGCCGGGCCTGGAGCCGAGGCCACGGAGGCCGAGCACCCGCCGCCCCGTCCCCGGCGGCCGCCTCCTGGCTGGTGAGCGCCGCCTCCCTTCCCGCCCAGCCTGTGGGCGGGGCCTCGCCTCTGCCGGTGTCAGCGGGTCTGGGACGAGGCCTGTCCCCTGAGCTCCACGGCCACGGGGAATGTTAATGTGTTTGTATTGGTGTCCGAGAGGAAGGGAGGGGGAGAGACAGAAACACCCGTGATGAGAGGGAATCACGGACCAGCTGCCTCCTGCACGCCCCCCACTGGGGATGGAGCCCGCCACCCGGGCCTGTGCCCTGACCGGGAATCGAACCCTGACCTCCTGGTGCCTAGGTGGACGCTCAGCCACGGAGCCAGGCCGGCCGGACGTGAGCCTGGGGCCCGGGAGACTGCCAGAGGCGGGCAGGGCCGGCCGGGTCCGTGGGCATCAGCAGGCCTGGGCCGGATCCAGCAGGGGCATCGCCAGCGCTGTCTCCCCGCACCCTCCCCTCCGCCCGCTCCTTCCCACGGGGCGCGGGGAGGGGGCGCTGCGGCCCCTTTGTTCTCCAGCAGCTGGGGCTCGGGCCTCTCCTCTGGGGCGGAGGCCCCCGGAGCCTGCTTTCCCGCAGCCGCGCCGCCGCTCTGACCGGCCGAGCCTGCCTAACGCGTCCTGGGGGAGCGGCCGCCGCCGCTCAGGGGGCACAGGGGCTCGGTGGCGGGACCGGTGGGAATTGGGGGGGGGTTGGGGGGTGGAGGAGGAGCGTGGGGGCTTCGGGATGGCCCAGTGGGTGGTGAGGGCCCTTCCTGAGGGGGGGCAGGAGGGCCCCGGGGGCCCCGGCAGGAAGCCTGTGCCGCCTGGCGCAGCTCCGGTGCCACGGCCGGTCTCCGGGGCCTTTGGGCTCCTGTGGCCGTGACTCCGCAGTGACCGGTGGGGACCACCCCCCCCCCCCCGGCTGCTCTGGGGACGCCCTAGGACGCTCGGGGTGGGGTTCGCCGTCCTTCGGCCGCAGGAAGACGGGCCGTTTCTCCCACGCCCTCGTCCGTGGGCCCGGACCCAGCCCCGAGGGCGGCAGGCGGGGCGGCAGGAAGGCCCCGTGGTCTTTCTGTTCGTCAGGGCGGCCGTGCCGGTGCCCAGAAACACGCTAACGCCCGAGGCCCACGCCGAGCGAGACCGACCGGGGCCGCCGAGCTAGAATGACAGGTGTTTCCCCGACTCCTCCTCCCAGGAGCCCCAGAAAGCCTGTTCTCGCCCACATTTCCCCTCCCTGCCTGTCCCCCTCCCTCCCTCCCTGTCCCCTTCCCTCCCTCCCTCCCTGTCCCCCTCCCTCCCTGTCCCCCTCCAGCCGACCTAATGAACCTGCCCAGTTCTCAGCAGCCCCACGTTGTCCACACGTATGTGGTCTGCGTGTCGTAGACACAGCCGTCCTGCTCTCTGCTTTTCCACAACGGCGGCTGCCATCGCCTTCCCGGGGTGGGCCGCACCGCACCCCCACCCCACCCCCACCCGGCCCCGGCCCCGGCCCCGGCCCCTCCACCGGCACAGCGACGCCGCGGGGGCCTCGCCGGGGGAGGCACAGGGACCCGGCTTCCACCAGCGGCCCCTCTCGCCCTCCCCAGCTCCCTGCCGTTTCCAGCCTCGTCAGCTGTGCATCGGGCCCCGTGTTCCATGCCTGTGTTTGCAGGGAGAATGGAAGCTGGGGGACGTGGCCCGAGGCCCGGGGCTGGTGTGTGGGTAGCTGGGCTCTGCCGCCCCCTCCGGGCCGAGCCGGAGGCGGGGGGCCTGGGGCCCTCACCTGGCAGCAGGCTCCGGCTCCCACCTGCCTGGGCGCCTCTTCCGCTGTGACCGCGCGCCACCTGGTGGCCCTTGGCGGGAACTGCAGCCGCGGAGGGGCCGGGAGGAAACCCGAATGGCCTCCCTTTTGAGGCTCCGGTGGCTGTTTTTTACAGTTAAATTTTAATTATTTCTGAGATGCACTTGACATGCATAATGTCATTCGCTCCAGGTGCGCAGCGTGATGCTTTCCTCGCGAGGAGAATCTCCCCGTCCACTCTCCCCGCACCCCCAAATGCACGGCCCCCCGTTTCCGCCGCAGCCCCCGCGGAGGGGCCTCTGCTGGAAGCTCTCGCGGGCTCCGTCCGCCGGCGTGGACTTGGCGTGCGGTGGGAGTGCAGGGCCCATGCTTCTTCCCCGTGGACATTCCACCACCGGTTTATTCTTTATTTTAGTTTAGTTTTGGCTAGTCCTCCCCTGAGGGTATTTCCCGTTGGTTTTTAGAGGGAGTGGGAGGGAGGGGGAGAGACAGAGAGAAGCATCCATGTGAGAGACACATCCAGTGGTTGCTCCTGCCACGCCCCAACCAAGGCTGCGGACTGAGCCTGCCAATGAGGTGCATCCATTGACTGGATCGGGCCCAGGACCCTTCAGTCCACGGTCTGACACTCTATCCACTGAGCCAAACCAGCGGAGGCTGACTGATGATGTATTGAGAAGGTCTTTTCCCCACGAGCCACGAGCCACGGGCCACGGGCCACGGGCCACGGACTTCACTGGTACAGGAGTGTCTACCTCTGATTCTGGCGGTCACCGCCTTAGAAGATGCAGTCTGACCACGCCGCGCAAAAAGTCACTGCCCAGCGTGGGAAGCACTGCAGCGTGCTGCCTGCCCGGGCCCCGGGCACGTTCCTTTCTCACCCTTCTCCGTGGATCGTGGGGCTCACCGTGGTCTCCCGTGGCCGGAACCTCGGGAAGCTGAGTGGGAGGCTCCCTAGGCCGTGGGGGCCGCACCTGAAAACCCTCTGCACCCCGCGGAGCACCCTGTGGCCTAGCGGCTGCGGGGAGGGGGCCTCTGCTCCGACATCCTCTGGGCCCCCCCAGCCCGCTCTGGGCCGGGAGGCCTGCCACCTGCTGGGCCGCAGAGCCCGGGGCCTGAGGGGTGTGCTTCCCAGGCCATACCCGAGGGAAGCTGTGGCGTTGAACTCAGCAGGGGCTGGGCGGACTCTGGCTACAGTGACTCCGCCTTGTGGACAGGGGGCACCTGTGGATGGATGAGGCCTGGAACCGGGGACGTGGCTTCCCGGACAGTCTCCCGGAGCCCCGGCTGAGGCCGGAGCGGCATGCCAGGCGGGCCTGCCTCCCGGGCCACCTGCCTGGGCCCACATTCCGGCCGTCTCCGTGGGCGGAGGTGGCAGTGTGGGCAGTGGAGGCGGCCGGACCAGGTCAGGGAGGTGCTGGGGGGAGGGGCCCCGTGCCAACCGTCCTGAGCTCAGGGTCTCGGGGCCTCTCTACCTCCCTCGGAGCCCCCGCCTCCTCACGCCTGGCCTCCGCCGTGGGCCGAACTGTGCCCCCCAGAGGTTTGGCCGGAGTCCTGGCCCCAGTGCTTCCGTGTCCTTGGCAAACAGGGTCTTTGCAGAGTAACCAGGTTACGGTGCCTCATGTGAGCGGGGACCGACTCATCGGATTGGCATCCTGACAAGGAGAACGGAGACCAGGAGACGCCGTGCGGAGCCGGAGCGGAGGCGGGAGAGGGGCTGCCAGGAGCCATGGACACCGGGCAGCCGGGGGCCCAGGACCCTTCTCTGGAGGCTTCAGAGGCACAGCCCCGGGGCGCCTGCCGTGGGACATCAGGCCCCGGACCCGTTTCCAGCCACCCCCTCCGGGGTCCCTCTGACAGCACCCGTCTCCGAGCTCGCCCTCCCCCGGCCCTCCCCTGTCACGTTCCCGCTTCCGCCGGCCGTGGCCCTGACCACAGAACCGCTGTGGCCGCTGACGGCTTCTCCCCGCACCGGCCCATCTGCACCCTGGCTCCTGCCTTCCTCTCTCTTGGCGCCCCCCCCCCCGTTTTGTTTCAGGGACCCCGACAGTCACCGGGCCAGGGGGCCTCTCCCGTGCCCACACCAGCGCCCGCGGTGACAGAGTGGCAGCCGTCCCTCCCAGTGCGTTCTCAATGGGTGGCTCCAGCGCCACCCAGTGTACACGCCTCTAACTTCTCTCTTAAAAAAAAAAAAAATCTATATCCCATCTAACAAGAGTAATATGCAGATTGACCATCACTCCAAGACACACGATGGCCGCCCCCATGTGGCCAAAGATGGCTGCCCCCTTGTGGACACAAGATGGCCACCGCAAGATGGCTGGCAGGGGAGGGCAGTTGTGGGCAGTTAGGGGTGACCAGGCCAGCAGGAGAGGGCAGTTGGGGGGGTCCAGGCCTGCAGGGAAGGGCAGTATGAGGGAACACAGGCCTGAAGGGGAGGGCAATATGAGGGGACACAGGCCTGAAGGGGAGGGCAGTTAGGAGAGACCAGACCTGCAGAGGAGGGCAGTTGTGGGTGACCAGGCCAGCAGGGGAGGGCAGTTCGAGGGGACATAGGCCTGAAGGGGAGGGCAGTTGGGGGTGACCAGGCTAGCAGAGGAGAGCAGTTGGGGGGAACCAAGCCTGCAGGGGAGGGCAATTGGGGGCATCCAGGCCTGCAGGGGGGATCAGTTGGGGGAACCCTGGCCTGCAGGAGAGGGCAGTTGGGGGCGATCAGTCCAGCAGGGGAGGGCAGTTGGGGGCGATCAGTCCAGCAGGGGAGGGCAGTTGGGGGCGATCAGTCCAGCAGGGGAGGGCAGTATGAGGGAACACAGGCCTGCAGGGGAGGGCAGTTGGGGGTGATCAGTCCTGCAGGAGAGGGCAGTTGGGGGCGATCAGTCCAGCAGGGGAGGGCAGTACGGGGGCACCCTGGCCTGCAGGGGAGGGCAGTACGGGGGCACCCTGGCCTGCAGGGGAGGGCAGTATGAGGGAACACAGGCCTGCAGGGGAGGGCAGTATGAGGGGACACAGGCCTGCAGGGGAGGGCAGTACGGGGGCACCCTGGCCTGCAGGGGAGGGCAGTATGAGGGGACACAGGCCTGCAGGGGAGGGCAGTACGGGGGCACCTGGCCTGCAGGGGAGGGCAGTTGGAAGAGCCAGACCAGCAGGGGAGGGCAGTATGGGGTGACCCAGCACCGTCCCCGCGGGCATGGCCACCGCCTCACAGCGGAGGAACAGGGCGCGGGGCTGAGGGCGGTGACCAGAGGCCCGGCTCCTGACCTCCGAGGCGGCGGCTCCGGGCGGCGGGGCCTGCGGGGCCTCCGGCTCTGCCCGGCCTCGGCCTCCGGGACGCGGACGCAGAGCGAGCGAGGGGAGGACACGCCCACTGCCGCTGCCTCTCGTCCGGGGGCCGCGGCTCTCCCTCCGGCTTCTGTCCACCCGGAAACCCTTGTCTCTGAGCCTGACAGGTCTCCTCCCACTGCCCCCCAGACAGCTCCCCCCACCCCCGAGAGCCGCGCCCAGAGCCTCGCCCCGCGGCGTGGAGGCCCGGGTGCGTGTGTGCCCCCCACCAGCCCCACCCCGTCCCCCTGCAGCGGGGCCCTGGGCCTGAGCCTGGGGGGGGGCTGGGGGGCGCGCCCCGCGGAGAGAGGACAGAGGCCCGGGCACCACCGTCCATGCAGCTGGGCCTTGTTTGCAGGTCAGCACCGTCCCAGGAGGCCCGGGGGTGCGGGGAGGGGGAGGGCCCGGGGGTGCGGGGAGGGGGGGGGCCCGGGGGTGCGGGGAGGGGGAGGCCCGGGGGTGCGGGGAGGGGGGGCCCGGGGGTGCGGGGAGGGGGGGGCCCGGGGGTGCGGGGGGGGGGGCCCGGGGGTGCGGGGAGGGGGGGGCCCGGGGGTGCGGGGAGGGGGGGGGCCCGGGGGGCGGGGAGGGGGGGCCCGGGGGTGCGGGGAGCGGGGGCCCGGGGTACAGGGAGGGGGGGCCCGGGGGGCGGGGAGCGGGGGCCCGGGGGGCGGGGAGGGGGGTGCCCGGGGTGCAGGGAGGGGGGGCCCGGGGGTGCGGGGAGGGGGGGGGCCCGGGGTGCGGGGAGCGGGGGCCCGGGGGGCGGGGAGGGGGGGCCCGGGGGTGCGGGGAGGGGGCAGCTCAGAGGGACACGCCGGGGTACGGGGCGAACACCTTCTTGGCGTCGATCTCGGACTCCACCATGTGGGGGTGGATGTCCACGGCCATGCCCGCGTCCGTGCACAGCTTGAGCAGCGTGCGGATGTTGTTCTTGGACAGACGCAGGTACCTGTGCGGGCCGGGGTCAGGGGTCAGGGGTCAGGGGTCAGGGGGCACGGGGAGCGAGGCCAGACCCCCCGCCCCCCCAAGGCTTGTGAGGCCTCCCTGGAGCTGACAGGAGCCTCCGAGCTGCTGGGAGGTTTTGTTTTGTTTTTTTGTTTGTTTTTTTCTTGTATTTTTATTGATGTCAGAGGGGAAGGGAGCGGGAGGGAGAAGCATCCATGATGAGAGTCAGTCATCGGCGGCCTCCTGCACGCCCCGCACCGGGGACGGAGCCCGCACCCGGGCCTGTGCCCTGAGCGGGAATCGAACCCTGACCTCCTGGCTCACAGGTCGACGCTCAGCCACGGAGCCACGCGGCCGGGTGAGTGGGTAACGAAGTCGTTTGGAAATCACTGTGGCGACGTGTGCACAAGCACCGCCCCTGCCGTCCCCTCCCGCAAAGGCCGTGTCCACCCGGACCGGCCCGGGCGGGCGGGGGTCTGGGCGGGGGCGGCGGGGCAGGTGGGGGGCCTGGGCGGGGCAGGTGGCAGGCCTGGGCGGGGCAGGTGGGGGGCCTGGGCGGGGCAGGTGGGGGGCCTGGGCGGGGCAGGTGGGGGGCCTGGGCGGGGCAGGTGGGGTCGGCGCAGGGACCGCAGGGCGGCGCGCCCGGCGCCCGGGCCTCACCGGCAGCTCAGCACCTCCTCGGGCTTGAGCGCCCGCACCATCTCCACCTTGGGCTCCACGCCCTTCTCCATGAGGCTCTTGATGCGGCGCTCGTAGGCCGTGTCGGGCAGCTTGCCCACCCACTCGCGCAGCAGCGTGGACTTGCGGGTGGCGAAGAGGGCGTCCTGCAGCATGGGGTCCGTCATGCTCTGGTGGTGGAAGGACATCAGCCGCGGGGCGGTCTCCGTGGGCAGCGAGTCCTTCATCTCCAGCTCTGAAACTGGGTCAGCCCCGCGGCCGGTCAGGCTGGGAGAGGTACGGGCCGGAGGGGGAGGGGGGGCACGGGGGCCGAGGGGGAGGGGGAGGGGGCACGGGGGCTGGAGGGGGAGGGGGGCAAGGCCCAGGACTTCCCCTGACCCTTCTCCAGGCCTCGCAGGGCCTCCTCCTCATCACGGGTCCAACCCTCCCCTTCCCCTCCCTCCTTCCGCCCCTCCTCCCCTCCTCCTCTCCCCTCTGTCCATGTCCTCTCTCTCCACCTTCTCCCCCCACACACAGGCCGCCTGAAAGCACCATCAGCCTCTCGGGGTTCAAGGGAGGGACCAGAGGAGAGCAACTGGGAACCACTGATCAGCAGAGCTGGGCTTTGAAAGGACAGACAGACGGAAAGGGGAGGAGAGGGTGTTGTGGGTGGGAGGAGGGGCGGGTGCAGAGGGAGGAGGGGCGGGTGCAGGGGGAGGAGGGGCGGGTGCAGGGGGAGGAGGGGCAGGTGCAGGGGGAGGAGGGGCGGGTGCAGGGGGAGGAGGGGCGGGTGCAGGGGGAGGAGGGGCGGGTGCAGAAGGTCAGAAAGTAGAAATACATGAACTGGCGTCTGATGTCGCCCAAGAGTGGGATTTGTACTGAATGAAATACTGTTGGGGTTAGAGCTTGGAGACCTGATTGATTGATTGATTGATTATTAAATTTACTCTTAAATATTTTACAGATTTTTTTTTATCTTGGTGGATAATTTCTTCCCGTTTCCATTTCTAACTGGTGTGACTAATAGAGAAAAAAAAAAAAAAAGACTTATTTTTTGTTTTTAAATGTTTCTTCTGGTTCACCAACCAGCACGGGTATCTGACTAGACTTCCTTGAGGTTTGCCGCGATGCGAATGTATTAGGGAAAATGAAAGTATCTTCCTTCCACTACTATTTATTTATTTATTTATTTTAAAAATATAGTTGATTTTTTTACAGAGAGGAAGGGAGAGGGATAGAGAGCTAGAAACATCGATCAGCTGCCTCCTGCACACCCCCCACTGGGGATGTGCCCGCAACCAAGGTACATGCCCTTGTCCGGAATTGAACCCGGGTCCGCGGCTGAGCACTGACCTCTGAACCGGGAGCTCAGTCAGATTCCGGTCAGGGCACAGGCCGGGCTGCAGGCTCCACCCCCAGCAGGGGGCGTGCAGGAGGCAGCCGGCCCATGATTCTCTCATCACTGGTGCATCTCTCTCCTCCCTTCCTGTCTGAAATCAATAAAAAGATATTAAAAAAAAAAAATACTGACCGTGCAGTCACGCCTGCTTCTGTGCCCGATTTTCCTGAAAAGGGCGTAGCCCTCCATCCCGGAGAGACCCCAGCCGCTCTTTTGAGAATCCATCTCCTCCTCCCGGCTCCTCCCCCCCAGCTCCTCCCCCCCAGCTCCTCCCACCAGCTCCGTCTGCTCCACAGGGCGGCGGGCGGCTCAGGCCCCGTCGCTTCTGCGCATTGATTTTCTATCGATTTTCTATCGTCCGCGATCGGACGCTTTTCCCTGTCAGTGCCGATGCCATTCACGGTGCCATCAGAGAGGTGGCTATGGACACCCTCGCCCCGTGGCCGGCAAACCGCGGCTCGCGAGCCACCTGCGGCTCTGTGGCCCCTGGAGGGTGGCTCTTCCACAAAACACCGCGGCCTGGGCGAGTCTGTGCTGAAGACGTGGCGTTAGGAGACATTGACGTTTAAACAATGTGGCTCTCCGAAGACGTGGCCATCGTGGTGCCGTTGGTAATTGGCTCTGTGGACGGAGGAGTTTGCCGACCGCGGCCCTGGCCCGTCCCAGCCTGCCGGACTGGCCCCCGGCGGGCGGTGGGCATTCACCGGGAACACGGAGGCCGGTGGGCGGAGTCCGCGGGAGCTTTTACCCTCCCGGCTCTGGGCTCCCGCGGGACCGGCTCCGTTTGCGGCCTGTCTGACGGTGAGGCCGGGGCGCTTGTAGGATGAGGCCGCACACCTCGCGCCCGGGGCCAGCAGTCCGTGGGGGACGCTGGGTGACGGCTCTGTGACGGCTCCAGAGACCGGGGTGGGACCGGCCCTGTTGCTCCTCGTCAGGGAGAACGGGGGCACCGGGAGCCGGTGAGCTTTCCTCCCCGGGGTCACCCCGAACGCCCACCACCGCGGTGTGTGTGTCTGACCGATCCTCCGCATCCCCGAACGTCTGACCGCGGCCCCGCGTCTGCGTGTGAGCCGGGCGGAGGGCGGTGTTTCTCCTCGTCCCCGTGTGGGCGCTGGCCCTCCCGCCCCGCATCCCTGCCGCTCGCTCTCCCTCTTCGCCGGTCCTTCCCGGTTTCCGTTCTCCGGCAGCCCTGGGCTCCAGGCTTTTATTTTAAACCAGTGATGCCCCCGTTTGGCACCTCCGCTTACTTCTGTTTTTATATGGTTCCGTCGTGTGTTTTTAATCCTCCCCCGAAGGTATGTTTCCCATTGATTTTTAGAGAGAGTGAAAGGGAGGGAGGGAGGAGGGAGGTGGGAGTGAGGGAGGGGGAGAGAGAGAGAGAGAGGGGAACACAGATGCGATAGAGACACAACTGACTGCCTCCCGCACACGAGGAGCGAACCCACAAGGCCTGGACCCACCCTTGAACCCGAGACTCTTGGGCCCGAGGGCCGGGGCCGTAACCACTGAGCCGCACCGCCCGGGCTCCACTCCCCCTACGGAGTTCCCTGCGGACAGCGCCCCTCACTCGCTGGGGGACGCGGCTGAGGCCGCTCTGGGGCCAGGGCGAGGCCTCGGGCGGGCGGGCGGCCGGGGGCTCGGGCTGGGCCGCTCACCGGTTTTGCCGAGGCTCTCCTTGGTATAGCTGCCGGGCACGATGCTCAGGCGCTTCCCCTTGGGCTCCGCGCCGAACAGCCGGCGGTAGGTGGCCGCGTCCTCCGGCCGGCTCAGCCTGGGCTGCTGGGAGGGACCCGGGAGGGAGGCCCCCTGGAGGGAGGGGCGCTGGAGGGAAGAAGGGCTGGGCTGGAGGTGGGGGTGGGGGTGGGGGTGGGCGTGGGGGACAGGGGTAGATGTGAGGTCCCTGGAAACGCAGCCCGGGGCGGGGGCTCTGGGGCTCTATCTTGGGAGGCGGGCGAGGGCTGGGGCGGCTCTGTCCAGTCCCCGCCCCCCTGAGCGGCCTCGGGGGTCACAGAGAGGTCGGCGTGGGGGTTGGGGGTGGGGGTGGGGGACAGGGGTAGCCGTGAGGTCCCTGGAAACGCAGCCCAGGGCGGGGGCTCTGGGGCTCCATCTTGGGGGGCGGGCGAGGCCCCGCTACCTGCTCGAAGGTCACTTGACGGGCTTTCTCCTTCGCCTTCTTCACGATGACCTTGGCTTTCTTGGCCTCCTTCCCCAGGGTCTTCACGGGCATCCAGGGCGTCTTGTTGACTTTCTGGGGGCAGAGAGACAGCCGTGCCCGCCACCCCCCCGGCAATGCCCGCCCCCGCCCCTCCGTGGTGCTGGCACGCCCGCCCCCTCCCTCCCCCCAGACCGCCTCCGACACCCACCGAGGGGCCTGCAGTGCCCGCCCTCCTCAAGCCTTTGAGAAGTTCACCCAGACAGACAGCGCCCCTGCCTCCGCCTCCATGCCTGCGTCATCGCCCAGCTACCGGGCGCCCATCAGGGCCACAGCGGCCTGCTCGCCGGACCGGCTCTGATGTCCGCCAGGACTTTCCCCCTGGTCCTCCCCCCCACACACCCCCCTGACATCTCCGCCCCCCCAGGGCTGAAAGCTCCTCTCCCCGCCCCTGACACCCCCCCCAACACCCCCCACCCCCCCTCCCCTGACAGCCCCCCATCTCCTCACCCCCCGCCCCAGGGCTGAAAGCTCCTCTCCCCCCCACATCCCCCTCCCTCCCAGGGCTGAAAGCTCCTCCCGCCTTCCCCCCCCCCAGCCCGTCCGGTCCACCCCCTCGGGGACAGGTGGGCACCCAGCCTCCCTGGCAGGTCCCTCCGGGGCACACCTTGCGCGGCGGCGGCGGGGGCTGGGGCGGGGGCTGGGCCGGCTGCGCCTGTTTCTGCGCCAGCGACACCTTCCGCCCCCGCCGCCGCTCCAGCCACTCCATCACCCGCGTGAGGTCCGACATGCGCCGCTCGTCGGCCGTCCGCCACATGGACTTGCGCTCCGCGGGCATGAGGTCCTTCAGGCCCTCGGCGTTCTCCTGCATGATGGTGCTGAGGCCCTGCATCGGGCCGGACGGCGCCGAGGGCCGCTCCGGGAGCCCCTGTCCCTTGCTGCTCGCCTGGGTGACCCCGAGGTCGGGCCTGGCTTCCGGGCGTGGGCAGGGAGGGCAGAGTCAGGGCCGGCCGCGGAAGGTGGCCTCAGGGTGGGGCCGGAGGGGATTGTGAGGTCACGCTGGGCTGTCTGTCAGAGCGGCTCTCTGAGCCACAGTGGCCGGCGGAGGGGAGCGGGGGGCACGGGGGAGGGTCTGTGGTCTCTGAAGCCGGTGACGAGAGAGCCGGACGGGGTGGGCTGGGCGCTGAAGAGCGAGCTGGCCCCACAGGCTCCGGCCCTGACGGAGGAGCAGGTGCAAAGGGCCTGTGGCAGGACTGTCGTGGGCACACGGGAGGGACGTGGGCGGCCGGGCGGCCAGTGAGGGACGGAGCCAGGGAGCGGGCAGCTGCCGGTCGGGCGGGACCTTGGAACCCACGTGTCGCCTCACACGGGAAGGAGAGGGGGGCCAAAGGAAAGCAACAACGGAATTCACACAGGGAGGGGGCGTGACAGGGCGGGGCTGCTTTCTGAGGGACCCGGGCGTATGCTCTGACGGGGAATCCGCGGGGTTTTCCACGGATTTCCACTTTCAGCCCTGGGGGGAGGGAAGATGGGGGGGCTGTCAGGGGAGGGGGATGTGGGGGGGTGTCAGGGGGGGTGTCAGGGACCTGCCAGGGAGGCTGGGCGCCCGCCTGTTCCTGAGGGGGGTGGACCGGACGGGCTGGGGGGGGGGAAGGCGGGAGGAGCTTTCAGCCCTGGGGGGAGGGGAGATGGGGGGCTGTCAGGGGAGGGGGATGTGGGGGGGTGTCAGGGGGGGTGCCAGGCCCCGGGCTCAAGGCGGGAGGCCCGGGCGGCCCCCTGGCTCTGCGTCCTCGGCTGTGATCCCGGGACCTTGGCCTTGCCCTGCCTGTCAGTCTTGTGTTTTAGCTCCTCAGGGGCTGGGACCCCCTCGGGGCTGGGACCTGGGGCGGGTGGTGTTCGGCCCGCGGGCGCTGTTTGCTGCAGCCTGCAAAGTGTTCTGGAAATGAGGGCACATCGTCTGTTAAAACTTACAGGGCTCAGCCGGGCCGGCGTGGCTCTGTGGTTGAATAGTGACCTATGAACCAAGAGGTCACAGTTCGATTCCGGGTCAGGGCACAGGCCCGGGTTGCGGGCTGGGGGCGTGCAGGGTGCAGCCAATACATGATGCTCTCTCATCATTGATGTTTCTATCTCTCCCTCCCTCTCTCTGAAACCAATATATATATATATATGTGTGTGTGTGTGTGTGTGTGTGAGTGTGTGTGTCGGTGGGTATGGGTGTGAGTGTGGATGTGTGGGTGTGTGGAGGTGTGTGTGTGCATGGGGGAGTGTGGATGTGTGTGTGGGTGGGGTGTGGGTGTGGGTGTGTGTCTGTGGGTGGGGTGTGGGGTGGAGGTGTATGTGTATGTGTATGTGTAGGTGTGGGTGTGGGGGTGTGTGTGTGAGTGGATGTGGGTGTGGGGGTGGGTGGGGGTGGCAATGCTGGCGGGATGGGGGGGCCTCTGAGGCCTGGGTCTTGCCTGCTATCCTGAGACTGACCAGCAGATGGCGGCAGTGCTCCAGGAAAGCCAGGGAGGGCTGGGAGGTAGGGAGGGAGAGGTGGAGAGTGGCAGACAGGGACACAGCGAGGGCACCGGCCACCTTAGGAAAACCATAGGCCGGGTGGCCAGGACGCCCGACGTGCTTTTCACTGTGCTGGAGGTCAAGGTCAAGGTGTGACCAGGAAGGTTGCACTCTGAGGCCCCTTCCCTTGGCCTGGGGGCGGCCAGCACCCCGCGGGGCCTCGTGGCCTTTCTCGGGGCTGCATTTGGGGCAGGGGCAGCTCTTCCCCCGTCTATGGGGTCAGGGCCCCACCTGTGACCTCCTTCAGCCCTCAGGACGCCCCGAGGACCTGGCCGAACACACCGGGGCTAGGATTTCAGCACAGGAACGGGGGCGGGCACAATCCAACCCACCTTTTTAGGGGAGCCTTGCCTCAGTGGATGGAAACCCTCAGGTCACGCGTCTCTCTGGGCAGCCACGTCCCCACCCAGAGGGGCAGGGGGACCCCACAGCCCGCCCACAGAGGCAGGGCCGGAGCTGCGGCTCCGCACCCAGAGGACGGGGACCCGTGGGACAGGCGCTCACGTCACCCCCACCTTCCCCGGGACGGACGGAGCCTCCACGGAACCCCAGAGGGCGGGTGTGGGGGAGGCCCTGGTGGGACACACGGGCCCCAGTGGACGGCCTGGCCCGGGGTCGTGGGGCCCTGGGGAACCTCCTGGACACCAGGCCCCAGCGTCAGCGGCCGACGGCGGCCTGTGTCCGCCTGGCATGCTGGGCCGGGAGCCCGCCCCACTGGCTTCCTGATGGGACGCGCAGGAGGAGAGCACGGGAGGATGGAGAGGAGGACGGGGAGGAGGAGGAAGAGGACGGGGAAGAGGAAGGGGAGGAGGACAGGAAGGAGGAGGGTGAGGAGGAGGAAGAGTAGGACGGGGAGGGGACGGTGAGGAGGACGGGGAGGAGGAGGATAGGAAGGAGGACCTGGAGGAGGATGGGGAGGAGGAAGGGGAGGACGGGGAGGGGGACGGGGAGGAGAGAGGGGAAGAGGGCAGGGAGGAGGAGGACAGGGAGGAGGAGGATGGGGAGGAGGAGGAAGGAGAGGACGGGGAGGGGGAAGGGGAGGCAGACAGGGAAGAGGGCAGGGAGGAGGAGGAGGGGAGGAGGAGGACGAGGAGGAGGAAGGGGAGGAGGACAGGGAGGAGGAGGAAGAGGACGGGGAAGAGGAAGGGGAGGAGGACAGGAAGGAGGGCAGGGAGGAGGAGGACAGGGAGGAGGAGGATGGGGAGGAAGATGGGGAGGAGGAAGGAGAGGAGGACGGGGAGGAGGACAGGGAGGAGGAGGACGAGGAGGAGGAAGGGGAGGAGGAGGAAGGAGAGGACGGGGAGGGGGAAGGGGAGGCAGACAGGGAAGAGGGCAGGGAGGAGGAGGACAGGGAGGAGGAGGATGGGGAGGAAGATGGGGAGGAGGACGGGGAGGAGGAGGACGAGGAGGAGGACAGGGAGGAGGAGGAAGGAGAGGACGGGGAAGAGGAAGGGGAGGAGGACAGGAAGGAGGGCAGGGAGGAGGAGGACAGGGAGGAGGAGGATGGGGAGGAAGATGGGGAGGAGGAAGGGGAGGAGGAGGAAGGAGAGGACGGGGAAGAGGAAGGGGAGGAGGACAGGAAGGAGGTGGATGGGGAGGAGGAAGGAGAGGAGGACGGGGAGGGGGACGGGGAGGAGAGAGGGGAAGAGGGCAGGGAGAAGGACGGGAAGGAAGACAGAGAGGAGGACAGAGAAGAGGACGCCCCTAGCCCCAGGAGACGCCGCAGGGAAGCCTGAATCCAGTAAGCTAATCTAGACTCCGGGAAACAAGATTAGATTTCCAAATAAAGGCGGCGCGGACAGCGGGGCATCCATCTTTGATTTAGAACAGCGGCGGAGCCCATTCCAATGCCATCAGCGGGGGCAGATGCGGAGAGGAAGGAGCTGAGAGGGTCCCCGGCCGGACGCTCCCCCAGGGTGACCTCACGGACAGTCGGGGTCAGAGTGCAGGGGGCCTCCACACCCGTCTCCTCCCTGAGCCCCGAGGCCGAGGCAGACGCCAGGCAGGTGGGAGGGGCCAGCTCAGAGGCAGGGCCAGTGGCCACAGGAGGGCGGGGAGCAGCCACAGAGGAGAGGGCGGTGGTGGGGGGGGGGGCTGTGGAGAGCAGGGGGGGTGGTTGAGGCCAGAGGAGAAGGTGGGGGAGGAGATACCCCACAGTCTGCTACGGGGGGCACTTCCGATGCCAGAGGCCGCGCGGCCCCTGCTCCGCCTCCCTCAGGCCCCACGCCAAGCCCTCCCCCGTGGCCCACCGCGCCTCACCGGCCCACGGGGGCAGGAGAGCGCTCGCCGCTCCCAGACTCCGCGGACAGACACAGACCCCGGGCGGCGTCCGCTGTCCTCGCCTCCTGTCCTGACGCAGGCAGGCAGCTCGGACCGCGGAGGCCGGCGGAGGGTGGCAGAGCCACAGGGGTCCCGGAGCCCCTCAGGAGGCGCCTCCTGAGCCAGGACCCCGTGGGGGCTGTGCACAGGGAGGGTCCGTGTCCCCGAGCCCCCGGGACCGGCCGCTCTGCCGCTGCCCCTGCAGCACTGATCTGTGTGAGCCTCCGAGAGCGTCTCCACCTGAGACCGTCTGCGCCTCCGGCACGCCAGGCGCCGCCCGGGACGGGCTCACAGACAGGGCGCGGGCCCCTCCCTGGACCAGGGCAGACCGGCTCCGGCAGCGCGCTTCCATCGGATCCGGACGGGCTACGCTGATGCGTTCCTCCCTGGCCCTGGCCCTGGCCCCTTCCTATTGGCCCTGACCCCCCTCCCTGGCCCTCTTCCCCAGGTCTGACCCCCCTCCCTGGCCCAACCCCCCTCCCCTGCCCTGAACCCCTTTCCAGGCCGTGACCCCTCCCTGGCCCTGACCCCCTCCCTGGCCCTAACCCCCTCCCCTGCCCTGAACCCCTTTCCAGGCCCTGACCCCTCCCTGGCCCTGACCCCCTCCCTGGCCCTGGGCCCCTTCCTATTGGCCTTGACCCCCCCCCCTCCCTGGCCCCAGCCTCATTCCTATTGGCCCCGGACACCCTCTCAGGCTCTGACCCCCTTTCTATTGGTCCAGGACCTGGCCATGGCCTCTTCCTATTGGTCTAGGACCTCCTTCCTGGGCCCTGGCCGCCTTCCTATTGGCCCAGGCTTCCCTGTAGTTCTGGATTTCCCCCTGGGACCCAGCACCCTCTTGCCAGCCTCTGCCCCATCCCGGGCCCCGGAAGCTCTGTCCGTGGTGCTGAACCTGGTGCCAGGGCGGGAGCCTGGGCTTGAACAGCAGACGGTGCCCGCGGCTCGTGTGCACACGCGTGCTCCTGTGCACACGTGCGCTCCTGGAAAGCCGCCTGGCCTGCAGAGCGGGAGACGGTGCTCTCCCCGGGGATGCTGTGAGGAGAAACTTGTGTTTCTGTGTCTCTCTCTCTCCCACTTAAAAAAAAAAAAAGCCCGGCAGGCATGGCTCAGGGGTTGAGCATCGACCTAGGAACCAGGAGGTCAGGGTTCCATTCCCGGTCAGGGCACAGGCCCGGGTTGTGGGCTCCATCCCCAGTGGGGGGCGTGCGGGAGGCAGCTGATCCAGGATTCTCTCTCATCCTGGATGCTTTCCGATCTCTCTCTCTCTCCCTCTCCTTCCTCTCTGAAACCAATAAAAATACACGTGTTTAAAGAGTGAACCTCCTCCCTGTCCCCCTCTGAAGAGCAGCGATGAGCGGTGACAGCTTCATCCTTAGACCTGACGTTGACTTCACGGGCCAGACCGGCCAGGCACGGAGCTGTGGCTGAACGGAGATAATAAAAAGCAAACGGCCTCCAGAGAGACCCTCCCATGACCCCAGCTGCAGGCGGCGGGGGTTCCGGAATGTTCCGAGCCGGCGGAGGTGGGCGGCGTGAGGAGCGGTGTGCTTTCTGGTCCCTGGTTTCTGCACATGCGCGTGGGGTGGGGTGGCCGCTCCGGCAAGGACCCCTCTCGCCGCCCTCGGCCTCCCTGGCCCCGACTCCGTAAAGATCTTGTCGAGGAAACACACGGCACTTACAGAGGACGGCAAATTAATTCCCCGTTTTATTAATAAGGGACATTAAGAAGCGATGGTGCCATAAAAGCAGAATGGAGCCTCCCGGTTTAATGAGTTGGCGGCTGCTTCTGGGGCCTCGGCTCAGGAGCCACAGCGCCAGGCTCTCCGAGCTCCCAGCTCCTCCGTGCTGACCCCGCGGCTCGGGGCGGGCAGAGTGGGCGCGGGGGAGAGAGGGGGCGGCACGGCCGGGGGGGGGGTGTGACACAGTCACCTCGGGGCCTCACCTTGGGGACCGGCACCCCAGAGGCCCCTGGAGTTTGTCCCACCCACCCTGGGAGGTGGAATGCAGGGTCCCCAGCGTGCCCTGCACAACGCATGTAGCAAGAGGCATTGCATGTGTGCACACACGTGTGTGCATGTGTGTACATGAGTGTGTATGTGCATTTAGTCACCAGAAAGCTGGCTTATTAAGGAAGCACATGCCTGCCAGCAGACGCGGTCAGGCGCCCCCCTGCAAACACGCTCTCTGCTGCTGCCCGGGACGCGGGAACTCGTCTGGAACCCGAAGGCACCGGGTGGTCAGGGACAGACACATCCTCAGGCCCCGTGGCCGAGGTCCTGGTGGCTCTCCCGGCCCCGTCAGGCACGGGGACCCCGCGCTGCCCAGGTCACACTGAGGGGCCACGGACACCGCCCTCTGGTCTCTGCCCCGGCCTGTGCCCACTGGTGCAGGGGGGGGGGGCCCTGGGTACGGGCTGCGGCACTTCCTGCCTGCTTGGGGTTTGGTGAGCGTTGGGTCTGCTCTCTGAGGGGGGTGGGCACTGAGGCGGGCATTGAGGCTGGCACCAAGGTGGGCACCGAGTCTGGCTTGCGTATGGACACGGGGAGGCCAGCCTGCCCTCCTGCCGCCTGTCACTCGGTGGTTCAGCCTCACGGTGCCCCTCAGTGGGGCTGGGGCGGTCTGGATGGGAGTGACATCACCGTGAGCCCAGCGCCCCCTCCCGGACTGAGCCTGCAGGCTCTCTGAGGCCGCCCAGAGCTCCAGGCCCAGCCCCCGCGCCCGCTCTGCTCAGGCAGCACCCCCGGGGCCCGGGGCCAGAGCTCAGGGGCGGGAGGAGCCGTGGCCAGAGCGGCCGCCTGACTGTCCCCCAGGTCCCAGCGCCGGGGGCCCCGTTCTCCTCCCGGAGCCCCGGGATCCCCCTCCCCATGAGCCAGCGGGTGCTCTCCCTGCTCGTCCCCGGCCACGGCAGAGGAACCGCTCCCCCAGAGCTCCGGGCGCCTGCCGCCCCCGGGGGGGCCTCGGGAGGGGTGCGCCCGCAGCATCGGCGGCTGAACAGGGGGGCGTCCGGTCCCTGGCAGGCGGCTTGCCGGGAGGCGGACGCCCGGCCCTCATTCTCACTGCGGCCCGGGGGGTCACAGGGGCGCGGGGCCGCACCTCACGCCGCAGACAGACGTGTTGATGGGAAACGGGGAGCCGCCTGAGACGCCGGCGGCAGAGGGGTGCGCACAGCCCGCTGACAGCTGAGAATTGCAAACCCGGCGGTTCCTTTGCACCTGTCAGCGGCCCAGCTCCCCTGCTCTGTGGGCTCTGAGCCTTGCCCTGCCCGGCGGGGCCTCCCGCAGCCCGGGGGCTGGCGAGCTGGTGCCCGGGCCCTGCCGTGCGCACAGCCTCTCGGCTGTCCCGGGCGCTCAAGTTCCACTGTTCACTGGGACTCTAAAGGAGACATGTCGGCTGAGCTTGCTTAGCAGCCCAGGGGGGGCCAGGAGCCCAAGAGTGGCCCCTGCTGGCCGCTGAAGGAAAAGGCACCCCAGAGGGGCTGGACAGGAGAGAGGGAGGGGAGAGGGGGGGCAATACCCACCGTTCAGCTGCGGGAACAGCCCTGGGTGTGTCCATTGATGCCGAACAGCTGAGCTGTGGCAGCACCCCCCCCCCCGTTCCCCGCCCCCAGCCTGGGGGATCCCGCACAGGACAGGACGGCAGTGGCACCCCCAGCTCCTACGAAAATGCAAAGAAGGCCCTCCGGCCTGGCTCAGGGGTTCAGCATCGACCTAGGAACCCGGAGGCCACGGTTCCATTCCCGGTCAGGGCACAGGCCCGGCTCAGGAGGCAGCTGATCCATGACCCTTTCATCATTGATGTTTCTCTCTCCCTCTCCCTTCCTCTCTGACATCAATAAAAACGTACTTTTAAACACGCAGAGGGATCTTTGTGTCTATTTCCATCATCGCTCTTCGTTTTTCTTCTCGGGCCTCTTGGCGGAACTCTGAGAGCCAATCGTAATTCGATGATGAAGTATCGATTCCACATCTGTGTCCGCACACGAAGGCCTGTACTCCGGGGCCCGGACACTGTCCTGTGATATCGTCTGTTCTACGTCGATATGAAGGCGGATGTCCCTCCCCCCGCCCAGGCGAGTCTTGATAAAACACTCGTGTCCGCACAAGAGGACGTCAATGTCAATGCAACTCACACCCACTACGGGTGTGGATGGCCGCTCCTCCTCCGGCCGCCAGCCCCCACACCCCGTCGGTCATGGGCCTGTTTCTTCATGTATATCTCGCGGTGGGGAGTGTCCAGGGAGCAGACTGGCGCGAGGCAGGCAGTGCCCACGGACAGACCGGAGGGAGCCGGCTGCTGCCCGCTGCCATGCGCGTGACCTCTCTCGGTGGCAGAGAGAGTGACGCTCAGCCCGGCTGGTGGGGCCCAGGGGCTGAGCATCAACCTAGGAACCAGGAGGCCATGGTTCGACTCCCGGTCAGGGCCCAGGCCCAGATCACGGGCTCCGTCCCCAGTTGGGGGCAAGCAGGAGGCAGCGGATCCATGATTCTCTCTCATCACGGATGTTTCTCTCTCTCCCTCTCCCTTCCTCTCTGAATTCAAGGAGAACATATTTTTAAAAAAAGAAAGTAACATCGAAACAGTCAAAAGCAGGAAGGAGCTCTGCCCTTGCCCTTGTTGGCTCTCAGGGAGGGATGGAGACAGGTCCCATCTCGCCTGGCATCCCCTGTGCACGAGAGAGAGAGAGAGAGAGAGAGAGAGAGAGAGAGAGAGAAACATTGATGTGCGATAGACGCATTGACTGGTTGCCTCACGTATGCACCCCAACGGGGTGGGGAGTGAACCCACAACCCAGGTATGTGCCCTTGACCGGGAATCAAACCCGAGGATTTAGTCCATCATGACTGTGAACCCGGGACCGTTCAAGGAGCTGATGTTTCTGTATCACCTGAGTCATTTAGATAATATCCTCCCCTTCCCCCCCCCCCCAAATAAAATAACAGTGCAGCCCTCAGGACAGGGGAGGGGGAGCAGCCAGCCCCGTGTGGGGGCCTGCTCTACCCAGAAGGCCTCGGGGCTCTGTCCACGGGTGCCCGGCTCCTGGGCCCTGTCTCCCCCTTCAGACGAAGGCGAAGACCCGCCAGCCAGACCCAGCGCCGCGGTCTCCGGTCCCCGTGGCTGGAGGAAACCCCCATACACAGAGCAGACTCCTCCTCCGCTTCTTTATTAAACCGTTCTGTCCGCACACGGCCCTGCAGCCGCCAAACGGGCCCCCACTGCGGCCTCCGGCGCCGATACTGCAGAGCCACGCGGAGCGGCCGGAGCCTGAGGCTCGGAGGGGCTTATGTGTGTGTGTGTGGGGGGGTCCGGGTCCGAGGGGCCTGTCCGGGGACGTGCAGCCGGGAAAGCCGGGAGCCGGCGGGAAGCAGGCCCGCTCCCCAAACATCCCCACACCCACGTCCCCGCTAACGGCCCAGAATCCACGTCACTGAAGCGGGAAGCCGTAAACACCGGCCCCCTAACACTGCGTGTGGCGCCCGGGGCGGAATCAGTGCGGCTGTCCGGGTTTAAGTTCCTGCAGGGCCCACGCCGGCCGCCCTGCTCGGATACGGATCCGTCCCCGAGAAGGCAGAGCATGGAGGCCGCTCTGGGGAGCAGGCGGATGGAGGGATGGAGGGGGCACGGGGCCTCCGCCCGGTGCCAGGAGCCACCCGCGGCGGAGGCACAGCGGAAGGTCCCCGGCTCTCTCCTCCGCGCAGCGAGCCGCGGTCAGGATCACCGCGAAGGCCCTGGGTGGGAGGGGGTGGCTGGGCAGGTGCTCCCACCTTCCTCAGGGGCTCAGGGTGGGTGGGGGGCGGCCCCTGCTGGCTCTCCGGAGCCTCTAAGCTCCATTCAGGGGCCTGGCTACTCATGTGCTGCGCCTATGGAACGTTAATGCCGGCCTCTCGCCCGCAGACGGCCGCGTTCTGTCGAAGATTAACAAAGGGGTAGAGCGGGTCTCTCGGTGGGAGGTGCCTCTCACCGGCCCGTTTATAACTGGGGGGGGGGGGTCACCCCGTTAGTTCAAGGCTGGCAAGTAATGGATGGAGCCACGCCAGGCAAGGACAACAGCCAACACAAAGGGACGGGGCACAGAAACAGCCTGTCCCCCCAGCGAGCTGCCCACCCTCCCCCCAGCGGGCTGACCCCCCCCCACAGCGGGCTGACCCCACGTTGCCCTCTGACCCTTTTTTCTTGGCAAACCGCGCTGGGAGCTGGCTCGCCAGCCGCGGTCGGTCAGGCAGGCGGGTTCTGGGGGGGAGAAGGGGACGCAGGTGAGAGCGGCTGCCGGCGTGCGACGGCGAGAACAATGAGGTGGCGGCGAGATGCTTAGGAAGCTCTCGAGGGCCACGGCCGCGTCGTCGCTCAGGCGGAGGAGCCGGGTGTGGGGGGGAGGGAGAGCTGGCAGGCAGGCGCCTGGCTTCCAGCTGCTTCCCGGGAAGGAAGAGGTGTGCGTTGCAGAAATAAAGACAGTTAGTCCTCACCGGAGGATCTTTTCCCGTGGATGAGAGAGAGGGAGAGAGAGGGAGGGGCAGAAACACGGATGTGAGAGAGACACAGGGATGGGCTGCCTCCTGCATGGGCCCTGACCGGGCCTGGGCTGGGGAGGAGCCTGCAACGGAGGTATGCACCCACGATTGGAATCGAACCCGGGACCCTTCTGTCCCCAGGCCGACGCTCTATCCACTGAGCCAAACCAGCTAGGGCTGTGTACACTTTTTAAAAAATATATTTTTATCGATTTCAGAGCAAGGGAAGGAGAAGGAGAGAGAGAAACATCCACGATGAGAGAGAATCTTTGATGGGCTGCCTCCTGCGTGCCCCCTACCTGGCATCGAGCCCAGAAACCTGGGCCTGGGCCACGACCGGGACTCGAACCGTGACCTCCTGGTTCGTGGGACGACGTCCAGCTGCTGAGCCACACGGGCCGGGCCGGCGGGCACTTTTCGGAGAGCGCTAAGCCGACCCCCACAGGCTGTGCTCTCCAGAGAGGGTCAGGGGTCAGGCTATAAACCAGGGTTGGATTCCTGGTCAAGGGCATGTACCTTGGTTGCGGGCACATCCCCAGTGAGGGGTGTGCAGGAGGCAGCTGATCAATGTATCTCTCTCATCGATGTTTCTGACCCTCTATCCCTCTCCCTTCCTCTCTGTAAAAAATCAATAAAATATGGTTGTTGTTTTTTTTTGTTTGTTTTGTTTTTAACAAGTAGCCAATTCCCAAGGTGTGGGGTGGTATCTCTTTAAGGGTGTTTCAGCAGGAAGACACTCTGGCTGTGGTGACTGTGTGGACCAATGAGTTGGGACAATGAGTTGGGCTGCTGTGGGTAGTTTACTTTCTAGTCGCTCTGTCTCCTAACCAGCCTTTAACCCTGCGTTGGTAGGTGCGAAAGGGAGAGTTAACCTGAGTGGATGGCTAAGAGGGTTCCATCCTAACTACCCACATATTGAAATATACTTTATTATTGCTTTCAATCTGTTATTTTAAAGTCTGAAACATAACCTTTTTTATAGAATAACAATGAAATCCTTATTTGTTGAGAACATGCACAGATGGAAGTCTGCAAGCTTAAAAAAAAATTGAATAGCAGTAATTGTCCTGCTTTTCCAACCATAAAACCACATTTTGGTAAGGTTTTCATATTTAAAACACACACACTCAAAATAGCTTTATGAGTTCACAAAATAACATTGTATTTTTCTCAAGGTATTAGCATGTCCTTGTACTCCAGCAGAGAGGATGGAACTTATTGGAGATTTAACATTTGCTACTTAAAAAAAAAAAATGCTTCTTTAATACTTTCACTTCAATAGTCAGAAAACAGCACAATTACACTTCGGGGTACTTAATTTTTAAAGCTGATGAGGAGTGGTTCTCTGAAACACAGCACAGCTTCGGCAATGTCTGCAGCTAATCTGAATTTGTGATAAATGGGGGCTTAATGCACAGGGATTCCCCCCCTGTGGTATCACCAACGATTAAGCAACTTCGGTTCCACAGCGGATACATGTATCGAGTCCTCAGGTTCCGAAGGGGAAGCAGATTGGGAATGGATACAGTGTGTCCCTGAGGCTGTGGGATTGGGAATGGATACAGTGTGTCCCTGAGGCTGTGGGATTGGGAATGGATACAGTGTGTCCCTCAGGCCAGGTTCCGAAGGGGAAGCAGATTGGGAATGGATACAGTGTGTCCCTGAGGCCCGGGAGGCAGCGGAAGCAAACGCAGGGGCTGAGGGCACAGAGGGAAGAAGGGCTGTCACTGGAGTGAGAGATGCAGCCCAGGGAGGAGCCGGGAGCTTCAGTCCTGAAAGGGGCGGGGAGGGGGCTGCCAGCTTTGTCAGGGTCCCTGCCCACGCCAGCCTGGAGCTGAGAGAGCAGGAAGGTGCACCCAACCCTTTCTCCCCCTCTCTGCCCCCGCTCATGCTTTCCAGTGGCCAAACCAGGAGCCGGGTGGAAGGGACCAGGCTCCAGGGGTAAGAATGTGCGTGCGGAAGGCAGAGAATGGCTCAGGGGCCCTCAGTCGCCTCCCCATCCCGAGGCCTGAGGCAGGGCGAGACCACGCAAGCACCTCTCCCCGTCCTCCAAGACCGCTACCAGAAAACGTCATTTGGGGATTTTCCCGCTTCGGAAATTAAAAAAAAAATTCCCCAAACCCTTTCTCTTCTGTGTTTCCCCCCCTCATGTTCCACGTAAAGTCTCCTTTCCGCGGACTCCCCGGTTCCACAGAAGCTGGGGTGCAGCCACCCCGTGGGCAGCTCAGGGCTGGGGGAGCTTCCGGCAGCAGCACCAGGCCCCACCCCGGAATGCCCCCGGGGTCCCTCTCGAGGCTGCCCCGGTGCCTGCACTCGTCGTTTCTCTGGTGAAAAGCAAACGCCCTTGAAGCTCAGGCTGCAGCATCTGCCGGCGGTCCTGGCGCCTGCCTGCGGTGCGGCGTGTGCGGTGTCTGCGTGCCGTCTGAGCAGAAGGCAGCGCACACACAGCGGAGGGTGAGGAAGCCCCGGGGGGAGTGGAGGCGGGACCGCGGTCCGCAGGGACGTCCTGGGGGCCCGCCGCCCCCCTGACCCTCCGCAGGGTCCCGTGGGCACGGTCGTCATGGCAGCAGCTCCAGGCCCAGGACGGCGTCCTGCACAGGACAGGCCCTCCTTAGATGATGGCTGAATCTGCCAAACCGGCTGGTCCACTCTCAGCCCGGGGGGAGGTTTGCCAACCAAAACTGGGTCCGCAGCCTCTGGTGTGTCTCCCTCCCACCCCCATGCTGCCCACAGCTCTCTCTGTTGTCCCTTCGTCAGCGTCTCTCCATTGAAGCTTCGGTGTTTGTGTCCATATAACTGCCACCCCAAAGCACACACATCATGGCGTGCTGGGAAAATTCCAGCGAGTGTTTGCAGTTTATCTGTGTGGTTTTTTCTCTCGAGAGCAGTTCTGTAGGACTGTTATGTTTTGTTTTCCTCCTTTGACCTTCATGTCATCGTCTTGAGTAACAGCTTCATCCGGCACGTCTGCCGTCACGCCCACGGCAGGCTCAGGCGCGGAGTTAGCGGTGCAGGGGCCTCTCAGCGCAGGAGACATCGGGCTCTCGCGCCGAGCACAGGCTGAGGGGACACTCCAGATCGCTCCCAGGAGGACGAGAGGCGTTCTGAATACACAGAACAAGGTTTCCTCTTTTGGAGAATTAAAGGGTTTCCCAAAGCCAGGCCTTCACTCAGAAGCAACCCTGCATTTTCCTGTTTTTAATAAAAGTGCCCCACCACCAAGTTAATTTTAGAGCATGCTTTGAACGCTTTAACGGCAAAAAAAAAAAAATGTGGGGCCCTAACCCGTTTGGCTCGGTGGATAGAGCATCGGCCTGTGGACGGAAGGGTCCCAGGTCCGATTCCGGTCAAGGGCATGGACCTTGGTTGCGGGTACATCCCCAGTGGGAGGCGTGCAGGAGCTAGCTGATGGATGTTTCTAACTCTCTTTCCCCCTCCCTTCCACTCTGTAAAAAATCATTGAAATACGTTTTTTAAAATGTTGTATGACAATGAAGCTGAGTGGAAAAAGCATACCTTCGGGAGCACGGAGGTGTGGGTGAGAGTTAAATGATTTCATACTTTGCACAACTTAGAATCTCTCTCCGATGTCACCAGCTAGACCCAGGCTCTAATTTACAATGACCTTGGCCCTTGGAATCCCAAATTGAACTCTTCCGAACAGCCCGGCTCTCCCCCTGCCTCATGAGCAGATGAGCGAAAATCCAGGGGATGGCACTGTCTGGGGCTTTGAACGGAGACTAAAGGGATGAATGCCGTTTGATGCGCACGGACATTAGAGAGTCCGTTTTGAGTTAATAAAAGAACGAGTTTGCTTCATCTCCTGGGACAAAATATTCCCCCTTTCCCGAGCATGTTCCCTCACTCCCACAATAGGGACGCTGGCTCCTTCCCTGGGGCTGGGGCCTGGGGGGGGCTTCTGTGAACAGAGGTCACCCCCGCTTCTATCGGCAATGCATGGGGGGGCCTCTGACCTCCCCAGACACAGGCTGCACTGAGACCGCAGGAGGGTGTCTTTATTTGCGATCTCGTCGCTCCCGGAGTCTCTCTCCCGCACGAGGAGCGCCAGGCGGGTGGCTCTATTGCACCCCCACCCTCCGAGCCGGAAGCCTTCGCCGGGCAAACCCCTTTCTCACATTGTCATTTGTTTCCATTAACTGATGAATCATGAGAAATGAAATAACATTTTTGCCTTTCTAGAGACGAGAGAGAAAGAGAGAGAGAGAGAGAGAGAGAGAGAGAGAGAGAGAGAGAGAATCAATTCAAACAAACAAAAAAAGCTCTCTCATTGTTTTTACAAAGTAAAGAACCCCTTTGGGATAGGACGCTACTATGTTGCAATTCCTTAGTTACTGATATTTGACTGGTTCTACCACCGGAAGTGCATTCAGACTTGGAAGCTAACCCTTAGGTGACAGCGACAGCGATGTGGCGAGTGTCTGACTCATGTGTAGCTGAGGTCTGGATGCTGCGGGCAGACCCGGACACACACACACACACACACACACACACACACACGCATGCCTGTAGCTCTGGGGACTGCAGGTGCCTTCAGGGGGGACACCCGCAGTGGCCTGTGCGAGCAGGACTAGAGCAGACGTGCGCTCCTGCCTGCCCGGTGCCCCTTCTCTGCTGCCCCTCGGGGGGACTCCCCGCGTCTGGACGGGGTGCAGCCAAACACCAGACCCCCGTCCGGAGGAACAGCCTGGACCCACGCCCGGGGGCAGGGCCTTCTCGGAGAGGGACGGGAGCCTCAGGAAGAACCTCTCTAAGAGCTTTGTACTTTCAAACCTCGCCGAAGGACATTTCTTATTAATCTTTAGAGAGAGTGGAAGGGAGGGAGAGACACACAGGGAGACACATTGATTGGATGCCTCCTGCACATACCACAACGGGGCCAAGGACTGAGCCTGCAAACCAGGCATGTCCCCTTGACTGAAATCGAACCCAGGACCCTTCCTTCCATCCAGGGGCTGACGCTCTATCCACTGAGCCACATCGGCTAGAGCCACCCTGAAACTTTTGCTGCAAACACTGAGGGGAAAAAAGCTCCTGTTTCCTCGCGAGGAGTCAGCTGGCAGTGGCTTCTGGGAGCCGTCCTGTGGGAACAACGCTCCTGACAAGAAAGCCAGAGCGGGACTCGGAGCCTGTAACCTCAGCGGGGGCTCGGCCAGTGCGGTCCTCAGAGGCCTCCGAGCCGGGCCGGCCACCTGCAGCTGCAGGAACCCCGAGCCAACGTGTCACACTGAGGCGAGCACCTGCCTGCAGGGGTCTAAGGGCGTTCCTCCTGGCGCCCCTCCTGTCGCTGGCACCCCGTACAGGAGAGCACACGCCCTCACGCTCAGCCGGCGTCTGTCACTGTGCGAACACCTCCCAGCGGAGCAGCGATGAGGCGTGCCAAGGCCGTGGCGACCTGAAACGTGGTGGCTGGAGCCGCCCCTCGGGGAGGAAAGCGGAGACCGGGGACCTCAGGGTGCCCACCAGACACCCCCCGAATGAGAGCACGTGCGAGTCTGGGCGGCCAGGAGGGAGCTGGGCCACGGGCCCCGGAGGACACGCCAGCAGGCTCTCCCAAGGGCCAGGGGTGGTGGTGGGGGGCGCTCTGCGCATGGCTCAATCCCCAGCACAGAGTCACCTGCGGGTCAGTTAGGTGTGCGGGTCCCTAGGGGCGCAGCTGCTGCCGCTGAGACCGGGGAAGAAGGACGAGGCAGAGGTGGGGAGGCGGGAAGAAGACCGAGTCCAGCCAGTTCACCTGCCTGCAGGACGTGGAAGCAGAGCCCGGAAGGACGGACGGAAGGATGGGTCCGGCTGCAGCGAGGCCGAGACTGGAACGGGGGGTGAAGCACACGGGCACCCACATGGCAGTTCGGGCGTGGGACTGCCCTCCGGAGCCCCGCCGGAAGGCCAGAGGAGCGCTGGCCACCGTGTCTCCCCCCCCCCCCCCCCGCCCCCAGCCCGGCCTGCAGGGGCTCCGGGAAGCCGGCCGTCCCCAGCCGGGGCAGCGCTGTGACTGCCGCACAGACAGGCCGGGCCCGAGAGCGTGCGCCCCGCCCCCGGTGTCTCTCCGGGGCCGGGGTGACAGGTGCACGCAGCCTCATTATTGAGCCTTCACCTCCGAAATTAGCTCAGGCTCTCACAGGAGGTGTCAGCCGGCAGCAGCTTGCTTTCAAAGAGAAGAGTGGGAAAATGTTTTCCTGTCGTTTTAACTAAAATTCCTGCCGGCGCCCCGCCCCTTCCCTTTGTCCTGGCAGAGCCCAGGGACTGCTGCAGCCCCTGAAGGGAGCTGGGGTCAGAAATACCCCCACTATCTCCCCCCCACCTCCCCACCTTACCCCCAAGGAGCTCTTCAGAGACCCGTCAGTGTGGCCAAGTGACAAAAGAGCCGGAGAGCCGGAAGGCACGGCTGTTGGGGGGCGGGCCTCCGGGCTGGGGGGAGAGGGTTCCCTGGGGGGAGGCAGAGGCAGTGCCCACCTCTTCCCAGGTCCCCAGGCTCTCCTCTGGCCGCCGCCAGGTGCATGGCTGCTCTGGCTCCGCTGGGCACGCAGGTTCAAGGTCACCCAGCCGTGACCAGAGCGCCAGGCGCCCAGGTGGGCAGTATCCCAAGCCGCCTCTGGACCTGCCTCTTAGGCCTCCGCCCACTTAACTGCCTGCGTTCACCCGTCCAGGCCTCTTCCCAGGCTGCCTCTTCCCTCTCCGCAGCTCCCCTCCCCTTCCTCTCAGCAAAGCTGGATCTTTACATTCAGGTGTGTGGCTGTGTGTGTGTGTGTGTGTGCGTGTGCGCGTGTTAGTGTGGGTGTGTGTGTGTGAGAGAGAGAGAGACAGAGTGTGTGTGTGTGTGTAAAGTTCCAAGTCAACGCCTGACGCGAAAATTCATTGAGGGTCAAAATGACTGTTGAAAAGGCGCCCATAAATCACAAGATCTTGGATCTGCACTAAGGGCAAGGATGCGCAGGCGCCGTGGGTGAGCCTCGCTCTGAAAGTGCACAGGAAATAAAAAGTGAGGGTGCCAAGGATGCACTTTTACCCCAAGAGAACACGGTGTCCAGGAAAAGTCTGATGCCGGAGCGCTGGTTCCTGCCTGGAGCCCTGAACTGCAGGAGGCATCGGGCGCGGCCTCTGCTCGGCTCACCGCCGCGCCCCCCGCGCCCTCCGCGTCCGCCCCAGGCCCGGCCTGGCCCTGCCCTGCCCGAGGCTCCAGCCTGAACAGAAGGAAGGAACTGGCGAAGGAAGGAACGCGCGCTGACCTCTGTGGCCCGGAGCAGGCTCTTCCGGTGGCGGACAAGGGCGGCGGCGGGTCCAGGGGCCAGCCTCCGTGCCCACGGGCCAGGGAAGGTGAGCGGGAGACCCGGGCCTCGAGTCCCGGCCCAGCCGGCTCCGGGCGGCGGCACGTGCACCTCCGAGGCCGCCGCGCGCGCCCCGCCCCGCCCGCCGCGCAGGCACGCGCCCTGCAGCCGGCAGCCCGACCAGCCCACAGCCTGCTGCCCCTCGCGCCCGCGCCCGCTGGGGGGCGCCCCCCGCTCACCCCTCGCGCCTGCACTGCGGGCGCCGCAGGTCCCCGGCGATTGCACTCCCTCCTCCGGACACGCGCCTCCTACCTGCGGCCGGACGGGAGCGGGAGGCGGGCGGACGGGCTGAGGGAGTTGGACGAGACCTCGGTGGCAGAAGGCGGCGGGCGAGGGAGCGGGCTGCCGCGGAGGACGGCTCGGGGGCGCGCGCGCGCTCCCGGCCCCGCTCCCTCCACCGTCTCGGAGCCAGAGCCCAGCCCGCCGCCGCGCCGCCCGCCCGGCCCAGCCTAATAACAACGGCGCCCCGGGTCAGGTGGCCGCGCGCGGACCGCGCCGCCATTGGCCCGGCAGAGAGCGCGGCGCGCCCGGATTGGCCGGGGGGCGGGGCCTCAGCCGGCCGGGGGCGGGGCCTCGGGGAGGCGGGCGGGGCGGCGGAGGGGGCGGGGCCAGGCCGCGGTCCGCGCCTTTGTGCCGGGCGCGCGCTCTCCGCCGCTCCGGCTGCAGCGCGGCCGCATCGGTAATTCAGAGCGGCGGTGGCGGCGGGTGCGGGCAGGAGGCGGCGGCGGGAGCAGCGGGGACCGGGCGGCAGCGGCTATGCATCCCAGTGCGGCCGGGCAGCCGCGGCTCCCCTGAGGCCCCGGCGGGGCTCCGGGAGGGAGCAGCGCGCAGCGGGGCACGGCCGCTCGGGAGCGCCAGGGACAGCGGGAGCGTCCGGAGCGGCTCCGGCGGAGCTGCGCGCGGGGCTGAGGAAGGGGCTCCGGAGCGGGGCTGGGGCTGGGCGGGGGGGCGGCTGGCGCGGGCGGCCCCCGGGGCGGGGGGCGGGGTGGGCGCCGCCGCCGCGATGCCGGGTGTCGCGGAGCTGCTGCTGCTGCTGCTCGGGGCGGTGTGGCTGGCGGGCCCGGCCCGGGGGCAGAACGAGACGGAGCCCATCGTGCTGGAGGGCAAGTGCCTGGTGGTGTGCGACTCCAACCCCACGTCCGACCCCACGGGCACGGCGCTGGGCATCTCGGTGCGCTCGGGCAGCGCCAAGGTGGCCTTCTCCGCCATCCGAAGCACCAACCACGAGCCCTCCGAGATGAGCAACCGCACCATGATCATCTACTTCGACCAGGTGAGCGCTGCGCGCGGGCTGGGCTGGCGGGGGGTGGGAGGGAGGCTGCGGGCAGGTGCCCACGGTCCCCAAGGTCTCTGCGGAAGCGCTGGCAGAGCTGGCACTGACCCTGCCCGCTCCCCTCCGCCCCCATGTCTTATAGGTACTAGTGAACATCGGGAACAACTTCGATTCGGAACGCAGCACGTTCATCGCCCCGCGCAAGGGGATCTACAGTTTTAACTTCCACGTGGTCAAAGTCTACAACAGACAGACCATCCAGGTCAGCCGCCGCCTCTGGGCCCGGCCCGGCCCGGGGAGGGGCCGCTGGCCGCGGGAGTGAGCGGCCGGTGGGAGCGGGAGACGGAGCAGCAGCAGCTGCACGGCCCGGCCGGGGAGTAGCGGGGCCTCTTGCTTCGGTGGCTGGGCCGCCCTTGGCTTCCCCTGCCTTCGGCTCTTGGAACCCAATCCCCTCCCCAAAGACAGAGGTCCCTTCGCGCTTCCCTCGGAGGCTGCGGGGGTTTCCGCGCTGTAGCCTCACACCCGCTTCCATCAGATTCCCCTAACCCCACCCTTCAGCACCACGGACAGCGGCCCGGCCCCTGGTTCCTGCCCGGAGCCTGCAGGACGCCCCTGACCTAGCCCCGCGCCCAGCGCTCAGGTGGGCTCCGGCGGTCCTGTGCCGACCGGCTCCGGGTCTGCGGACCAGCGGCGCAGCCCGAGCCGGTGAGGGGTGGAGAGGGACGGGAAGGGGCCCTCATGCCGCTCCCTCCCGGCTCCAGTCTGGTCCCAGCCCGCTCTCGCTGCTCCCGGGGCTCGCGAAGGTGTCCAGGTTTCCTTCGGGGCGAGGCGGCGGTGGAGTGCGCGGCTGGGAAGAGGGGGGCGCGCGGGGCCCGTTCGCTGCCGAGGCCGCCGCAAGGGCAAAACCGGGCGGCAGGTGCGGGGAGCGGCCGGAGCGGGACAGGAAAGGAGCCTGGGTTTTGGGGATGGAGCGCGGACCGCAGCTCTGCGCGAGGTTTCTCTTTAGTCCAAAGCCTCGACCGGCTCCTCCGTGTCCGGCCAGGCAGCTAGGAGCTGGAGCAGCCAGGGTTTTTTGTGCGTTTGTTTTCCCAGAAGCACCAAGCGCGGGGTGGTCCGCGTTTCCATTTGAGCCTTGGGGGTGGGGTTGAGGGGGGAGGGGACTAAGGTGTCAGGGCGCTTGAGCCACCTATGGATCCCTCAAATTGGATTTTAAAAAAAAAAGCGCCCTCAGGATGCGATGGGCGGATGAAGGTGACTCCGGTGAGGGGCAGTCCCATCCTCTCATCTAGGTGGGCGCCTTTTGTCCCCTCTGACCCTGGGCAGTAACCGGCAATGCCCCTTTTCTACCCCCACACCCCCCCCCCTTCCAGGCCTTTAAGGCCGTTAGCTCAGCGCGCAGGTCCTGTCTCCACTGCCGCTTCGGTACCATCTTGGCTTCTCTCTCTCTCCCCCCCGCAGGTGAGCCTTATGTTGAACGGGTGGCCGGTGATTTCGGCTTTTGCCGGCGACCAGGACGTGACCCGCGAGGCCGCCAGCAACGGGGTCCTGATCCAGATGGAGAAAGGCGACCGGGCCTACCTCAAGCTGGAGCGGGGCAACCTGATGGGCGGCTGGAAGTACTCGACCTTCTCCGGGTTCCTCGTGTTCCCCCTCTGACCGCCTCCTCGCCTCCGGAACCAGAGGCCGGGAGCGGCCGAGGCAGGAGGGGGGGGGGTGGCGAGCAGGCGGCTGACAATGGGAAGGACTGGAAACGGACCCCCCGCGCCCCGCGTAACGCAACTGTTTCCTGTGTGTTAAGCGCGCGGGCGGCCCGCGGAGGCGGCGGCGGACGGCTGTGTCCGGTTACTCATTCGGGGAAGTAGATCCCAGTTAGCTCCGCGCACCCCCCTTTCCAGAAATAAGCTGCCCCCCCACACACACCCTCACTTCCCGCTGCAGTCGCGGAGGAAGAGAGACCGCCTCGTCACCGGTCCTCACCCCCTGCCCCCGCTCCCCCGAGTCCCAGAAAAGAAACTGTATTTCCCTTAGAAGTGGAAACGCCCCCCCTCCTGGGTCCCCCCCCCCCGCTGACATCCGATCCGCCCCTCCCCCGTGTTAGGCGGCAGGGGGGGAGTCTGTATTTTTCATTTTGTGATGGAGGAGGCGGCTTTTCACTTGGAGAGCGCTGCTCTGCCGAAAACACACTCGAGAGTCCATTAGCGGCAGATACTTGTCCGCGGCTGCTGCTTAGCGGAGGGAGGACTCGCCCGAGTGGTGACTGGTTTAAAAATATATAAATATAAATATATATATCATTTGTACACGGAGGACTGCCCAGTGGACGCTGGCTGTAGTGTTTCCGTAATTTCTATGTCCCCCCCATTCGGAGTGATCGTGAACCCCAAGGCTGCTTGATATTCTGACGCTTTGTCGAACCCCGAACCCCGTGTTCTGTGGCTCCACTCACCTCCGCCCGGAGGTTCCCCGGGGCCCCTCCTCGTCCGCCCCCTGTACCATACGTGTGAATAGCCAAGAGTTACATCTGCTTCCATCTATCCAATAAAGTTGAAGTGGGACTTTTATTTTTTCTGACACCGCTTCCTAGACGCTGCGTCTCCCCCAGCGGCGAGGTGTGAGGGTCGGGGTGCAGAAGGGCGAGGCTCCGAGCGCCTGGGAGACGGGCCAGCCTGCGGCCCTGGAACCAGGCGGGCGACCGCGCACAGCCGCCCCGCACCAGGCCCGGGGCTTGTCCCGCACAAGCCTGTGTCTCCTGCTTTGGCGCAAACCTTAAAGGTTTGGCCGAAATCTTACCGGGAAACAAAGTTGGGATTTTCCGAAGTCCCCGCGCGCCAGGAAGGATGTGAACCGCCGGAGCTGGGACTGGCTGCTTGGGAGCGCGCTGCCCACGCCTCTGCCCGGCGCCCCCGCCTGCGCTCCGGGCGCCCCCGCCGCCTCCCGCGCCGCCGTGCTCAGGCCAGGGCCTGCCCTCCGCACCGCCTGGCACCGGGACTGGCGCGCCACGGGCCTTTGGACAGAGAAGTTCCTGTAGGAGTGCCAATTGTGCGAACATAATGTGAAAGCAAAACTGAAATAAATAAACGACGTCGTTCTAAAGCTGGAAGTCTGGCCCCGTGGCTTTGGCCGTGGGGAAAGCGGGTGGGTGGCGGGCGGGCGGCTCCGGGCCTCCGGGCAGAGGGAGCCCAGGTCCGGATGGCCCCCTCCGGCTCTGGTCCTTTTACAGGTTGTTTTGTTTTTGTTTTTCCTCCGGCCCGGGATCGGGGATGGATTTAGTTAGCTCCTGGAGGCTGGGAAGAAGGGGGGATTATAGTTAATAAGCGACGCATCTCAGGATTGAGAGATTGGCCGGGCGCAAGCGGCCTTCCCGGAGTCTCCTCCGCCGCGGCAGTCAGGGCGCATCCCCCGCGGGCGTTCAGCCGCCCCAGCGCCCCAGCCCGGGAGGCAGGTGGGGAGGGGGTGGGGAAGGACCCGGGAAGTGAGCCGGGACAGGAGTGCTTTTCTCTCCCGCCTCGCCGTTCCCTCCCCGCAGGCCAGCCCCGAGGGAAGCGGAGGTGAGGTGGAGCAGGAACCGGAGGACTTAATGTTTAAAAGGCGCCACTGGATTCTTTTCAAACGGAGGCGCTCACAAGGGTTCTCCCCGAATTCCTGGGTTGGGGGAGAGGTCATCAGCGGAACCAGTTGACCCAGACCCAACCCCCCCGCTTTGCCCCCCCCCCGCCCCCGCCAAGCCAGGTTCCCTCAGGCTGCGCCCCAGGTACTCCCTGGGGGTGGAGGGGGGCAGCAGCCACCGCCCAGGAAGCTGCGCCCAGATGCGCTTGGAGCTCAGTGGGTGCCTGTGGGTGGTCACCCCTCTTCCTGAGGAGGGAACCTCCAGGCAGGTGACTCTGGCAAGCCCCCTCTTGGGGCCCAGTTTGCCCATGGGTCTAAAGACAGAGAGGGGCTAAATTCCCCAGAGTCCCCCCCTGTTCCAGGCCCCGCTGGCCTCTGTTTCCTGCCCGGGGTTAGCGAGTCCTGGCTGCAGCCCACGCTGACCTGGCTCCCAAGGGCCGGCGCCCGGAGGCCGGGCCTGGGCCGGGCCTGGGCGGAGACCTGAGGCTGGGGAGGGGCCTGAGAGGCGGGGAGGCCTGGTAGCCAGGCCCTCACGCCCACTGCGAGCCCTGCCTGCGGCCCGGGTGCTGCGCTGGGTGAGGCGCTGGGACAGAGGGGAGCATGTCCTGGGTCCGGCTGCTTCCCCGGGCCCCTGACCTGGCAGGAGCCCCTCCTCAGTGTGTCCCAGTCACTGCTGCCTGTGAGCCCTTCCCTCTGCCATTCAGCGGAGGCCGCCCCCCCCCCCCAATCCTGGTGCCCCTGCCCCCGCTGTCTCTCTGCTTCTCCCTGAAGTACAGTCTCTCTCCTCTGCTTTGCAAAACCCTAGTCTTTCTGGGAATGTAAGCAGCTCACTGACAGGCTGCCTCCTGGGGAAGCGATCCTGTCCATCCCACGCCGGAGTCCACCGCCCAGCGCTCCCCCCAGGCCCTCACGGCCCGGCCCCTCCCCCCAGGCCCTCACCGCCCAGCCCTCCCCCCAGGCCCTCACCGTCCAGCCCTCCCCCCAGGCCCTCACCGCCCCGCCCCTCCCACCAGGCCCTCACCGCCCAGCCCTCCCCCCAGGCCCTCACCGCCCCGCCCCTCCCCCCAGGCCCTCACCGCCCCGCCCCTCCCCCCAGGCCCTCACTGCCCAGCCCTCCCCCCAGGCCCTCACCGCCCAGCCCTCCCCCCAGGCCCTCACCGCCCAGCCACTCCCCCCAGGCCCTCACCGCCCAGCCACTCCCACCAGGCCCTCACCGCCCAGCCCTCCCCCCAGGCCCTCACCGCCCGGCCCCTCCCACCAGGCCCTCACCGCCCGGCCCCTCCCACCAGGCCCTCACCGCCCAGCGCTCCCACCAGGCCCTCACCGCCCAGCCCTCCCCCCAGGCCCTGCGGGGTGATGGGGGGCAGCTGCCCTCACCAGAAGTGCTCAGAAGGATGAGCTGCCCTCCTGCCCCGAGGGCTTGGAGAATGTGGGGTTCTCCACCCCAAATCTGCCTCAGCTTCAGGTCTGAGCCTCCCATTAGCCTGGAGGGGTGGTCCTTAGGCACTTGGGGTTAGCAGCTGGGCCCGCCCTCAGGTGGGACTCCCTGGTGTGCTGGGGGTTGAGAGGGAGCAAGAGAAAGGGCCTCGGGCCTCCGGAGACCGCCGGCCCCAACCAGAATGGAGCCTTTGGGGTTCCAGGAGCACCCCCTCATCTGCCTCACCCTGTCTGAACACTCCTCCCTGCCGAGGTCACCTGGCTCCTTCTCTTCCTGCTGCCTTCCTCACCCATTCCCCGCCCACTCCCCTCCCCCGCCCATTCCCCGCCCACTCCCCATTCCCCGCCCACTCCCCTTCCCCGCCCACTCCCCGCCCACTCCCCTTCCCCGCCCACTCCCCTTCCCCGCCCCTTCCCCGCCCACTCCCCTTCCCCGCCCACTCCCCTTCCCCGCCCATTCCCCGCCCACTCCCCATTCCCCGCCCACTCCCCTCCCCCGCCCATTCCCCGCCCACTCCCCATTCCCCGCCCACTCCCCTTCCCCGCCCACTCCCCGCCCACTCCCCATTCCCCGCCCACTCCCCTTCCCCGCCCCTTCCCCGCCCACTCCCCTTCCCCGCCCACTCCCCTTCCCCGCCCACCTCCCAGCTTGGCCTTGGTCCAGTCCTTGTTGGCTTTCAACAAAAGAGCCAACACTTCACCTACTCCGGGGAGGCCGCTGGGAGGGAAAGCCGGGTGCACCTGCTCTGAGCCAATTCCTGGGGGGCGGAGGGGTCCCTGGGGCAATGACAAAGGTCCCCGACGGCTGCCCACGGTTCCTCATGGAAGAAACAAGCTCGCTTTCTTGGGGCCTCAGTTTGCCCACCTTTCAAATGGGACAGTAAGGCCTTCACAGCAGGTGCTTGGGAAGACGGCGCTAAAGGGCATAAACAATGCTCAGCCCTGCCTGGCACACAGGAGGTGCTGGGCGAAGGGCGCACAGGAGGTGCTGGGCGAAGGGCACACAGGAGGTGCTGGGCGAAGGGCGCACAGGATGTGCTGGGCGAAGGGCACACAGTAGGTGCTGGGCGAAGGGTGCACAGTAGGTGCCGGGTGAAGGGCGCACAGTAGGTACCAGGTGAAAGGCAGCAGCAAGCAGGAGCAAATCACACTGCCCGGGCACAGGCCACAGGGGCCCTGGAACAGGTGGGAACACTGAGCCGGCTGGAGCGACGGAGCCAGCGGGGAGGGGGAGAGGGGTCACACACACCCGCTCCAGTTAGTCAGGAGAAAAGGTGTTTCACGCCGGGACTGCCTGCCGTCTGCCCGCGGCCCCTGTGGAAGAATACCCCTCGTCTGCGGGTCCGCACGCTCCCCGCAGGGCATGGCAGGACGGCACAGCTCCTCCCGCTCAGCCAGCGCCTCCCACGCAGGGCGCGGAGCAGGTGTCGGTGATGGCGTCATGGTGAAGCCACACTGTGCCTGGCAGGGCCGCAGGGCGGGGAGCCAGCCGGTGCCCCCCCCCCCCTCAGGAACTTCCTGCCCAGCCTCCCCATCGCCGACAGGAGCGCCCACAGGAGGCGCCCCAGACCCCGCCCAGGCCCGGAACCCTCCCCACCCACCTGCTCTGGCTCTCCCCTCCTCCCGCCTCCCTCTGGGCCAGCCTGCCCGCAGGAGGCCCCGTTCTGACCCTGAGGGGAGTGAGCAGAGGCAGCGAGGAAGAAGCTGGTGGTGCCAACTGGCTGGTGCCAGCAGACTGGCAAGAAGCACTCAGCGGCCACAGGACAGCGGGGCCCGCAGGAGCTGGGATGTGCCCCCAGACCTGGACCCGTGGCTGGAGCGGTGCGGCCCCTGGTCTGCGTTCCAGTGCAGTCACCGCCTCCGAGGTGCCCTGACAGTGCCGGCTCTGCCGCGGACCGCGGAGGCGGAGCGGCAGAGGGAAACGCAGGGTCCCCGGGTCCCCTTCCTCCCCGGCCCAGCGTCCCCCGGGGTGCAGCCCCGGGAGCTCCCTCCACCGCCCGGCTCCCCAGCAGCGACCCCTTCCGGGGAGGCCCAGCGCCTCCCGGTTCAGAAGGCCCTCTGACTGTCAGGGACACAGCCCGCCCCGGGAGCCGCGAGGTCGAGGCCGGGCTGGGCAGTTGGTCTCCCCTGGCCCCACGGACGGCTCTTTGGCTGGTTCGCGTCTGCCGTTAAAATCGCTCAGTTCAGCGAAGCACGCCCAAGTGGGAAAACTGGGGTGAGCGGGAATGACTGGGCTTTTCCACCGAAGCTGTTCTGCAGACAACGAGCAGAAGCGAGAGAACGGGAGGAAGGGACTGGCCTGGGCCGGGGCGGCGGTGCCGGCCGCTGGACGCCCTTCCTGGGACCGGCCTGCGGGGAGCAGAGCTGGGCGGTGAGGCGGGCGGGGCAGAGCCTGGCCTGCAGGGTCCCGGTCTCCGCGGTGGGAGGAGGCGGCATCGGGGCAGGCATGGCGGCCACGGCGGCTCCTGTGAGACCCCCTGCGCCCGTGTCCTGCGGACGGCGGACAGCAGGTCTGAGGCCGGGCCGGCTCGGAGCTGCAGGGATGCACCTGGGCCCGGGTGTGGAGGTCGGTCAGAGCCCTGAGCCGAGAAGAGCCGCCGAGGGGAAGCTCCAGGAAGAGCTGCCGCACCCTGTCCGTGTGTGTGTGTGTGTGTGTGTGTGTGTGTGAGAGTGTGTGTGTGTCCGTGTGTGTCCGTGTGTGTCCGTGTGTCCGTGTGTGTGTGTGTGAGTGTGTGTGTGTCCGTGTGTGTCCATGTGTGTCCGTGTGTGTGTGTGTGAGTGTGTGTGTGTGTGTGTGAGTGTGTGTGTCCGTGTGTGTGTGTGTGTGTGTGAGTGTGTCCGTGTGTGTGTGTGTGTGTGTGTGTGAGTGTGTGTGTGTGTGTGTCCTCTTGTCTCATCATTTGGCTTCTGATCCGGAAAGGGGTGGGTTATGGTGGGGTGGGGGCGGGGTGGGGTGGGGTGGGGGCGGGGGAGAGGACAGGGAGAGGCCTGGGGCACAGTTATGGTGCTCCCCTCGCCCCCACCCCAACACACACACACACACACACACACACACACACGCACACACGCCTGTCGGCCCTGACACTTTGATTGCACCTAATTTCTTCCTTCCCGCAGCCTCCCCGGGAAGAGTTACGAGCTGGCTCCCCCGGCAGGCACCGGGAGGACGGGATTGGCGAGGGCATAAAAGCCAGGCGAGGGGAGGGAGCAAAGGCCGCCGTGTTTATCCCCAGCCGGACCCGGAGCGAGACGGGCAGCAGCCAAGAGCTTTAAAAATAGAGCCTCGTCCCTGTTCAGACTAAAGCCGCCCTCCTGGGCCCGCGCACTTGAGCCCACCGAGGCAGAGACGGCCCTGAGCCCCAGGAGGAGGCGGGGGCAGCGGGCGAGCTGGGAGGGGCCGCGGCGGGCCTCGGGGCTGGGGCTTCGTCCTGGAGTGACCACCGCGCTCCCTGCCTCTGAGGAGAGACCCCTGGGGCCTCGAACGTAGACAGCAGTCTCTGGGGACAGCGAGGGCCGGGGGACCCCAGAGCAGACCAGAACTCCTGCACACACACAACACGGCTCCTGCCTCAGGACAGCGCTCAGAGGACACAGTTCTCCTGTCTACGTGGTGGCAGGGCCATGAGGATGAGGATGATGGGGATGGTGCTCCCGGAGGGACTGGGCCTGGGGGGGGGGGCTGGGCAGGCAGGAGGAAATTCTGTCAGCGCCACGGAGGGGGGAGGCACCAAACCCAGGAGGAAGCTGAGGGCTTCAGGGAGGAGGTGGCTTCGTTGCATTTTTAGTAGACTTTATTTATTTTATTTTTTCAGAGCAGTTTTAGGTTCATAGGAAAGTTGAGGAGATTGTACAGAGAGGGGCTGGTTCGTGAATCTTTTTCTCTCTTGTTCTTCTCATGGTATTAGGAAAGAGCCATTCTTTTCTTTCTTTTTTAAAAAATATATATTAATTTCAGAGAGGGAGGGAGAGGGAGAGAGAGAGAGAAACATCAATGACGAGAGAGAGCCATTGATTGGCGGACTCCTGCAGGCCCCCTACTGGGGACTGAGATGGAGCCTGCAACCTGGACACGGGCCCTGACCATGAATGGACCCTGACCTCCTGGTCCATAGGTTGACGCTCAACCCCTGCGCCACACCGGCCGGGCGGAAAGTGTCAGCCTTACAGATTGTGGAGGGGTAAGGATTGGAGAGGTGGCGACGGCTAAACAGAGCTGCGGATAAAGACTGGGAGCTGATCCCTACATCGGTCTTATGTCAGCCCCTCCCCTTTCCCCGGCCTCGGCCCCGCCCCGGCCCTGGGCACGGCGGAAAGGCTCCTTTCCCTTGGGCTGAGCTCTCCAGGGACACGGAGGATAAATGCCAAGACAAACAGGAAAGTGTTTTAGATGAAAAAACGCCGTAAAATAAATTCAAGGTGTTATTATTTTAAGGTGCAAAAATCAGGGCGTATAAAACCAGGCATAAAACTGTCCGGGTGGATGTATTCTCATTCCAGAGAAAATGGACGGCGGTACCTCAGGCCTGACTTCCGCTCAGCGGCGGTCCCCGGAGGCCGGAGCCCGAGGTGCCCTTAGAGAGAGCGGGCCCGGCCCCTCCCCGTGGAGAGGGTGAGGCCCAGAGAGGGAAGCCACTGGCCCAGGGTCACACAGCAGGTTGGGGCGGGGACCGGCGGTCCCCAGGGCTTTTTCTCTATCTTCCGCTTCCTCTTCCTGGGGATGGCAGGACCCACAACCCGCTGCCATCTCTAAGTCAGTGATGGGGACCTCGGGCGTCCAGGCCCAGGGGACCCGCAAGGAAATTTCTGACCTCCACTCGGCAGCACGGGTCCGGCTTGACCCCCCCGCTGCTGGTGACCCCCCCCCCCCCCCCGCTGAGCTGGCTCCTGGACCACGTGGCGTGGCCTGGCGTGGCGTGGTGTGGTCGGAGGGCAGAAGTAATTGCAATCTATCGAGGTTTGGTATTGTAATAAAAACAGGGGCCATTACAGCCGCCGTTTGTGTCATTAGTATTTAGTGGCGGTGCGCCGCGGCTGCTTTAGTGCTCGTAAAGCTGCCGGGCCTGCAGATCTGTCACGGCGCTGATATAAATTTAAAGGGCCGGGAATCCATAAGTCATAAAAACTAGATAGTAAATAGCAGCCGGGCGGGGTGGACAGGGGCCGCTGCATTAGGCATGCAAATGCTTATGGATTTGCATGTCTTGCACCGGCATTAGCATAACAAGAGGCACATTTACATTAGAGGGGCTTTAAGGGGGGGGGGGGCATGGGTGCAGGACCCAAAGGCAAGCGGAGTCCTATCCCATTTCTTCTTTCTTTCTTTTCTTTTTATTGCCTAAAGTTTGACATATGTCCCCTTTTTCCCGACTGACCCCCACCCCAGCCAGTCCCACCCCGGGAAGCCCCCACCGCCCCAGTGTCTGTGTCCGTTGGTCATGCTAACGTGCATACACACAAGTCCTTTGGTTAATCTCTAACCCCCTCTCCTGCCATGTGACCCTGGATCCAGTTTTCATATCCCCTTTCTCCTGTGCGTGTGCTTCCGTTCATGGGTGCGCAGCTGTGACAGTGCAGGCATGTGCCGAGGGGCATTGCCCTAGCGTGCTCACCTCTGTGCCTGTGGTCTCTCTTCTCAGGAACACACATCAGCATGTGTGTCCGTGTGTGTGCACACACCTTTGTGTGAGTGTATATGGGTGTGTTTGTGTGTGTGTGAGTGTGTGTGTGTGTGTGTGAGTGTGTGTGTGTGCACACACCTTTGTGTAAGTGTATATGTGTGTGTGTGTGTAAGTGTGTACGGGGCTCCTGTCTGTGAACACTTGTTCCAGTGTGTACACGTGCATCCACGTGAACCTGTGTGAGTGTGGGTGCGTCTGTACACGCCTGTGTGTACATGTGCATTTCGTGTAATCACATCTGGAAACGCCGAGGGGTGCCCGGCAGGTGGGGGCAGGGGGCAGGCTGGGCGCTGACACTGTCATTCTCCTCCTTGGATGCCAGAGCCTCTAACCCCCACCGCCCCGGGGCGGCAGCAGCCGGAGCTGCCAGTGGGGCCATAAATCCCTTTTATGTCGCCCGAGGCCGTAGTCGGGGGCCTTGGCCTTGGCCTTGGCCTGGCTGTCTAGGCGAGGCTGGAGCCTGCAAGAAGGTGGGCAGGAGCTAATGGCCCCAGCCACAGGGCAGGGCCATCAGGTTTCCCCTCCCTGCGCTCCCCACTCCCCAGGAAGCAGGCGCAGAGGCGGGCACAGGGGAGCTGGCCTTACAGGAGGAACTCATTGGATTCGCACCAGCTCTCTGGGGATCACAGGTCCCAGGTCCCGGATGGAGACCTGCTGGCACAGTGCATTCCAGCCACATGTCAGGGTTCCTCAGCCACACAGCCTGGCCCTGTGCTCCTCGTCCTTCTCCGATGAAACACACCCTGAGATCTCGTCCCCGGTGGCCAGAGGCCATTCCCGGCCCGAAGGCCAACATGACCGAGCGTTTCTTTCCTTTGCCTTCTTCCTTCCTTCCTTCCCTCTTCTTCTCTCTGCTCTGAAGACGTCCACATCTCACTCCTCAATGCCCAGAGCTCCCCACTGGGCGGGGGGGGTGGGGTGGGGGGGAGAGGAGAGGAGGGGGGAGGGGGGAGGGTAATGCCAGGCCCCTCCTCCCAGCAGCCCCCAGCCTGTCGTCTTCATCCCGATTGCCTGCCTAGCACGTGGCCCCGTCTCAGGGAGCTCTCGCCGCCTTCCGGGGGTCCCTGACGGAGCCCTCTAACCCGGGCCCGTAGACACGGCTTCTGCAGACACAGAGGGCCCCCTCCCCCGGGGGCCGAAGGTGGGGCCGGCGTGCTCTCCAGGTTCCCGAAGCCCGGGGTCCTCGCTGGGGCTCCCAGGAGAGAGGGGGCCCAGCCGGGGACCAGCAGCTGGGAAGGCGGTGGGCTGGCCTTGGAATCAAGTCCTGTCACTTCAAGCCCACGCTTCTCTCCCGTCACAGGCTCCCGGTGTTAGAGTGAGTCCCAATGCCGAAACCGGTGTGGCTCAGTGGATAGAGCATTGACCTGCGGACTGAAGGGTCCCAGGTTTTAGTCCAGTCAAGGTCAAGGACATGTACCTTGGCTGCAGGCACATCCCCAGTGTGGGGTGTGCAGAAGGCAGCTGATCAATGATTCTCTCTCATCGAAGTTTCTAACACTCTACCCCTCTCCCTTCCTCTCTGTAAAAAAAAAATCGGCAAAAATATATTAAAAATAAATAAATAAAGTGTGTCCTCAGGAAAGGTGATGCCGGTGGGGACCACGGGGGTGGAGACGGTCAAGGGTGGGGGCCGCGGGGCCATGCGTAGGTCTCTCCCTGAGAGCAGAGCTAGCGTTCCGGACCGTGTCCACGCCCCTCCTGGGTGCCCGTCTGAGATCATAAAGTTCCTGACCGGAAATGGGGCCTCCTCCACAAGTCCAAGGTCACGGCCAGCGCCAGCCACCCAGGCGCCAGCGTTCCTCTCAGACTGAGACACAGGAAAGGGAGATACAGACGGCCTCCGCGGTGGCATCTGGCTCCTTGTCGGTGCAGGCAGACCCGCTGTCTGGGCACGTGCAGCCAGGAGGCTCCGCGGGGGCTGTCCTGGGCACCTGGGCACCTGGGCACCCGAACCACCTGGGTCCCCTGCCCTCCGTCCATGGTCTTGGTGGAGCATGTAAACATCATGGCGGCCGCAGGGAGGATCTGCGAACCCCGATCTTGTGAGGAGGAGGCTGGGGGCGTCGTCTGGTGTCAGAGTCACCCCTTGGCCCGGAGGAAGGCGAGAGGTGCTCCCGGACACCACCACGTACCCCGCCGTGCAATCGGCCCCCGCGCCCCCCGCCTCCAGGAGAGGCGTGAGCCGCTGAGAACGAGCTTCCGAATGCGCGTTGAGGCTGGATTTACGTCCGGGCGGCTGCATATTAAATGCTGATTATTAAAAAACATTCGCCCGGCTCGTTAAGGGCCATAGATAACGTCTCTGTTACCTAAGTCTCGGCGAAGGCTTTATTAATTCATTATTATTTCATCAACACACAATAAACCGTTCTATTAAATCTGAATTAGACAGATATTTGGGGAGGGATCGTCTAAAAAGACCTCAGCTGAGACTATCCCCAGGGAGGGACTTAATGAAGTTTCAAACAGTTAATAACCCGCAGTTCATAAATAAACCATGGCCCCTTAAAGACCTGCGAAGCACTGAGAGGAGACGCTGAGATTCCACAAAGGAGGCCCGGGAAGACGCTCCTCCTCATAACGGAGAGAACCTCTGCCCTCAGACATTATTTTTTTTTTAGTATTTTTATTGATTTCAGAGAGGAAGGGAGAGGGAGAGAGAGAGAGAAACATCGGTGATGAGAGAGACTCATGAATCGGCTGCCTCCTGCACGCCCCCGACTGGGAATTGAGCCGGCAACATGGGCCTGTGCCCTGACCGGGCATCGAACCCTGGCCTCCTGGGTCACAGGTCGATGCTCAGCCCCTGAGCCCCGCGAGTGGCTTAGCGGGCGCCTCAGGGAACGTGACGGCTCCCGGGGACATTCAGGCGGACTCTGCCGCCAGCCCCACGCTCCCGAGGAAATGAGCCGAGGAGACAGCCTTGAGACAATCTTCTCCTCCGCGCACAGGGCCCGCTTTGGACTCTCAAAATCTATTTTGGTCTGAGAGGTGAGAGATGATGGAAAAAAACTCCATCCTGATGTGAGAAGCCACCATCCCTTGACAGTCTCTCCGCGGCTCCGCGGTGTTCTCCGGAGGCAGGGCCAGCTGCCTCGATGCCAGGGCCTCGTGCAAAAAAAAAAAAAAAAAAGGAAAGAAAATAAAAAGAAAAGACAGGCAGGGCCCCTTGTTCCGAGGAGGCGGTGAATGTGGGTGAAGGTCAGATCCGCGTTCATCGTACACGGCCAGGGGCCCCCGTCAGTGATTTCATATCAACCCCTCGACCCGCCCGAGGGCCTCAGGGGCTGAGCGCCGACCCCTGAACCCGAAGGCCGTGGGGGGCACCGGAGCCGAGCCCGAGGGACGGGCGTGAGATTTGACATTTGGGGGCGGAGAGAGGAAGCCGAGGAAGGACTGCACACAGAGGCGTGCTGCGATCCCACTTCTTGTTTTAAAAAAGATCCCTCTTGATATAGGGAATGACTCACGGGGGAGTGGGGAGCGCGGGGAGCGGGAGCAGGCCTGGGGGAGCCATGAAGAGGCTCGGCTATTTCGGAGGCCACGGTGGCTGTGCGGCCGGCGGGACGTGGGCGGGTCTGACGTGCGTCTGGGAAGCAGCGTCAACCGGACCTGCTTCTGAGCTGGACACACGTCAGGGCGGAGAGAGGAGGATCAGAGGCCGTCCCCGAGGCAGCCACTGTGCCCTTCCCGGAGGGGGTGAGAGAGAGCCAGCACAGGGGAGCGGATGCCCGGCGGGGGAGGGGGCGCACGCTGGGCTGGGTGTGTGTGAGATGCCCGTGGGCCTGCAGCGTGAGGGGCCGTGCTGTGTTGGCTCCTGGGGGAAGGCGTTTTGCCCTGAGAGGAAACAGGAGGAAACGGGAGGTGTATGGGGTGCTTCTCGGAGACCCTGGGAAAAAGTGGGCTCCAGCTGCAAGGTCAGACTTTGCTGGGACCTCTCCCTCCTCCGTGCTCCCCTGCCTTCCCCCCTGGAGGCCCGAGTGTGTGCTCCCCCCCTCTTCCCCCCCGCCCCTCGCTTCACAGGCAGAGCGAGGAGCCCACCCCAGGGCGCCAGAAGCTCAGCCCTAAGGACTGGCTCCTCCCACGTGCGCCCCGTGTTTCTGAGCGGGTGGCGCACCGGGTGGTGCTGGCGGACTGTCCTCCACAAGGTGGACGTGGGCTTTGACATTGAACTCCCGGCCAGGGCAGAGGCCACACGGATTCGTGTTGCTGTCAATGCCAGGAGCGGAGGCCCACCCACACAGCGGGCGCGCGCCCACTGGAAGCGGCGGCGACAAAGGACCTTGGTTGCTAGGAAGACGGCAGCCAAGAGGCCCCCCCGCTGGCCGCGGGCCAGGGAGGGTGAAGCGAACGTGGCCACGTGACTCCGGGAGGCCGGAGAGACGCCGCCTGCCACACAGAAGCCACATTTCTCTTCCTGGGCAAGGGCAGCGGGCACCGCGGGGAGGGGGCGGGCCCGGCAGGCCTCACGCAGCACCGTGCCCCGTGTGGGCACCATGTCGATGTGCACAGGCAGAACCACACACACACACACACACACACACACACACACACACGCACACACACGTTTGTAGAAAGTTTAGAGCTTCCTTTGAACTCTTCTTTTAAAATATATTTGTATTGATTTCAGAGAAGAAGGCAGAGGGAGAGAGAGAGAGAGAGAAACATCCATGGTGAGAGAGAATCATGGATCGGCTGCTTTCTGCACATCCCACACTGGGGGTCCAGCCCACAACTCAGGCCTGAGCCCTGACCGGGAATCGAACTGTGACCTCCTGGTTCATAGGTCAATGTTCAACTACCGAGCCACGCCGTTCCATGAGCTTTAACAACTGTGTCCCTGCCAAGATATTGCCCTCGCCACTAGGAAATGAGCCAGAAACTGGGGCACGTGCCCTGACCGGGAATCGAACCCTGACCTCCTGGGTCATAAGTCCATGCTCAGCCACGGAGCCACACTGGCCAGGCTGAGCTCTTCCTAAGGGAGAGGGTCCTGGTGGCTTTGCTGGCCGTTGTCTCTCTCCCTCGGGTCTTCCTCCCGCTGAAGCCTTTTCAGGGAATGGTGACATCAGTCACCACGCGGTCCCTCTTGGCTGGGTTCAGAGTCCGGTGCCGGTCTTCAGAGAGACGGGAGTCCACATGTTGGCCCTGCCGCCGTGGTCGCGGACAAGTGGCTTCGCCTCTCTGGGCCTTCTCTGTGTCCGTATGCAAAGTGGAAATGAGGATGCTCTCTCCGGATGTAGAGCCAGCGGTAAGAAGTTCCAGGCCCAGAGAGCACGGGGCACAGAGCCTGGGATGGGGCAGATGCCCTGCACGTGTGGCCTTGTACAGGCACCCCCGGCCCTGCCTTGCGGATGGAGGCATGGACGTCTCGGAGGTTTTGTGAGCCAGCTGAGGCCACGCAACTGCGGTGGTGCTGGGACGGGATGTTTGTCCGATTCCCACATGGAAGCCCCGTCCTCAATGGGAAGGCATTTCGAGATAGTGTTTGGGTGGTCATCGGGGTTGCATGATACCATAAGGGTGGGGCCCTCATGATGGGGTTAGTGGCCTTATACGAGGAGGAGAGCTAACCCCCTCCCTCCAGCACCTGCATGGAGCAAAGGCGATATGAGGACACCTGTAAGCCAGGAAGAGAGCCCTCACCGGGAACCGAATCTGCCGGCACTTTGACCTTGAACTTCCATCCACAACTGTGAGAAACAGACAACGCCCTCTGTCTGCCAAACCAGCAGCCTTGCCTCTCTCTGACTCCTCTGGGTCCCGTCCCCAGGAAGGGGTCTTTGCTATTCAGAACTCACGTGCCTGGATTGGGCTCCGCGGGGCCATCCAGGACACTCTCCCCCTTTTCAATGTCCACGTCCCCGGCACAGCCCGCCCGGCCGGAGAAGGTGACCTCACAGGTTCCAGGACAGGGAGTCTCCGGGGGCGTCCTCCCGTCTGCCACCTCCCTCGCAGGCTCTGGGCGGGGCCGGCACCACCTGCGGGGCCCGAGCATCTGTCCCGGGCCTCCCCGGGGCCTGCAGCGGGGTTTTATGTCCCGAGCCGAGAAGAGCAATAAGTAGAAGTCCCGTTTCAGCACCACGGACGGAGGCTCTCCAGTCAATCACACGGCAGTTCGTTTTAATCACTCCTCGGGAGAGATGTAAAAGCCGGGATTGAGGCACGCAGCAGTTTTATTGATGACACGTTTAATTGTTTCATTTGTCCTCACTGTCTCCAGCTCCGCCGCCTCTTAATCAGCGGCTGCCGGCGCCCTAATGAAGCCCAGGCCGCTGCCCCCGCCGCGCGCGCCGGGCGGAGTAATTGGGCTGAGACTCGCGTCCACACGCCGCGGAGGAGCCGCCGGCCGGCCCGGACCCGGGCCTGATTGCTTTGCTGATGCTGCTAAGTGCCCCCGAAGGGGCGGAAACAGCCACGCCGCCCACGGATGCAGGGAAAGAGCCCCTCCCCACCCCCAGTGTCTGAAAAGGGTCCTCACAGTCTGTCCCACTGGCAGCGAGGAGACGGAGCGCGGAACCCCGTGTGTCTTGGTGTCGGGAGCCCCTTGCGGGAGGGTGTGCGGGAGCTGGGACACAGGCCGCTGAGGTGTGGTCGGGGCCGCGCCGACATTCACCTCAGCCACGGTGTTCCTCCCGCCGGAGCTGAGCGGGGTTCCGCGTGTGGGTGTGTGTGTGTGAGGGTGTGTGTGTGTGTGCGCTTGCATCCGTGTTTCTGCCATGAGGCTTCCAGGGAAGCGTTCTGGCAGTGTGGCTGTCTGGCTGCTGACGGGGAGGGCTCAGACCTGGGGAATTGGAGCGGCCGTGGTCCCAGCCCGGAGAGGAGACGTGAACAATGAGCCGGAGCCCGGCTGCGGTGGCTGGGCGGTTGAGCATCTTCCTACGAACCAGGAGGGCACGGTTCGATTCCCGGAGGCCAGGGCACAGGCCCGAGGTGGAGTCTTGATCCCTAGTGGGGGGCGTGCAGGAGGCAGCTGGTCCACGATTCTCTCTCCTCATGAATGTTTCTCTCTCCCTTTCCCTTCCTCTCTGAAATCCATGAAGTAGAAAGAGGTGGGATGTGAGGCTGAGAGGAAAGCAATGGCCAGATCACTCAGGACCGGAAGCACCAGGCTACGGAATTGGGATGTATCTCTGGTCAGAATTGGAATCCAGTGCAGGGGCCCTAACGGGACAAGGAACACCTCTGACTCCCTTTTATAAAAGGCGTGTGTGGGTGCCTCGGGGGGCAAGTCCAGACGCAGGAAGGTCAGTTCAGAAGCTGCCTCGTGGCACGTCCCAAAGGTCTCCGCACACAGCGGACCGTTACCCATGTTCCCCGCCCCAGCAAGGAGCTGGCACCTGAGGAGATACGCGGTTCCGTGTACAGGGAGCAGGGGAAAAAGGAAAAGGTCAGATGAGCGTGTTCAGAGACGAGCACTCATGAACCACCACGTTCCTTCATGGGCTGAAGAGTGGTGAGTGTGGGAAACAGAAAAGGAAGGAGCCTGCCTGGTAATGACAGAGCGATGGATCGGCCGATTTGCTCACATCAGTTTGGGCTGGGTGATTGCTGGGCCATTTCAACAGTGAGTAAGCAAAGGGCCTTTGGATGGATGCATCTGGAAGACAGTAATATAATCAGAACCTTGTCCTTTGGCCGAAACCAGTTTGGCTCAGTGGATAGAGCGTCAGCCTGCGGACTGAAAGATCCCAGGTTCGATTCCGGTCAAGGGCATGTACCTTGGTTTCGGGCACATCCCCAGTGGGGGGTGTGCAGGAGGCAGCTGATGGATGTTTCTTTCTCATCGATGTTTCTGACTCTCTATCTCTCTCTCTTCCTCTCTGTAAAAAAATCAATAAAATCTATATATTTTTAAAAAATTTAATTGTTAAAAAAAAAAAAAGAACCTTGTCCTTCAACCCCCACTACCCATTGGCCGATGCACTTCCCAATCTGCCTTGTGATGTGTCTGAGGCAGGAGGAACAGACAAAAACTTGTGAAGACAGTTATGTGAGAAGCATGTGTGTGTGTGTGTGTGTGTGTGTGTGTGAGAGAGAGAGAGAGAGAGAGAGAGGCTCCTCCTCTTATCTCAGCCAGGATGGCATTTTTATTGAATTTCCCCCCCCCCCTGCTGCTTTAGCTAACAAAGGGTGAATTCAAATACAATAAAAAATCGCAGAGGGGGGAAACGTGCAAAGACAAACGACAGTCTCCTGGCATTTGTTTCCAGGCTGCAGAGTGCGGATCGTCTTGACAGCACCGAGAGATTTTCCTCCTTGAAAAGAGGCGTCGGAAAGCGGTCTTCATTTAAGCAAATCAATATCTTTAATTTCGGCCACTTGCTCTAGGATTTAGTGCCCGATTCCCAGGGAAATGAAGAAGGAGTCAAGCCTCATAACTTTGCCCAGTTTTCATGAGAAGGAAGCTGAAGGGGAAGGGTGACACAGTGGCTATTCTGAGGAATAATTGAATGTTCTTTCACTCCTGGGCTGCCTGGGAAGCCATACTGCAGTGAAGAGAAACAGAGCAAGGCAGAGGAAGAGGTGTGTGTGTGTGTGTGTGTGTGTGTGTGTTTGTAAATATTATGGCCTGAAAAGGTGACATTTGAGTAAAGACATACAGGGGAGGAGGAGGAAGTGAGCTGGGTAGAAGTCGGAGGAGAGGACCTCAGGCAGAGAGGATGGGGCTGAGGAGCCGCGTGTGTCGGGGATGGGGTGGGGGAGAGGTAGCAGTGGAGTTCAGAGGTAAGAGTGTCTTTGTGGTTCACGTGAAGGAACTTAGCCTTCATGCTGAGTGAGAGGGGAAGCTCTCAGAGGGTTTTGAACAGAGACACGATCAACCCCACCTGCTAACAAGATCGCCGTGACGCTCTGAGGAACATATCCCAAAGGAGGGCGAACTAGAACCAGGGAGAACTGAGGGGCGGTGGTAGGTTGGACCAGGATTTGAACCCATATAAGCAGCAAGAAGGGTAAGATCTGGTTGTTTTTGTAGAACCAGCTGGTGGGTTGACTATGGGATGTGAGAGAAAGAACTGAGTTTTTGATTACCTCAGCGCTTCTGGCTGAAGCCATACAAAGAACAGAAATGCTGTTAACAGGGAGAGGGAGGTTTTGGGGAGACCAGGTATGGGGCACTGGAGGTCAGGAGTCCAGTTGGGACATAGTAAGTTTGATATAGCTTTTATGTATACGAGGGGAGGTGCTGCAGAGACAGATGGATACGTCTAAAGTTAGGACAGAGGCCCAAGCTGGGGGTACAGACTTGGAGGTTGTCTACATTTAGATGATGATGTATGGGCATGACACTAGATGGGTTCAGTGAAGGCGTGAGAATACACATTAAAGAGAATTGTAAAGCCCGGCCCCGGGGCCTTCAACTTTTCATTTCATTGCCTTAATTATGGGAGAATGAAGGCAGTTGAAGGAGATGAAAGAGTGAATGAAAGAAGAAGCTGTTGATCCAAGTTCTCCTAGGGAATTACATTTCTGCAAATGCTTCACTTTTTTCTCTGCACTAGGGCCTGGGTCCATCCATCTGTTTGTCCACCCATGCATCCATCCATCCAACCACCCAACCAACCACCCATCCATCCATCCCAATGATCCAACCAGCTATCAATCCATCTATCTATCCATCTATCCAAGCCAACCATCCAACCATCTATCCATCCATCTAACCATCCATCCATCCATCCATCCATCCATCCCAACGATCCAACCATCAACCATCCATCCATCCACTATATCTTTCTCTTTCATAATATCTGTGCGATGTCTCAAAGTATGCCAGTGCCGATGTTCTATGGTTTAGGGATCTGAAAAAAAATTTCAGAGTCCTTAGTTGAGTTACCTAATATGGATCCAACTGGATAAATATAGTGAGAATTGCCCTTTGCTTCTCGCTACTTCCTCTATTTCTGATTGTGCATGAAAGGACACACTTACAAAATAATGTGAATCTTGTCGTTCCACTGTCTCTAGGTCCCCACACTCAGGTTCATCTAAATTCCTTGAGCTTCTGTCTGATCTGAAGATGACTTTGCTCTCTTGAGATGCTGACACGCAGATGTTGGGAGGTTTGCTGAACAGGCAGATTGGGGATCAGGGTGTGACCTTGTCCAGGGGCAGACACGGGCAGTTCTTATTGGGATCACTTGCTGATGGATCTCTGCCAGTTGGCTCATCCCCTTCTTGTAATATTGTTATTTTAGCGACAACAAAAGGCCAGCAGGATTAAGAAATATGTACCTCGGAAGGCGGCTTTGTCATCAGTCAAGTTGCGACAGCCCTTATCCATATGCATGATGGAACAACGCTAACTTGTAAGTTTGTCCTCCTGGTGTCTCCTTGGGGAACACAAGCTGGTTCTTCCACAGACGTGGACCAAGGAGCCTTAGCCTTGCCCAGTCCCAGTAGCTGGCCAGTTTTATGGCTTAGAACCTGGGATTCATGGGCAGTCTTCACCCAACATCTGGATCCATCAGTCTTAGCCAAGGTCACCTTGGTGGCTCCCGTGGTTGGTCCTGTGTCTGAAGCGTTGGCTTGGATCAAGGAAGACGTGCCTACGCATTGGCCACCGACTCCCAGGCAGACACTGGGCCTCCGGCCATGAGCACCTTTATTTATGCTCTTCCTTTCAACGCTCTCAGGCAGCGCAGTTGTCATAACGGAGCGGGTGCCATTTGTTTTGGTCTTGGCACAAGCACACTCCCCCTCCCCGAGCTTCCATCTTCCTTCTCACCCTCCCTTTGACATTAGTTGTCAAACGACCCGAAGATAATTCTTAATACCTTTACATCATACGGGAGCTACGTTCTGCCGGGTTATTAATGATGGACCATCTCCCGGTCTCCCGCCTGCACGGTGGGTTACAAATTACCCTGCGAAGGAGATTAATTCCATTTCTGTTTTGAATAGGAACGGGACGAGAGAACCACCTGCGGTCTCTAAGGCTGAACAGCGTCGCTGGAAACCCCCCACGCCTCTGGAAAGTTGTTGGTTTTCGAGGAAGAAGTGGGGTCTGTCCTTCAAAGAGTCACTGAGCAGGTCTTTGCCGAGGCCTCGTGGGATACATCAGCACCGTGTGAGCCGTGGCAAACCTTTGGCTAATCCTCACAGTCCCATGGGGATTTTTTTTTCTAGGATCTGAGTGAGTGCAGCCCGAGGCTAGGCGTTCTTGAGAGATTCCCCAAGTAGCTCTGAACCAGCCCAACTCTCAAACTGGTTTGGAGTCTCTGCTGTGCAGACTGTATGAGGAGGCGAGGCAGGCTCCTTGTCCGAAGAGGGTTTAGGATCTCATCGGCTCCAGGATTTGTTAGAGAGTGGGAATTTTTGAGCACCACTGAGGCCGTGGACTAGGCCCCAGATAGAGCTGTCAGTGCTGACACCAGGCCAGGCCTTGCAATAGGGTCTCATGGCCCCTTCCCAGCACGTAGGCCTTCTTTCCTGGATCACTGTCAGCTTTCCGAAGAACAGGATGACCCTATGAACAACATGGTCGTCCATGGCATGACCCTGACGTTGCTTGGGAAAAACTGTTTTGTCTTGGGTTTGCTTGCTCTGCAAAAACAAGATGTGGTAAATGGGCTTAAAAGCGGTCCTGCACAAAAGGTTGCTGCTGCTCTCTGGACTCCCTGCGTGGAGAAAGGCAGAGCAGTCACCTGCCGGCCGGCTGGCCAGCAAGCAGGCTAATACAGGCTCCCTAAATTTTAATTTGTTCTGGACTCCAGTGGTCGTTCACTCATGTTCGCTCCACAATAGATTCACTGATGCCTTATCAGACCAGGAAGGCCGATTTGATCAATGGTTTGAACCACAGCTCAGGGCCATCCTCACCCTGTGGGCCCACTTACAGACCCACTGGCTTAAGCTGTCTCCAATCAGCTGGGTCCTGAAGCTACCCCTCCCTGAATTATGAGCAGCTGGGAGGGTGGAGGGAGACCTGGGTTAGTTGGGGGGAGGGGTACCCTCCCTTCCACTGTGCCTCTGTGAGTTGCACGTCTCATTTGGGGGCGGGGGGGCTATCTCTCATTCTGAAAGGGGCTAGACATATCTTTGGTCGGAGTTTTATTTTCTTAATGTGTTTTGTGTGTGTGTGTGTGTGTGTGTGTTTTAATTGATTTTTAGAGACAAAAGAAGGGAGAGGGAGAAGGGAGCGATAGAAACATTAATCAGCTCCCTCCTGCATGCCCCCCACTGGGGATCAAGCCCACAACCCGGGCATGTGCCCTGACTGGGAATCGAATCAGTGACTTCTTGGTTCATAGGTCAGTGCTCAACCCCTGAGCCACACCGGCCGGGCTGAAGTTCTATTTTTAGTCACTTTCCTGGGGTCAAGGCCGAGCTAGCAAAGAGCCATGCTCACACACACACACACACACACACACACACACACACTGTACATTAAGGTTTAATGTGCCTTCCTTATTTACACTTAAATGAGGTTTTTAATGGTTTAATGAGCAAAATAGATCAGTTTGCTTCTCCCAACCTTGCCTCTCAGAGGCAGCACTTTTTGGCCATTTTTCATGTTTAATAAAAGATGAAAACCTTCATTCCTCCCAGCTAAGGGGGCCCGGGACCGGCTTCGTCTCACCAGCACAGCCTTGGGGGGCGGGTGCCTTGTGCTGGGCGTCCGGTGCAGGTCACGGAGGTGAATTCTGGCTTCTCACTGAGGGGAGGGGGGCACAGATCTCAGAGGAGAAACCGAGGCCGGGACAGTCCGGTGACCTCAGCCAGGGCAGCGAGAAGGCAGCAGGAATGGGGTCTGGGACTCGGTCTTTCTGACCCCACTTCCATCGGGTCTCCACACCTGAGCTTTAGGGACCGTGTCTCCGCTGACCCCTCCCTCGCTGCAAACCAGCCCCGAGAGCAGCCGAGTGCTCCCTGCCACGTGGGGCAGGTTTCAGGATGCCCCGGCCCGGCTCCAGATTGAGGGCGGCTGGAGGGAAGTAGCTATAGCAACCGCCGCAGGCAAGGACAGGTGCGACTGCACCTTAATTAATGGTCTCTCTACGCACAATTATAATTTCGTGTAAGAAGCCAAAAGTGGCAAAGACGCGGTATTGAGATTCCTGGTGGGCTGGCGGTAATTACCCCGTCATCGCTATGGCAATGAATGGGCTGGTCATTAGGCCGTTATGATTGTTTTACAGAAACCTCTGGGAAGGAGGATCAAGGTCTCAGAGCCACCGGGAAGAGAGCCACGGATCCACAAGCCGTGGAAGCCGCGACACTAGGCTCTGCTGGGTCTAACTTCGGCCCACAGGGTGGATCAGTGTCCCCCCAGGACAGATCAATGCCCCCCAGGACAGATCCATGTCCCCCCCAGGAGATCAGTGCCCCCCAGGACAGATCAATGCCCCCCAGGACAGGTCAATGCCCCCAAAACAAATCAATGTCCCCCCAGGACAGATCAGTACCCCCGGAACAGAACAATGCCTCCCAGGACAGATCAATGTCCCCAGGACAGATCAGTGCCCCCCAAGACAGATCAATGCCTCCCAATACAGATCAATGCCCCCAACACAGATCCATCCCCCCAATACAGATCAATGCCCCCAGGACAGATCAGTGCCCCCGGAACAGAACAATGCCCCCCCCAGGAGATCAGTGCCCCCCAGGACAGATCAATGGCTCCCAAGACAGATCAATGCCCCCCAGAGCAGATCATAATCATAATCTCAAGTGTTGCCAAGGTCCTCACATGGGCCAGCAAAGCAGGGCCAACCGCAGGGTCCCCCAGGTGGAGGGGGGGCAGGGCCGGCCATGCTTTCACAGCCCCCAGAGGAGCCCGCCGCCGTGGCCCAGCTCGAGGCCCCGGGCTGGCCTTCCTGGAGGCTCCCTCATGGCTCCCTGGGCAGGGACACGGGGACCCGCTGGCCCCTACCCCGCTCCGAACAACCAGACAAATTACGAAAGCCTCCAGCCCCGCGATGGCCGTCTCCTGGCACGGAGTTACCTACGTTATCCATCCCATTATCATTACGGAGCTTCTGGGCTAATGGCGAGTCGGGGAGTTAAGGTTATTAGTGTGGGTGGGAGCTTACAAGGTGGGGGAGCGCAGGGCTCAGACCCAGCTGGCGTGGGTCCTGCCCCGGGCGGGCAGGGGAGGGGGTCCCCCGCCACCTGCGGACCTCCTGCTCTCCCCTGGCCCCCAGGACCCCCAGCTCCTCCCTGGTGGCTGTGCACGTGTCTGTGGGCTGCTTCCCAGAACTCTCTGCAGCAGGCGCATTAGAACAAATGTGCTCAGCGCACCTGCGGGCGCACAGGCCGGCGGGAAAATTGGCAAGAATGAGCGCGTCATTAGCCGGAGACGGCTCTCCACCCACACATTGGCAGCGCTGGCCCCCGGGGCGGGTAACACCCAGAGGGACGCGAGCCCAGGAGTGCCGAAGGGATGGTCCATGCTGTCCTGGATTCGCCCCTGACGTCCCCCAGCGGAACCGTTAGCCGCAGCTCCGGGTCTTTGCAGCTGTTGCCAAAAAATAGTCCGTGGATGCCCTGCTCTGGCCTCTCCATCAGTGACTGCCCGGCTCCGCAGGACCTGGCAGGCCCGGGGAAGGTCGGAGCGACGCCTTTTACCGTTTCCGAGGTCGCGGACCGCGGCCTAAGCCCCTTTGAATATGATTCGTTTAGGCCGCACAGAGCTTCCAGGGGAGAACATCAGAATAGAGGGCCAGTGTGTAGAGACACCCAGGTTTCAGCCCGGCCAGCATGGCTCAGGGGTCAAGTGTTGACCTATGATCCAGGAAGTCATGGGTTCGATTCCCAGTCAGGGCACATGCCTGGGTTGCAGGCTGCATCCCCAGTAGGAGGCATGCAGGAGGCAGCCGATCCATGATTCTCTCTCCTCATTGATGTTTCCATCGTCCTCTCCCTCTTCCTTCCTCTCTGAAATCAATACAAATATATGTTTCTTTCTTTCTTTCTTTCTTTCTTTCTTTCTTTCTTTCTTTCTTTCTTTCTTTCTTTTTTTTTTAAGCAACACCCAGATTTCTAGCTTCTCTGGAAAGAGTGGCTTTGATTCTGAGCGGATGGGACCCACCTGCGGGGGGGGGGGGGGGGGGGCGGGTCAGAAGAGTGGCTGCCTCTTGGGGAATGGGAGTGAGAATTCACTGGGAAGAGACGGGAGGGCGCCTCCCAGTGGAGAGGGCAATATCTTGGTAGGGACACAGTTGTTAAAACTCACGGGAAAGCCTGCCGGCACAGCTCAGGAGTTGGACATGGACCTATGAACCAGGAGGTCAGGGTTCGAGTCCCAGTCAGGGCACATGCAGGTTGAGGGCTTGGTCTGCAGTGTGGGGTGTGCAGGAGGCAGCCAGTCCATGATTCTCTCTCATCCTTGATGCTTCTGACTCTCTCTTTCTCCCTCTCCCTTCCTCTCTGAAATCAATAGTATATATATGAGTATATGTATATGTATATGTATATGTCTATGTATATATTTTTAAAACCTCATGCCACGGACTTCAAGTTGGTGCATTTCATTTGTATGTAAATTGTACATGAAAACAAGGAGACCGCAGACAAACGTTGAATTCTAATTAATGAAATCCACGCTGAACTATTTAGGGGGAAATATATGATGCCTTCAATTCACTCTGACACGTCCTCTGGATAAGATGGATTAATGGGCGGAGGGATGGGCGATCAAGCGAGCACGCGGAACTGTTAACGGCCGGCTGGGTACCGCGGCTCGTAGTGAGGGTCCCTTCCCTTCACCGTCTGTCGGCATAATTCCATCGGAAAGTGTTACAATAACTGTAAGGCTTTTCTGTTTGTTTGTTTTTTGGAAAAGAAGACATTCCAGAGCCAGGGGTGACCTTCCAGGTGACCTTGTCTCCGAGCCTCCCGCGGGGAGCCAGCCAGCCCCGCGCAGACCCGCGAGGGTGTCTCCGATCCCCAGCCAGGCTGGGAGCACGCTGCACGGCCGCCTGCCCCGCCCAGCCGGTGTCTCCCTCCTCCCTCCCGCCTCCTCCCCACCACAGCTTTGATGGCCACATAAAACAAGCACGCCTGCACCGCCCGAACGCAGCTTTAAAAGCTCCCCGGTCACATCTTACTCCGGCCCGGCAGGAAGGAGACGGTCTGTAATGAGGCCGCTGGAAAGCACGTGCTCAGCAAACCCTGCCGGCCGGGAGCCCCAGCCTCCGCAGCTCAGTGCGGGCCTGGTCAGGAGAGGCCTCTGTGGCTCCCAGCACCCCGCCCTGGCTCTGCACCCCCCGCTTTCATAAACCAGCACGTGAGGGGGGGTTCTCGGTGAACAGACGCTGTTCCGGACAGTGGCCAGGGGGGTGAGGAAAGAGCAATAGAAGCAGAGACACCGGTGGGGGAGTCGCCCAGCCCCACCCGCGGCCTCTGTTGGCCTAGCCCAGTGGTCAGCAAACTCATTAGTCATCAGAGCCAAATATCAACAGGGGACCACGATTGAAACGTCTTTTTTTAAACTTAAGCTCTATAGGTAGGTACATTGTTATTAACTTGATTAGGGTCCTCCTGAGCCGGCCTTTGCTAAACACTCCAGGGGCCAAAGAGCCGCCTGTGGCTCGGGAGCCGCAGTGTGCCGACCACAGGCCTAGACGGCTGCCCCCGATCTCCCAGGACAGGCCGGGGTGGTCTGCTTCCGACAACAGCCACCCTAGCGCTGCTCCGAGGCCCGCGGCCTCCTTCCCCCACTGGGCTCAGTGGCTCTCCGAGTGGCCAGACGGCCCTCGCACGGCGCACCCGGCGCGGTGAAAGCAGCAGCAGCGGCAGCAGGCCACGGCCTCTCCCCATGTGTCCCTGCACACCCAGGCGCTCGTGCGGCTTCCGGCCGCGGGAAACCGTCCGCGCCAGGCTGACCGCCGCGGCTGGGGTCCCGGGCTGCACCGCACGGCCGCCATGGCCACGCGCCCCCCTGATGTCATCGTGTTGGCCGTTAGATGTGCGTTAAAGGACGCGGAAGGCGCTCTGCCGCCGGGGCCGACGTTATGAACAATAACCCGCCCCGTCCGCCTGAGTCCTAGGACGGTGTGTCCGTCCTCAGGGAGCCACCCCGGCCGTGACCAGAGGAACCTCCCAGCGCAGGAAGCCATCGGGAGGACGGGAGCAGGCGGGAGCCTCGGGGAGAACAGCAGAGGAAAGCAGGAGAGGGAGCACGTCAGGGGCACGCAGGACGCCCTGGGCCCGTGGCCAGCAAACCGCGGCTCGCAAACCACACGCGGCTCTGTGGCCCCTGGAGTGTGGCTCTTCCACAAAACACCACGGCCCGGGCGAGTCTGTGTTGAAGAATTGGCGTTAGGAGAAGCTTAGGTTTAAAAAACGTGGCTCTCCGAAGGAATGTCCATCGTTGTCCTGTTGGTATTTGGCTCCGTGGGCAAATGAGTTTGCCAACCACGGGCCTTAGGCCAGCCTTCAGGTGGGTGTTAGCTGGGGGCCACTGGGCAAGTCTGTGTAACACACACACAGACACACACACACACATACACCCCCCCACACACACACAGACACACACACACACACACACACACACACACGCGCGCGCACACACGGTGGAAGCAGAAGCTGCCATCACTCATGGAAATTTATGGAAATGAATATGCATTCCTTTACATGACAAATGGGCAACATCTGGGCTCCATTGAAGCACCCCGATTTCCCGGAGCCCCGGAGATAAGCAGCGGCGTGGGGCGGAGACGGGGCGGGAGGGGGAGGGGAGAAACGCCGCCTCCACCCTCCCCTCCGAGGCTCTCGGAAAACAAATAAAATGAAATATCGGTCTCGGGCTAACTAAACCGCGCGGACAGCACGGCCGTCCCCGAGGACCGGCCGCCGGGCAGCGGCGTGTTTAAGGGAGGCGGGAGCCGGTGCAATAAACTCCGGTTCAATAAAACTTAATTAACCCCTCGGGCCTCGCAGGGAGCTGGCAGCCGGCCGAGAGCCGGGGCGCCCGGAGCCTGGCACCGAGGGGTTACCCAGTCCTGCTGGCGGGGGAGGGCGGAGCCTGAAGGCACCATGGCCTGTGCCCACGCACAGCACATACGTGCACACACGTGTCCACACGTGGCTCTCCCCCTCAGGAGGGCCCGTTATCCTGGACCCAGAGCCGCGCCCTCTGAGGGGCTAGAAGGCCCTTCTGGGTGGTCTCAGCCGCAGCCACACCCCTGCCCCCGGCAAGGGGTCTGCAGCCTCGGCTTGAGTCCTCTCAGCGCCTGGGAGCTCACTTCCGCTCCTGGTGACCCATCCATCCCGATCCAGCACCCGAGGGGGCCCTTCTCCCCACACTTGTCTCCAAGGGCACCTGTCTCCACGGAGTCACCGTCTCCATGGGGCCACCTCTCTCCACGGGGCCACCTGCTGCAATTCCGGTGCTGGCTTCTTCTGGGCCAGTGGTCTACAAACTCTTTAGTCCACAGAGCCAAATGTCAACGGCACAACCATTGAAATTCCTTTGGAGAGCCACATTTTTTAAACTTAAACTTCTTCTAACGCCACTTCTTCAACATAGACTCGCCCAGGCCGTGGTATTTTGTGGAAGAGCCACACTCAAGTGGCCAAAGAGCCGCATGTGGCTCGAGAACCGCAGTTTGCCGACCACGGTTCTGGGGGATTGAACCAAATCAAAGCCCAGAGAGAGGCCAAGGGCTTTTTGTTGCTATTGCTGTTGTTGCTTGTTAGCTGTCTGGGTCTTTAAAATATATATTTTCTTTGATGTCAGAGAGGAAGGGAGAGGGAGAGAGAGATGGAAACATCTATGAGGAGAGAGAATCATGGATCCGCTGACTCCTGCACGCCCCCTACTGGCAATCCAGCCTGCAACCCGGGCCTGTGCCCTGACCGGGAATTGAATCCTGACCTCCTGGTTGATAGGTTAACGCTCAACCACTGAGCCACGCCGGCCGGCAAATGAAACATTTAAAAATGGCGAATTAACGCGAAGGAAATCCCAGTGGCCCCTGTAGGTACTGTGTGGCCGATCACGGGGTGGTGTCCACCCACAGGTGTGGGAGGCACAACCGAGGCCTCGGAGAGGGCCCCGGGGTCAGCGGCCCCTCCGCTCCGAAGCTGGCGGCCCCGGAGGCAGCTGCAGGGAAGGGCCGTCTCAGGCTCCGCCCCCTCTCCGCCCGCCCCGGAGGGTGTCCGTGGGAGGCCGAGGCTCCGGGTCAGCAGATCCACGTTGATGGCCCAGCCGCGGGGAGGAGGCCGCCGGCCAGGGCAATAAAGGAGCTAATCTTAGCCGCTGTGCTGCTTCCAGCACAGCAGATCTGTGGCCGGGCTCACGGGGGCGCTGGGAGAGGGCGGGGGGGAGGAGAGGGCGGGGTGGGCAGTCTGCCCTCTGCCCATCTCTGGGCGCCAGGGAGCCCGCAGCTGCTCTGGCGGCTTTGTTCTCGGCCAGGACACGAGAGGAAGGGCCAGCGGGTACTCCGCCTCGTGTCCGTCCCTGCCATGGACACGCTCTGTGGTTCTGGGCGGCCACGTGCCTTCTCTGGGCCCAAGGGGCCGTCCGGAGGCAGGTGACGAGGGCAGGAGTCAGATGAGTCATCGGCAAAGAGCCCTCGAGGCGCCCTGCAGCCCAACGCGGTGGACTTGCAGGTCGGTGGGAAGGAAGCGTCTTCCTTGATTCCACAGCCAACTCCCGGCCAGGCCACGGCCACGGCCACGGCCACGGCCACGGCCACGGCCACGGCCACGGCGCCTCCTTCTCGGTGCCCCGCCCCCACTCTCAGCCTGACCGTTTCAGACCCCCAACAGTTTCCTTCCTGTGTTCTGCGGCTCAGGTTTCCGCCCGAGTTCTGAGCTCCTTTCCTCTCCTGACTCCCCGCCGAGTCTCCTCCACCCCCCGCTGCTCAGGGGGGTCGGGCGGGTCTGCACATGCCCAGCTCCCCCTGAGCCCAACAGCCAGGGCGGCAGAGGCTCCGGCTGTGGTCACGGGGAAAGGGATGGGGAGGATCACTGGGGGCCCCCAGTGTGAGCTGTCACCCCACACCTTCACCGCTCACCAGGCAGGCGTGCCCCCCACTCCTCAGCCTCAGGTCTCACACAGGAAGGCCTCAGCGTGTCCCCTGGCAGTCTAGCCGCCACCTCGGCAGTAAATGAATCCGTTTGGGTGAAGCATCGACAAGGACCCCAGGCAAACAGGGTCTGCCCCTTCCCTTCAGGGGACATGGCCCCGTTGGCAGTCCTTGTGGTAAGGAGGAAGGTAGAATAGAAGGGATCCAAGACCATTCCCTCTCTCTCTCTCTCTCTCTCTCTCTCTCTCTCTCTCTCTCTCTCTCTCTCTCTCTCTCTCTCTCTCTCTCTCTTTTTTTTTTTTTTTTAACAATTTTTATGGATGTCAGAGAGGAAGGGAGAGGGAGAGAGAAATAGAAACATCCATGATGAGAGAGAATCATGGACCAGCTGCTTCCTGCACGCCCCACACTGGGGATCGAGACCAAAACCCAGGCGTGTGTCCTTAACCAGGAATCGAACCCTGACCTCCTGGTTCATAGTCCATGCTCAGGCCCTGAGCCTCGCAGCCCGGCTGAGACCGTTCTAACTCTCCCACTGGCCGCCCCCTCGGGAGCCAGCTCCCGATGGCGGGGGTGGCTTCCTCTCCAGAGAACCCCCTCTCTCCGGAGAACCCCCTCTCTCCAGAGAACCCCCTCTCTCCGGAGAACCCCCTCTCTCCAGAGGGGTGGCCTCGGCCACATCACGTGTCCCCTCAGAGCCCGGCTTCCTCCTCCAGCGGCGAGCGATGACCCGTCTCGGCCGTGAGCACGCCAGCGCGGGGACAGCCTGAGCTCCGAAGCTGAGGAGCAGATCCAAGCAGAGGCCGGCGGGAAGCTGCCCGGGAAGCTGCCCGGAGCCGCTCAGGAGAAGGAGAGATGGAGTCCTTAGCTAATGGAGGAGCGGGGGAGCTGATGGAGCCCCCCTCCCGCCCAGCCCAGGAGGCATTAGGAGAGATTAACAAGGCGCCCGGGACCCTGGGGCTGCGGCTCAAACAGCATCTCCTGGGGCTGCAGCTGGCGGGCAAGTCAGTCCAAGATCAAAACAAAGCTACCGTCTGGTCTCGCACGCGAACACCCCGCCACCCCCACACCTCCCAGCGAACCCCCGACGTCTGAAAAGGGCTCCTGGAAAGTGGTTCTCAGCGCGCAGACCATCGGAACATCCTGAGCCACGGCGCCGCGGGCCATGCCAGGATCCTGCCCGTGGGGTGGGCGTGAGGGGCCGGGGAAGCCTCCGCCCTGGCACCCCACCAGGATTTCCTATACTTTGATCCGCGCTCCCTCTCCGCCTTCATGTTCCCGGAACAAAGGGACCCCTTTTGATCTGTCCTGGGGCGGCCCCCCGCCCCCACCTCTTCATCATTTCCGACGCCCCCCCGCCCCCCAGCGCCTTTCTGTCTTCTAAAGACGTGCCCAGACCCGCACACCCTATCGCCAGCGATCAGAGGACCAGGCCTTGATCGTTACCCATTGATGTTTTTTTTTAAAAAAAAGTTTGATCAAAATGAATCATCCTGAGGAATTTGTATTAGAATTGAAGCCATTCATCCATCCATTCATTCACTCATTCATTCCACACACTGAGGCACTCAGGGAGAAAGGAGGAAGGTCCCGCCGTTTGCCCAGGCTGGACAGCCAGGCCGCCGGGGACATCAAACAGGGTGAGAAACTGCCCATCCCTCAGGAGTGCGTCCCGAGATGCTCACGGGAGACCGCCTTGCAAGAAGCCACCAACAATAACATCTTCCACTGGTCCTGGCGGCTCAGTGGTTGAGCGTCGACCTAGGAACCAGGAGGTCCCGGTTCGATTCCCGGTGAGGGCACAGGCCAGGGTTATGGACTCGATCCCCAGTAGGGGGCGTGCAGGAGGCAGCCGATCGATGACTCTCTCTCATCATGGATGTTCCTCTCTCTCTTTCCCTCCCCCTTCCTCTCTGACATCAATGAAGAATAACAAAAAGGAAACCATGGCCTTGTCTTTTCTTCGGACCCTCCAAGCACAGGGAGCCTTGCTATAAACCGGAGCCAGGCGGCCGCTCTCCTCAGAACGGGAGGAACACCCACGTCTGAGAGGCACACGACTCCATCCGGGGGCCGGCCCTCCCCCTCGATGGAAGCCATTCACCGCGGCCTTTGAGGCTCCGGCGGAGAGAGCCGTCCTGGGAGGACGGTCTCTGCAGCAGAGAGCACAGTGGCCTTGTCTCCGGAGCTTTCTATAGCGAGAGGAGAATAGACAGAGAACAGACAGAAGGTGCATTGTGACCCCGGCTCCCTGCATTTCCATAACAACGCGGCGCTCACTCTGTGGCTCGCTGGGCGCGGCTCCGCCGGGAGCTCCGAGGTGCTTCCTGGGTGCGCAGGTTTGTGGGTGCCCCAGGTACGGGAGGGCCTCCCTCAGGCTCGTTGTCCCAGGTCACCGATGGGAGATAAATTCACCAAACTAGCCCTTGGGAATCTTTTTGCCACTTGATCCCCAAACTTTCTTCCTAGTGAATTTAAATAGACATGGAGTGGCCAGATGATGATGATCTCTGAACTCATAATAATCTGGTCACTCAGTGAATATCCTCTAGAACAGTGTTTCCCAACCTTCTCTCATGATGAGAATCACCTGGTGGAGTTGTTAAAACACAGATTCCTGAATCCCAACTAAGAAGTGCTAAACTAGAATTTTTGAGAACATATAGGTAAAATTGCATACCTAACTTAGTGCTCTGTATATAACATCTGTCTTAGAGCACTAATTAAGTATACAATTTTATCTATATGTTCCCAAAAATCCTAGTTTAGCACTTCTTAGTTGGGATTCAGGAATCTGTGTTTTAACAACTCCACCAGGTGATTCTCATCATGAGAGAAGGTTGGGAAACACTGCTCTAGAATAAAAGGCTAATATGCAAATTGTCCTCTCGACCAGGAGTTTGACCAACAGGCCGGCCGGCCAACCGCCTATGTCCCCTCCCCTTGACCAAGCTGGCCAGACCCCACCCATGCACGAATTCATGCACCGGGCCTCTAATATATACACTGAGGGGCCAGATTACTATGCATTCAGAGATCATAATCTGGCCACTCAGTGTATGTATGAGGGAGGAAGAGAGGCCCACGCCATCAAACAGCACACGCATCCCTGAAATGGAACTCCTTGCAAGGTTTCCTGGCATCTCAGCAGTGACTGGAACTGTAACTGGAAAATAACTTTTACAGGGTCACCTCCCACTTCCCCACGTCCTCTGCTCGGCAGCAGCGGCCGCCGGGAGCCTTCGAACGTCACGTCCCAGAGTGGCCCACCTTGCCCGTGGCCGAGGACTCCTGAAACGTACAAAGGAAACGTTCAAAAAGAGGGAAAAAACGCGCTGGCAACAACCACGAAAACAAGCACCCACCCCACTGAGCGGAGTGCGCGCTGGGCGCAGGCGGTGAGCGCAGATGGCCGAGAGTGAAGTCACCGGCAGCGGGGAGAGCCGGCCTGGGGCCAGGAAACCACCTGGTCATTAAAAAAAAAAAAAAAAAGGCCCACACGGAGCAGGGGTCTGGGCTCCGGGACCTGAAGGCAAGTCAGGAATGGGTTCGACAGTGGACGGCCTCCGAGGGAGCGATGTCAGGGGCCCAGAGGGGGGTGGGGTCCTCCTGCCTTGTTCTGAGGTTCCCTCCAGGTGTAGCTCTCCTCCAGCGCCAATGTACCAATGTGCTAAACGTGTTCTCTTGTTGGAGATTGGGGGCAGGTCATGTAGAGGAACATAACACAACACTTTATTTAAACACACACACACACACACACACACACACAAACAAAAGCAAATGAAATATAGTGCATTGCATTCCTTCCATTTTCAGGTGTTTTGCTGTTAATTTTTCTGTTGTTGTTTTTTCATTGCTGGGCTAGTTTGTATGATCGGGTCCATTTTCATTAAATGACATGAAAAGGGTTAAAGGTTTAGGTTTCCCAACAGCAAGACCTGCTCTCCTCCATCCCCACGTATGGACATTCATCCTTCCCGCAAGTCTTGGTCACCTGATGCCAAAATGATTAAGGAGAATATATAAAGGAAAAGAAGGTGATAATAATAATAATAACAATAATAATAATAGTAATAATAGTAATAATAATAAAAATTACATTAAACGATGGGCAATTATTTGATAATTTATGTAAGTTGTATTCTCACTTTTTTTCAAATGACATACTTTTCTTAATAATGTTAAATTACTTATTGAACATTTGTTTGTTGTTTTTATCTCCTTTGCGCAAAGCACTCTCCGAGGCATTTAAGGAGGTGGTAGGCAGGCAAATGAGATGCGATTTTTATGTTCAAAGCAGTCAGCACGTCTTCGGATAAAAGCAAACAAAGTGTATACCCACAACAAAAGGTAGAACACAATGGATACCATCAGATGTTTCAAGAAGTGACGTGTTTGTTTAACCAACCCAGTTTCTCAGCGCAGTGCCTGGGGGGGAGCAGAGGGCCTGCTTTGCTCCATGAGGAAATTAACCAGGAAGCAGTGAGTCAGTCACTTAGCTGCCATGGGATGGGAGTTGAGGTGAATTCTCTGGAGCACAAGTCAGGGAGAGGAAAAAGGGGGAATTGCCGTGTGAACCTCAGTTGGGGAGATTCACGTTTTTGGGGGTGACTAGAGGGCCTTCCTGAGGGAGCCACAGGAACTCAGCTCCGCTGTGGGGGGATGACAGAGGGGCTTGGCCATGGCTAAGCCATCCAGTTCTGCTGAGCCGCTGCCACCACAGACGCCAAGACGCATTGGAACAAAAATAAAACGAAAGAAGCCGGCGCTCGCTGCCCTGGCGGGATTAGCAGAAGGTGGGACAGAGCCCCGCGGGGGCGTGGTTTGTCACGTGATGCAGGCCAAGTCCCGGAAGCATCCACGTTGGCCAACGTGACATTAAAAGGTGGGCCATTATCTAAATTCTCTGGTTCTTGGTTTCTTCCCCCATGCAATGGGGCTACCAACCTACATTGCAAGGTTGCTTTGAGGGCTGTGTGACTGTAGGTCTACAAATTAGCTGGCATATACCAGACACTTGATCCATCTCTGTTATTTTTCTTTTGTTAATAATAACAAAAAAACAATAATAGCAGACATTAGTTAGCCAGGTGTGGCTCACCATCACAACGTGAGTTCCCTTCATTTGAATTCTACTGAGCTTATGTAATTATGGATAATAAGACGTCTAAATAACTGGCGCATTAACTTCATCCTCGGCGTTGTGATTTACCTCATGCATCGATCTGCTCAGCTGCATCTGGCTGGAATGTTAAACACTGTCATCACCAGAGATTTAGTGCATTTTATGCAGATGAACATAAAACCAAATGTTTTCCAAGGAAGCAAGCTAAGGAATAAAACAGGAGGGCAACATGGTGTGTTGGGGAGGCGGGGGTAGATGTTTCGCAGCCAAATCTGAATTCCAATTCCAGTTCAGTCACTTACTATCTCTGTTTCCTTGTGTAAATTATGTAACCTCTCTAAGCCTTAATTTACTTATTGCAAAAGGGGGATGATGATGATGACAGCAATAATAACAACAAACAACAGCAATAATATCTGTGTCATAGAGTCACTAAAGAAAAGTGCCTAGGACAGAGTAAGTATTATTATTATTATTATTATTATCTTCTTTTTCTTTATATATTCTTCTTAATCATTTCGGCATCAGGTGACCAGGATTTGTGGGAAGGATGTATTTCCATACGTGGGGATGGAGAAGAGAGTGTCTTGCTGTTGGAAAACCTGAACCCTTATCCCAGCTCTACCACAGCTCATGGGATGACCTTGATTCCTTAACCTCAGGTCCTTCGTTTGTTAAATGCAGAAGTTACACTAGGTAAGGTCCATCGTTCATTTTAGGACTAAGGTGTGTGGCACACCACGGAGCCCAGAACCCCCTCCAACATGCTCTATGAAATGCCCCCCCCCCCCGCAAACTGAGTCTGTATTTTAAAAGACAACTTGAAAAAAAATCAACCAAAATCAACACACCTTTTCACGTGTTTATCTGGCTCACTTAAAGAATCAAAAAACCCATACAAAATAGTACAACGTCTCCATGCAGGCTGTCACAGAGGAACGTACACTCCTCTTTTTCTTAACTCAGGTCCATATTCTGGATAAAGGTTGTGTTCTGTGGGCTGACTTCAGAGGGGGAATTTTCAGCCTCTCCAGAATCTTGGCAACACAAGTAGAGATCATTCAGGTTGTTTACTGAGGTTCTAACTTAGTCACGAGGCGAGGTGTGCTGGGCAGACTCAGACAAACGCTTTAAATAGCTGCTAGCTCTTGGGATTGAAAGCTATCCTGGAACAATTTGAAAATTCCTGGATATTATTGATAGAGACAATTTGGAGAACGCTTTTTTTTTTTTTAATATAATGGCCCCACAGAGTAGGGAGTCGGTATTTTCAAGCTTCCCTGGGCCCTTCGGAATGCACTGCATCTGTTTTTTCAGAAGCCAGTCACTGAGGTATATTCTGCCTGGTCTTCCTGATGCGTGTTGGAGGGGAGCCTGGACACGTGGTGTGCCACATACCTCAGCCACTTTAATCCTCGCACAAAGCGCTCTGCAAAACCAGGCCTGCGCCAAGGCAAAGGGAACCAGAGATGTTCCGCTTCTAAACAGAAACCTGGACAGCCTGCAAAACCTGTGCTCTCTTTTTCAGCACGTTGGACAGCTCACAGGAACAGACACAGTCTTTTCAGCACCGCGGACAGCTCGCCTGGGTCTGCGTGGTCTTTTCAGGACCGTGGACAGCCACACACACACCAGCTCTTCCTCATCCTTGGCCCCCATGGCTGTCCAGATTAGGGCAAACAAAAGGTCCGGGATACAGTATAGTGCAAGAGTGGGTGCCTTTTGAAATTCCACATCCTAGGTGCTTGTGATGTGGTGAAACATCACAGTGAAGGTACCTGAGGGAGAGGGCAATTCCTTGTTCTAGTTTTACCACGGTGGCTGTCTGCATTCACCTGTTCACTCAGGGAGCCTTCCCCAGGCCCCTGCAGCTGTGCCATATGCTCTCAAAACTAATAAAGCAGCCCCTCTCCTCCAGGGGTGTGGTTCCTTCTGGGAACCGCAAGTCTGTAGGTCTGGAATCATCCGCAGGGGTGGGAGCATTTCGAGAAATAATTTTGGGTCCGTGATCAGGAAACACATCCAGAGAACATGGATGTATTTGTGGACCACACTCTAAAGCCATGGTTCTCAACCTTCCTAATGTCGCGACCCTTTCATACAGCTCCTCGTGTCGTGGTGACCCCGAACCACAAAACTGTTTTTGTTGCTACTTCATAGGTTGAGAACGGCTGCTGTAGAGCCTAAAACCATCAGAAAACACAGACATTTGCATTGTGATTCATGAACAGTAGCAAAATTACAGTTATGAAGTAGCCACAAAAATAATGTTATGGTTGCGGGTCACCACAGCGTGAGGAACTGTATTAAAGGGTCGCAGCATCAGGAAGGCTGAGAACCGCTGCTCCAGAGGATAAAGTTCACAGAAGCTCCGTGACATTTAAAGCATCGTGGCTGTGGAGACGTGTCTGTGGTGTCGGACCCTGTGAACACACAGCGCCCAGCAGAAGAATAGACAGGGGCTCGGTGTTTATTTGTTCAATGGACAAAGAACGTTAGGCTATGTTTGACATCAAGCCTCTGGATTTTGAGAAGAGTAGCATCCTCTCTCCATTCTGTGTGTATAAATATCACTCTGGCAGCCTTATGGGGGGTGGAGGAGAGGGAAGAGATCCCAGATACAGAAAGGCCGATCAAAAATGACTGCGGGGGTTAACATGAAAGACCGTGAGAGCCAGTATCCACCCAGCATAGCTAGGAGCAACGGGGCCTGAGGAAAATCGGAACACAGGACTGACAGAAGTTTGGGAGGACATGGGAATGCTCTGGACAAGATGGTTCCCTGTGGGAGAGCCCCGCGTTTGAAGTGGTGAAACGTCACAGCTAAGGTCCCTGAAGGAGGGGGCCATCGCTCTGGGGGCAAGCCAGGCGTCTGGGCTGGTGACCATAGACTTGTTTCCAGAAACAGCTACGGCCTTCATGGAGCCATTCACTCCCTGCTCAAGTAAGTGAGCAGGGCTTTCAAGGGTATTGAGAGAGAGAGAGAGAGAAAGAGAGAGAGAGAGAGAATAGCAAAACTAGGACATCTCAGTTCTTCTGCTCATGTCAATTACCCCCTGGCAGACCTGCTTTCTCACTCATCGAATGAAAGTGTTGGCTCAGGGCACCTCTCTCTTCCTTCCAAATGCTATGTTCTCTGACTGTCCTGACTCAGCGCTTACAAGCCCAATGTCTTCAGAGGCAGGGTGCGTTTCTCTACGTGCGGGAAGCTGGCCAGGTGGATCCCAGGATAACTCAGAGAGTGCGTGTTCCACCTCCTCCCCTCACAGAGTCCACACGGAGAACCTCCTGGGCACAGCACATGCTCACTCCTCATCTCCAGAACACTGTCCTCACGTGAAAGGGTAGATATTAGATTTTCTTAAAAAAAAAAAAAAAAAAAAAAAAAAAGGCAAATGAAGACACCATGTTCCCTCCCCTGGGTCCATCCTTAGTTAAGCTAGGATCACATGACCACATGAGCTCCTCGCCATCTTGTGATGACAATATGTCACATTTGTGCCTTAGGAACTTTTCTAAAGTTTGGGGAGGAACTGGTTAGCCTACAAGGGAGGCCTTACAATGCAGGCAAGTTAACACCCGGAAGGCGATCGAGCCTTCTGGTCCATTCCTCTTCCTGCTCACGCACTATTGGCTCCAGACATCCTCCTCCTCATACACTCCCCCCACAGCCGCGCCCTCCCCTGTGCCTGCTTTCTGAGCAAGGCTAGGGTGACATGGGTGCTGCCTCCAGAGCTGCCACTCTTCACGAGAACCCAGAAATCCAGATTTCTGTGACAAACTCCCAGGGTTTAAAATGGCAGCAGCTAATTAAGGAAAAAACATGTTACGTTGGCCCATCCTAGCCCGCCTATTATCCGTCCTCGCTCCCATGGACCACAACGGGCAACGGTACTGCTCACAGCATTCTCCATTGTGTAGAGCCTGAGACGCGAGTGGCACACGGGGCGGCTGGGGTGGACAAAAGAGATTCGTGTCCATGGCCTTCCCCGTCCTCTGAGGCAGGAAGGAAGGCAGCACGAGAGGGGATGTATTTAGAGCAGAACAATGGGCATGACGTGGTGCCCACGAAGAGGAGAAGGTGCCGGTCTGTGTTTGTTTGACCTCCGTGCGCCGCACACCAACAACATGTGAATCAGGCTACCGTCACGTCTTCCGCAGACCCCGAGCTTGGATACAAACCGGCGGCCTTGGGGCTGGGCACCTTGTCCGCTGGGAGTCCGGCTCTCTCCCCAGAGGTCAGCCACGGGGCTGGCTGTCGGTCTCGGGCCACGGCTACGAGAGAGAGCAAGCAGCTGGTGCAGCCGGTGCCCGCGTCGTCAGCGCGCACGCCCCCGGGAGAGTCCCACTCGGTCATGTGTAACTAAGCACACAACCTTGGTTGCCCGGGAAACCAAGGCCAAGTGGGCCCGGATGCTTTTTCTATGGCCCTCGTGTTAGCAGAGGAGGTGCTGCCAGAGCGAGCGGCCCGGCGGCGAGCATCCTAAAGACGAGGGATTGTGTCGGTTCCGTACGCATGCTCGAGGCCAGGGCAACGGGGGCGCGACGTGGTGACAGGTGCGACCGGACAAAATGGCGGTGATGCCGAAGGGCGGGTGCCTTGCTGTACAAAGAGGAGGTGGACATTCATCCCCTTGGAGATGGATCCGATGCCCATTATGGGACAGGCGGTGTGGCTGGGTCTAGGGACCTTACAGGAGGGGAGACACGTCCCTGGTTCATGACTCCCCATTCGGTTGGGAAAGACAGACATCTGATCCAACAAATACACCAACAAGACGAGTCCAGCGGCTCAGAAGGGCTACGGAGACAACAGACAGGGAGATGTGGAGGGAGGTGCCCAGCGTGTGTGTGTAGAATGGGAGAGAAGCCACTGTATTTTATTTTACCTTATTGATTTTCCACAGAGAGGAAGGGAGAGGGATAGCGATCTAGAAATGTTGATGAGAGAGAAACATCAACCAGCTGCCTCCTGCACACCCCCTACCGGGGATGTGCCTGCAACCAACATGCATGCCCCTGACCGGAATCGAACCTGGGACCTTTCAGTTCATAGACCGACGCTCTATCTACTGAGCCACACCGGTTTCGACGAGAGCCACTTCAGAAGGGGGCGGTGGGGAAAGCCTCTTGGAGGTGACATGAAACCGAAAGGATCCCAGGGCCAGGAGGGGGGTGTGTCTGCAGGGGAAGGGTCCCGGGCAGAGGGCATGGGTGAGGGCCACCCTCCCGGACTGCGGCGGGGGAGAGGGCACTATTCCGAGTCCAACCTCAGCTTGAGAAACTGCCATCATTCATTGCATCCTTCCCCTCCGCCTCCTCCCAAACGGGAAGGAACCTCAGCGGCATTCGCACTGTCCACACTCGGAACGGCTGACGTCCCATCTTAAACACGCCGGTCTATACCCTTCGCAGCGAAGCACCACCGGGCTGGATTTTATTTTTAAAACTTCCAGGGGAAGGTGCGCCCGACCTGGAGACACTCTGTTCCCAGAACCGGGGCGAGAGACACTTCCCGAGCACCTGCCGGGCTGGCCCTGGGCCGGGAGCCAGAGAGCGGCTTTCAGGGGAGCTGCGGGACTGAGTCCTCGGAGAACACGCGGGGGGAGAGAGAGCCATCTCACTCGCCTTGCAGATTCACGTTCTACCCTCCGGGATGCGCTCTCCGCCCTCTTACTCCCTGCCCTCCCCGCCCTGTCCACTCTCAAAGAACCGGGCAATGCATCAGCGGGAACCCACGGGGCACTGTGAGCTACACGCACCCGTGAGCCCTGTGAGGGCGGGCTCACGCCCAGTGTCTCCTCTCTCTCTCTCTTTTTTAAAAAAAAATATATTTTATTGATTTTTCACAGAGAGGAAGAGAGAGGGATAGAGAGAGAAACATCGATGAGAGAGAATCATTGATCAGCTGCCTCTTGCACACCCCCTACTGGGGATGTGCCCGCCGCAACCAAGGTACACGCCCCTGACCGGAATTGAACCCGGGACCCTGCAGTCCGCAGGCCGACGCGCTATCCGCTGAACCACACCGGTTTCGGCATCCAATGTCTCTTCTGTCAGCCATTCTCTCCCTCCAGCTTTCTCCACTGAGTGTAGTTAAGTAACCAGGAAACCAGGAAGCACCAGAAGAATCCCTGAGAGTCCCCAAAAGAGGCACAGACAAGGGGGGGGGTGTCTCTCGAGGTGCGTGCGTGGGGGCCTCATCCCACCGCGCACTGTTGGCCTTCACGAGGGCTCGGCGGACCGCAGGGCGGGAGACATAGCAACAGCTTCACGCACGGAGCTGTTGCCATCCTGCTCTCGCTGCTATTGTCATGATAAGCTCCATCTCCAGGCGAGAGCGCGGCCCTGGGAAGGCGCTCGGAAGCCATTAGCAGAAGCCAGCCCCGGCCCCGTGGCTCGGAGAGCCGCCCCGCTCATCTGCTCAGGCTCACGGGGAGGAATCTCTTTTCTCCCCCGCAGAGTCCCCGTCCGAGCTGTCCGCCTCTGACCGGCCCCGAGCCACGGGATTCAATGAGCACGTCCCCCCTCCCCGCGGCCGTCCGCACCGTTACCATGGCTCCCGGCCTGTCGGGCTCTCGGCGAGGGCATCTCCGCCCTCACCGCCTTGTTGCCTGTAAACATCGGTCTATTATCTACAGGGGGCGGGGGGGGGGGGGGGCGGCGAGAGGCCACGGCCCAGCGTGGAGGGCCACCGCGGAGGGAGGGGACAGATTGGGGATGCGGTCGAGGCCAGCACGCAGCCGGCATGCGTGGTGCGGCTGATTCCGACCTCACGGGTCACTGGCTTCGTAAAGGCCGCCCGACCGATCCACGGGGTTCTGTGAGGCGAGGGCCAGCGCCGGGTGAGGAACCGTCGGAAGGAGAGCCACGGAAGCCGGCGAGGGCCAGCTGAGAGGCGACAGGAACTTGCTGGTGGGACAGCGGGGCCTCTCGGGGTCCCTGGCAGACAGGGTGGCCTGGGGTCTGGAGGGGCGGGAGCGGGGCGTCTCTGGTGACCCCGAGGGATGTGGTTTTGAACGTTCCAACCTTCACTCCCCTCGCGACCGTCCCTCCATTTTCCTTGTGAGAAAGTGCCTTTTCTCCTTGGATACAGCCTGGTGGGATCCTAAGCAAGCACCATATACTGCCCTGTTTCTAGAAAGACCCAGCACCCAGAGATGCCGGTCGGAGACGCGATCCCTGGAGCTTTGGATCCTGATCAGAAATCTGAAGAGGTTCGGAGCGGTGTGGCGTCCTGTGTTCTGGCGGCGGCACCTGGGCCAGCCTGGGCTGCCGTCTGTATACCTTCCTCAGCGGAACACGACTTGGTTGAATTTTATGTTTAAAATGTTCCCCAAAAAGCATTTCTGAAGTTACCAGCGTTTTTGTTTTTTTTATAATATACTTTTTTATTGATCTCAGAGAGGAATGGAGAGGGAAAGAGAGAGAAACATCCGTGATGAGAGAGAATGGACGGGCTGCCTCCTAAATGCCCCTTACCTGAGACCCAGGCCTGTGCCCTGACCGGGAATTGAACCGTGACCTCCTGGCTCCTAGGTCGATGCTCCACAGCTGAGCTACACTGGCCGGGGCTGAGTTACCATTTCTTAAAGCCCCGAGTGGCCTTGGTTCAGTGTTCTTTAGTTCTTTCTTTCTTATAGCTTTCCCAGTAACGCTCCGAGGTGCCCACAGGCGGATGGATACTAATTCCAGGGAGTGAACAAAGTCTGTCTCTTTTGCTGCCCAGAAGAGAACGTGGACCAAGACACAGACCCTCCCCTAAGAGATGCCATTGCCCGGCCGGCCTGGCTCAGCAGTTGACCTAAGAACCAGGAGGTCACGGTTCAATTCCCAGAAACCTTGCTCTCTCCCCAGTGTGGGGCGTGCAGGAGGCAGCTGACCCATGGATCTCTCTCTCTCTCCCATCCTCCCTGAAATCAATAAAAACCTATTTTAAAAACAAATAAACAAAAGATGCCATTGACTTGAGTGCATTTACGACCCTCCCTCTGGCTCTCACAGCCGGGTGTGTGCTTGGTTTCGTCCACGTGGCCTCCAAGGCAGGGTCGGTGCTGTGAACGGAGCTGCCGGAGCACACGCCGGGAGCACACGCCCAGTGGGTGGCGCCGGCGCCTCCTCCCACGGCCGCAGGGCAGGCAGGAGGCACCGGGACGAGCGGAGGCCAGTCTGGGCCGGAACCACGCGGGGCGGGTGGCACGGGGAGCCGGATGCCACATGGCCTGAGGCGGGGCGGGGGCCGCCACCCCGGCGCCGTGGCCCAGGTGTGGCCCCGCGGCCCAGAGCTTCTGTCCACGTTCCAGCAGCAGGGCTCGCGGGTCCCTTCGCTCCCCGACAGTAAGGCCGGCCGAGCGGCTCCACTCCCCTCCGGCGGCGAGAGCAGACACCGCGGCTGCCCTGCCGCCCTCCTGGTCCCGGCGTCCGCTGGGTCTCTCAGGGGCAACGTCCCTCAGAACCGGGAATCCCGGGTACATGTGCTGCCGCTGGTCTGTGTTACTCAAATATTTGTCCTCACTCTCTCAAAGCTTCTCGGGGTGCGGACCGCACATCATGAAGAGGCTGGGTTCCCGATGCCTTTGGGACCAAGGCCACGGAGCAGCGAATCGCCAGCAGAAACCCCACCCGCCTGTGCAGGCGACGCCCGGGCATCGGACCTCAGCTCCGCGGAACCGACATCTCCGCCCCCGCTGGTTCCCGGGAGGCACACACGACGGACGCGCAGACACCAGCTCGGGACGTGCAGAGTGCGCTCCCAGTCCACAGAGGATGCTACGGCGATCGGAGCTCCCTCCCTGCCCCGCGGCCCCGGATTCCCGGAGGGAGAGCAGCCGCTATTCCCCCCGGACAGGGAGCTGCGTGGTAACGCCTACGAGACCCCAAACCCCCACATCTCTCCCGGGGACGCCCCCAGACTGAACCAGGGGACATCCGCCCGCAAAGGAAAGGCATCTATACGCTGGCCTCGCAGCCTTACGACGTGCGCGCCCGGGGACGCAGCCGAAGGCCCACGGCAGCCGGGCGGTCCTCCCAGAGCCAGGCCTGCTCTCACCGGCGACCGGCCTGCTCGTGGCTGCACCGGGCCGGGCTCTGCAGGCCGGCGCGTGGCTGCAACCCTCCCACGGGTCCGGAGGGACGTTCGGGGCATGATGACCGCCCCCCTGTGGCTCAGGAGACGATGGAACGGAGGCTCAGAGAGGACGGCTGACGAGGCCCCGGACCCACATCCACCCGGAAGCCTGCCCCCACCTGCCGGCTCTCCCCGCGAGGGCCTCCCTGCCCCCCTGTCCCGCCTCCCCCTGTGCCACACCAAGTGCCTCCCAGCTCCCCAGAAGGTACACGGAGCCTCCGCTTTTGGGCGGCTGGCACTGCTGGAGACAGAACACCCACAGCTGGGTCACTCCAGCGGAGCCCAGGAAGACGGAAGACGTGGCCTATCTCTCTCTGAAGGGGTGCCCCTGCCACCTTCGCAGACTGCCGAGCTCAGACAGAACCCTCCGCTTGAATATTGAGCGTTTAACCCAGACTCCTCCCTCCTGCCGTCACGGGGCCCAGGCTCTCCGCAGGCCAGCACACACCTCAAAAACCGGCCACGTGCGGCCGGCGTGGCTCCGTGGTTGAGCATCAACCTATGAACCAGGAGGTCACGGTTCTATTCCCGGTCAGGGCACAGGCCCAGGTTGCTGGCTCCATCCCCAGCAGAGGGCAAGCAGGAGGCAGCCAATCCATGATTCTCTCTCGTCATGGATGTTTCTCTCTGTATCTCCCTTCCTGTCTTTGAAATCAATAAAAATATATTTTATAAAATAAAAGAAAAATCAATCAAAATCTTTAGGTGACAATTTTCCCTGGCTTTGTGGTCTCTCTCTTCCTCTCCTCTCCTCCCCTTCCCTCTTCCCTCCTCTCTCTCTCTCTCTCTCTCTCTCTCTCTCTCTCTCTCTCTCTCTCTCCCTCTCTCCCTCTCTCTCTCTCCCTTCAAAACCTGGAGGAGAAGCCTTTATTTGGCTCTGACAAGAGCCCTGGCGTGTCTTTCTCGGTGTTTTCTCCGTCGGTGATCAATAGCAGAATGCCAGGCCTCCGTCACGGGCCGGCTCTGACCGCCCGCGTGTCGGGCCAGCGGAGCGTGTCTGCTTGGGTTCTGAAGTGAGAAATGTCACGGGCGGGAGGGGCAGGGGTGACAACTCACTCAGGCATCTCCAGGTCCCCGGGAGACCACCGCGGCAGGGCCGCCTCCCTGTCTGGGCTGTTTGCAGCCTCAGGTAGCTTTGCCAAGGGGCGGGTTAGGAGCGGAAAGCCGGTACGCAGAGCAGGTTTGCGATGGCCCCTGTTTTCATGCTGCGCTCCCTGCAGCTGTGACATTTCAAAGCAGCCGCCCGGCGTTCCCGCAGGTGAGTGAGCGGAGAGGGAAGTGGGAGGGAGAACTCCAGAGGACTGATTTATTTGTTTCACATTTTCATTGATTTCAGCGAGGAAGGGAGAGGGAGGGAGAGAGAGAGAGAGAGAGAGAGAGAGAGAGAGAGAAGCATCAATGAGGGGAGAGAATCGAGGATCGGCCACCTCCTGCACACCCCTTTCTGGGGCTGGAGACCCAAACCCGGGCCTGTGCCCTTGAGAGGGCGGAGGCGGGAGCGTGGTGGGCGGGGAGCCTGGTGGACGGGGAGCCTGGTGGACGGGGAGCCTGGTGGACGGGGTCTGCGCAAACACCGTGTGATCGATGAGAACCAGGTGTGAACAATGCGGGCGATCGATGAGGAGGTGAACGGAGAGCATCGGGCTCTGCCCACGTGAGGTCTCCATCCAGGCACCCCGAGGGGGGACACGGATAGGGAACATTGGGAAAGAGCGGGCCGCGGGCCGAGGGCGTGTCCACGGGGCAGGTGAGGGGCGCCGGGAGGGTGAGCCAAGAGCGGACACGAGGGTCGGACGGAACACTAGCTTCAGTGTCGCGCCCCCGGCTCCCGGAGCCTGGCCCACGAGAGGCGCCCAGCCAATGCTGGCGGGGGAAGGAGCGGCTGACGATTTCGGTCGAGGGGAGGCGTGCACACAGGGCCAGGCGAGGCCTCGCCCGCTCTGGCAGGACCCTGTAGACTGGCCTCGCTGGGGGGTGGGGATGGGGTGAGGGGGGCCAGGACGGGGAGACCCATGGGGAAGTGGTGGCATGAATCACAGGCTTGAGAAAGACGGAGGGCTCGGGCCTGTTAGGTATTTTTTTTAAATTAGAATCGCAGATGCTGGATAAGGGGGCTGGTGGAAAGGGCGGCATCCAGGGGCCCACGAGATTGGGGGAGCACAGAAACGCCACGTGACCGTCCCCACGTGGGCCGCGCAGGGCCCGGGAGGCGCGTGTTTGGTGGTGACAGGTATTTACTGCCCACCCTCGGATCCCCTGGCCTCTTCTCTCCCGCTATGGTGAAGACATTCATTTTCCTCCAAACCCCATAAATTATCCTCCGTCCGCAAGCTGGGCCGGGGGGTGGGGAGGAGGAGAAGGGGGGCCGTGGCTGGCGGAGGGGGGGGGAGGAAAGATCTGGTTTGCTCTCGGCTTCGCCTCTGTCTAGTCCAAACACTGGAAATGTCAAGTTTGCTCACTAATTAAACACGTCTGCCTCGGACAGCACGCGTGTCATCCCCGAGAACGTGTGGAATTCCGGGGAGACATTACACATTCGTGTTGCCAAACACAGCCTTCTGGAGGCTCCCGGGCGACACGGACGCCAGCTCTGCGGGAGGAGGGACGCCTGGGCGGCCGCCAGGCCGGAGGGAGCGGACGGGGGCTCCGAGGGGCCCTTTCGGTTTCCCTCCCGGGAGAGGGGTTCTGGGCGGCTCCGTGGGGCCGGCCCGGGCGATCCCCGGTGACTGTGACACCCCCCCTCCCCCAGCTGAGGCCTCCGGGCCTGGGTCACGGAAAGCCTCCTTCCCGCCTGCCCGCCAGCGTGGCCCGTGGTTGAGTGTCGACCTGTGAACCAGGAGGTCAGGGTTCAATTCCCGGTCAGGGCACAGGCCGGGGCTGCGGGCTCCATCCCCCGTGGGGGTCGTGCAGGAGGCAGCCGGTCCACGGTTCTCTCTCATCACGGATGTGTCTCTCTCTCTCCCTCTCCTTCTCCCTTCCTCTCTATGAAATCAATACAGATATGGATTTTTAAGGAGAAAGAGGACATGGTGTAAGTGATAATCCCGTGGATGAAAAGCAGCTCCCCGCTCTGAGTGCTTCGGGCTGAGAGAGAAGGCTGGCCCCGGGGCCATGTCCCCACGCCCTGCGGGCTGCAGGCAGAGCGCGGTGCGGACCAGGCCGGCGCCGGACCCGGGCCGCAGCCGGGAGGTGGTCCCAGCCCCTTCCCCCAGCGCCGGCCCGGCGTCCCCGAGGCGGCCGGAGGAGGAGGCGTCCTGGCTGTGCTCCTGCCGGGCGGGCGGCAGTGGAGGCCTCGTCTGGCCTCACGGAGAAGCCAGGGTGCCTGCCAGCCGCCAGAGCCACCCGGGCCGCCCCCCGGGCCCCGCCATCTGGGCTGCGTCCGGCCTGGCGCTCCTCCGCTCACAGCGCGGTCCCCTGGGGATGGCGTCCCACACTCTGTTTGCAGAGACACGGCCGCTTAATTAAACGCGAGCAAGGGCTCTGTATCCACGCCAGCCGGGGCTTTGGAAGCCACCGGCTGCACGGCGGCCGGGGGGGAGCGGCCGGCTGCCCCGGAGGCCAGGGCCCGCCTCCATCCCTGCTCTGCCCGACGCACCTGCCGTCCACCCCGGGCAGGCGGCGCCCCTCCCGCCGCAGCTCCCAGCGCGGACCCCACTCCTCCCGGGAGGCTGGTGAGCGGGGACGGCTCAGAGGCGGCCTTCGGACAGAAGTGGCCCCGGTGTGCGGGGGGTGCAGATGGACAGATGCCCAGGGAGAGGGCATTGGGCTGCGAGGAGGCTCTAGGCACCAGGCTAAGCTGTCAGCCCCAGGGTTTAGGCAGCATCTGCTGGTCAGGCCTGGGCCTCTCTAGAAGCTTCCGTCGGCTTCTCTAGATTCACTCTGCACCCTCCCCGTGTCCCCGCCCCCCTGCTCCCTCCCCTGCCTCCCCAGCTGGTCTGTGGAAGCTGTGCGGTCAGGCCCTGTGGCTCCTGGTTGACTCTGGTCATGGGGGTGGGGTTGGGGGGTGGGGTGGGAACCAGGCTCAACGACCGCAGCCCCAGCTGCCAGCTCGATGGCGGCCTGTCCTGGACCTCGAGCCAGAACCACCCAGACTCCATGTCTGCGTCACCGTTCACTCCCGAGGGGTCGGCTCGCTCTGGCCACGGCCCTCCCGGAGCCACCTCACGCCCAGCACACTCCAGGACACTGCCAGAGGCCCCGTGGTTACAAGACACGTGGCAGTAATGACAGACTTTGGCCAATCCCTTAAGAAAGGATGTGCTGCCCTGACTGGTGTGGCTCAGTGGATAGAGTGTCGGCCTGCGGACTGAGGGGTCCCATGTTCGATTCCAGTCAAGGGCATGCACCTTGGTTGTGAGCACATCCCCATTAGGGGCTGTGCAGGAGGCAGCTGATCGATGTTTCTCTCTCATCGATGTTTCTAACTTTCTATCCCTCTCCCTCTCTGTAAAAATATCAATAAATACATATATATACACACAATAAAATCTATATATATATATATATATATATATACACTAAAAAAGAAAAAGAAAAAGAAAGGATGTGCTTTAGCAGGTGGGGGTGTCATCAAACATGCACATATGCACTCATGCACACACATGCACACACACGCCGGCACACGCCTCCCTGAGCAGGTGTGGCCCGTCATGCTGTCACGGGGGAGGAAGCAGAATATTGCGTGGGGCTGCGGAGGCGCGGACGCGGGCGCTTAGTAAATTGGAGCCATTTATAACGTGCAGCGGGCACCCGGACGGGAAGGGAGGTGATTAGTCAGCAATCTCGGGGTGTCCGGTCATTTATTTACAGAATCCGTCCGCGGGACGGGAGAGGCGGGTCCGTGACGGGCTGGCTGCTGAACAAACGCAAACACATTGACGCTGGGCCCCGGGGCCATCTCGCTGCACCACTGGCCTCGGACTGACTCTGTCTGTTCATTTCAAGCCCAGGAGGCCCCTTCGGCTTTCCCGGGAGAGTCTGCGACCCCAGGGGTGTCCATCCCTCAGCTCTGGCCTGTCCAGCTCCCTGGACCCACAGGTCCCCACAGCGGCCTCCACGTGCCCAGCACCCCGTCCTTATTCAGCCACGCCGTCCGTGCACCGAGCATGTGAAGGGTTCAAGTCCCAGTCAGGACACATACCCAGGTTGTGGGTCCAATCCCCAATCCGGGTGCCTAAGGAAGGCAACGGGTCAACCCCTCTCTCTCACATCGATGTTTATCTCTCCCTCCCTCTCTCTCCCCCACCTCTCCAAATAATATCCTCAGGTGAGGATTTAAAAAAGTAATAAATAAGTAAGTAAATCCCACGCCTGCTGCTAATATCTAATGAAGGAGGCATCTCCCGGGATCCAGGAGACATAGAAAAGTCACGTGACGGTCCCCGGCCGGCCTCTGCCCGCTGGGGAACCTGCTCGGTCTGTTCTTAGCCTCGTGGCCAGCCGCCACGCCCAGGCTCACGGGTCTCAGGGTCTCCGTGCCCCCGGGGAGCCAGGAGCCCTCGGCGATCTCCATTCCTGGCAGGAGTGATGTCACCTCTGTCCTGATTCGTCCTTGCTCAGCGCAGGGAGACCTCTCTGAGACGGGACGGGCGGGCGGTGGGCAGGAGGTCTGCTGCAGGAGATGCTGCTGGCGGGTGCCCCCTGGTCTCCACGTCTCCGTCGCCCGCCCTTTCCCTCCCACAAGTGGGTGACACGGCACAAAGGGTGGTATTTGTTTCCGAGAAGCCTCCCGCTCGGACCCAGTTTCTGGGACGCAGACTGAGGGGGGGGTAGTCGAGGACAGACATCATATTTTTACTCCTGTTTCCCTCTCATTCATCTTGTTTGATCAGGGCTGAGCGGAGCTGACAGCTCATCAGGCGGCGGCGTGTTTCCGCGCCGGTGGCATTTGCAGCGCCGGCATCGTGGGGACGGTGTTTGCCAATCCCGCCGGCCGAGGCGCCTGACCTTTCCCGGCGGCTCGCCGACACCGCCGGCTCTGGATCCCGCTTCCTCGCGGGCGGCGGCGGCGAGAGGATCCGGGCCGCGTGGCGGCGGCCTCCGCGCACAGCCGGGCGGAGAGACTGCCGCGGCCCCGGCGGGATTAGCGCGGTCCTCAGAGAGAGGGTTTGATTAAAACCGCCGTCCGGCCGGCCGGGAGGGAATCTCCGGTTGGCACGCGGAGCGAGCGGAGGAATCACGTCCGAGGTCGCTGTCGTTTACTGGCGGGGGGCTTGCATCTGGGCGTTCTGAGAGGTGTCTCCCCAGCCCCACCTCCCCATCCCTCTCCCCGCCCCCACGCACCGCAGAAAATCCTCTCTGATAAACGCTCGCTCAGGTGCTCGATGCACGAAACCCACACTGCCTCGGGCCACGCAGCTGCAGGAATGGCCTGTGTGTGTGTCCCTGTGACAAAAGCTGGGGTTCGGTGCCCCCCGAGGCACCCGGGAGAGCACCGGGAGCCAGAAGGCCAGGTCCCCACGGCCAGGGAGGTTCGACATCTGCACGGCAATCAGCAGACAGTGGACGTGATTTCAGAAAGTGGTGCGCTCCTCATTGTGCCTGGAAGGGAAACCACAGAGAATGCTGGGGGCGCTGGGGGTGCTGGGGGGAGCAATGGCTACCTGGTGAGCAGTGAGCCGGCACCGTTCCCATCCCGGCTGAGCCAGGCGGAGCAGGCCTCTGACACCGGCTTCCAGAAGAATCCTAACGGACAGGCCGGTCTGAGGGCAGCGGGCCGCCTCCCCGTCCAGCGCAGCCGCCAGCGCGGCCCAGCGGGCGGCGCATCGCCCCGGAGCCTTCTGCTGGGGCTCCCCGCTCAGCAGTTCCTTCAGCCTCTCCGGGCGCCTCCCAGGCTTCATGTAAAGGCCGTTATGAATTTAGTATTTATTAGGCCTGCCGCGCGCACTTGACACGGATCTGTTTTTGCCGGAGAGGCAGCCTCCGGAGAAGCCGTCTGATGGCCAATTTGGGGAGAAGCGGCCAGAGAAGGAATAAAGCCTGACAAGGCGGAGTCTGCGCGGCCACAGCACCCGTTCGGCCGGCTAATGGGCCCCGGGGTGATGGCTCTGCTCGCCTTCGCCTGGAAAGCCCTCCGCTGAGCCACCCAGCGCGGCCGTTTGTGGGCCCCCCCTCCCGGGAGCCATGTCCGGGCCGCGGCTCCGCAGCTTAATTGGCTGACGTCAGAGAGCTCCGGGCTCAGCACCGACCACAAGCCCAGCCCTGGGCCCTGATGCTCCCGCCTTCTCATGCCTCGGATGTTCTACTCACACACACTCTCTGTTTTATTTATTTTATTTTATTTTATTTTATTTTATTATTTTATTTCAGAGAGGAAGGGAGAGGGAGAGAGATAGAAACATCAATGGCGAGAGAGAATCATTGGTTGGCTGCCTCTTGCACGCCCCCTACTGGGGACCGAGCCCGCATCCCAGGCTTGTGTCCTGACAGGGAATCGAACCAGCAACCACCTGAGCCACCCGGCCGGGGCCTGATGACGGCTCCTAAGGAGGAACATGTTTAGGGGAGGCGGGTGCTGCCATCCAGCAGAAACGGGGTGGAGGCTACGGGGGGAGAGGGGAGAAGGGGCCGCAGGGACCAGAGGGGGGGGGTCCCTGGAGGAGAAGGGGCTGCCATGGGGAGCTGCCCAAACAGCCCCCCACAAAGCATGGAAGCATGACGCCCACACACAGGGGGTGACCCCACCGGTGTCCTCGCCCGCTCCACCCCTCTCCGCGTCCCAGCAGCCCCCTCTTCCTCGTGGGGTACCCCCTCCTCCGCTCCCAATGCCTGTGGTTTCAGGGGGCCCATACCACTCCCGCGCCCCCAGGGCCAGAACTGACTCGCTGGGTGGTCGCAGCAGCTTCAGAGGCGGGCACACCACCAATTCCAGCTCAAGAGAACGGACCATAGGATTGAGAAGAGCGAGTGCCCGTCCCTCAGGGAGGCTGGGTGGGCGGGGTGCCCAGGGGTGTGTGTGGAGGTGCCCTCAGAGCCTCTGGCGCTCTCTGCACGGCCATAGCCACAGGGTGTCGGGAGTCGCCTGCAGCCAATGGCGCTCAGAAACGGGATTGAGGGGGACACAGGGGGGTGGGGGGGCGCAGGGAGTGATGCTGCTGCTAATAAAGACGGGCCGGCGGCGAACCAGCTAACATCTCGGCTTCCGCCAGGCCCGCGCCGCCTCCGCACAGACGGCTCCAATGAGATAAATTACTTTCCCGCCCGTACGAACAGGACTGCGATCAATACCGTCAGCAGGAACAGGTTTGCGGGAGGGAAGGAAATGCCAATATCAAACACGGTCCTGTCGGCAGGAAGCCAGGTGGGTCTGCGGTGAGGGCGCGGGTGGGCGTGGGGACGGTCTTGGGAAAGGACCGCAGAGTCCGCCCGGCCTGGCTCGGCTGTGGAGCATCGACCTAGGAAGCAGGAGGTCAGGGTTCGATTCCCGGTCAGGGCACAGGCCCGGTGGCCGGCTCCATCCCCAATGTGGGGCGTGCAGGAGGCAGCCGATCCATGATTCTCATCACAGATGTTTCTTTCTCTCTCTCTCTCTCTCTCTCTCTCTCTCTCTCTCTCTATCTCTATCTCTCTCTCTCTCTTTCTCTCTCTCCCCCTCTTCCTTCCTCTCTGAAGTCAATCAAAACACACTGTAAGAAGGAACCTTGAGCACAGCAACCTTGTCTGCCTCCCTCACCACCGGGCCCCTGAGGCCAAGCACACAGTAGGTGCTCAACAAGTCTTCACGGCATAAAAGGGTGAGCATGTGAGGGCTCGTCCGTCTCCCTCCTCATGAGGCCAGGCAGGTGCCAGCCCAGGGGAGGAGGAGGAGCAGTGTCTGCGGGGCGGGTGCGTGCACGGGCTCGCCTGTGAATGAGCGAGCAGGTTGACCAGCAGGCCAGGAAAACAAGAGCGGACGGAGCACGGGGGCGTGTGTGAAGCATGTCTACAGGATCCCGCTGGCCCCACGCAGCACACGCCTCGTGAATGCCTTCATCCAGGTTGGACCCCCAGACACCGGCACGTGATCCCGTCTCAACCAATCAGATGCAAAGGGACTCTGGGAACGCGGGGTGGAGACCCTCATTCTTTGTCACTGAATCCAGCCTGAATGATGGAGTCCGGAGAGTCTCCGTCAGTCACCTGAGGACCCTCGGGGTGAGCTTGCCCGAGGACAGACGCCCTTTCCTGTAAGCAAAGCTGAGAAGACGGAGAGGAGACGGGGGTGGCACTCGCCCAGGGGTGGAGCCGTGGCTACAGGCTCTGCCTGTGGGAGCGATGAACCCACACGGTTCCGATCCCGGCTAAGCCAGGCCGGAGCAGGTCTCGGACCCCGGCTGCCTGGCACAGCCTGCGTGCCGGCCTCAGAGAGCCACTGGCTGGAGGTCCCGGTGACGGGGGCCCCGCTTGGGGAGACGCCGGGGGAGGTGGGAAGCCAGGCCTGTGGGCGTCCCCGTTAGCCATCACAGGAGGCCCTGGAAGTGGATGATTCGGAGAGGCTGCTCTCAGGCTGAGGACCGAGGGGTGAAGTAGATGGTCCCTTACTGATGTCCCCGTCCCCTGCTGGCGGCCTGATGAGGACCCACCCGGTACCTGGGAGCGGCAGGAGGGGTGACTCTGCCAGCAGCAGGGCCCAGGGCGCTGGTTCCAGGTGGGTGGCGGGTAGGAGGCTCCTCTTAGAAAAAACTCCTTAATACCCAAGCCCACCCCACCTCTCTCTACACACACACACACACACACACACACACACACACACATGCACGCACACACCACACACACACACACACACCCCACACGTGCACGCACACACATACACACACACACCAAAGAACTCCAGTTAGACCAGTAGAGATGGATGGGCCATTGGAGCTGCTAGGCTGAAGTGCAAAAGGCAGCAGGCAAGAAGTTATGTACATATATACTTTTAAATATATTTTTATTGATGTCAGAGAGGAAGGGAGAGGGAGAAAGAGAAGCATCCATGACGAGAGAGAATCATGGATCAGCTGCCTCCTGCACGCCCCGCACTGGGGATGGAGTCCACAACCTGGGCCTGTGCCCTGACCGGGAATGGAACCCTGACCTCCTGGTTCCTAGGTGGATGCTCACCCCCGAGCCACACGGCCGGGCCAGGCACCCCGTTCTGAGGGCTCCCACTCCCTGGGGAGATAAGACGGGCTCAGCTCAATAAGAGAGAAGACCACTTCCTGGAGGGGAAGAGGGTGACCTTGGGGCAGGGACTCACTGAGCCGGCAGAGAAAGGCAGAGGGGCCCAGGGATCACTCCCGTCCAGCAAGCCGTTCGCCATGGGAGAGGCCCTTGGAAAGTGACCCGGTGACCCAAGACGGGACTCAGCAGCCTTTGGGTACTGGGTTCAAATCCCAGCTCTGCCCCTTACCAAATCCCAGCAGGGCCAACTCGTGACGCAAGGACTCCTGCCTCAGTTTTCTCGTCTGTAAAATGGGAATAACCCTGGAATCGAACCCTGACCTGCTGATTCATAGATCAAAGCTCAGCCACGCCGGTGGAACCTTGACAAAAAATAAAAATAAAAATCCCTGGCCCTTCTCCAAGCCCAGCACTGAGGGAGTTAACCGAAGCTGCCTCAGTGATGAATGGCCATAATACCGTCGACGTAATGGGTTTCCTATTTAAATTTTGTGGGAATTTAATCAGCTGGGCGCAGCTGTGAGAGACGCCCCATAAACCATGTTGAAAAATATGTAGACATATACATTTATCTGCTACAAATTAAGCTCACTTAGAGGGGCTCTTAATGGCCCGTGCAGCCATCATCACGGGCATAAATCCCAAACTGTCTGTTTCCGGAGCATTTGCTTTGAGAAAAGAATTACTGATGCCGTCCTCGGCCTCGCGGTAACGAATGGAGGGGCCTTTAATTTGCAGAGCGCTAATTGCCGGCCGTTTCTCACGAGGACCCCACCCCGGACGGCCCGTGGCCCGTGGCCTCGAGGGGGATTCCGTGGCCCGGGCTGGCCCAGGACGGGGGAAGGGGGCCGGCACCGCGGTTCCGACGCCGGGCCGTCCAGCCGCCTGCCCTCCGGTGCCGGCCGCCTTGGTTCAGCCAGAGTTCCGTGCGGGGCCGGCCCGGCTACCGTGGCGAAACCCAGCCCCGAGGCAGCCCAGCGGCCGGCACGCCTCTCCGTGCCAATGGCAGCTCGGCTTCCGGGGACCTTCTCCCACGTTCTCTGAGGTCCCAGCCCAGGAAGCGGGCAGGTGGCTGGCGGGGGGAGGAGGGGGGCGTCCCAGCTGGCCAGACCCTCTCTCGTCTCTTCTCATGCCTCCGTGGGGTCTTACCTTATGACCGTCCAGGACACAGGGGTGACCACCCCCCTCCATTTGTTCCCTGATGGTGCTTTTAAATGGATTTGTACGGAGAGGGGAAGGGAAAGGGGGAGAGAGAAACATCGACAGGAGAGCGAAACATGGATCGGCTTCTTACACCATCCCCGGCCAGGGATGGAGCCCGAGACCCGGGCACGTGCCCTGACCGGGAAGGGACCGGCGACCTTGTGGTGCGTGGGACGACGCTCCACCCTTTCCACGAGGCACCGGGCCTGGAGGAGGGTCCGGCCAGAGAGGCACCTACACGCCAAGTGTGAGGAAGCCCTCATCTATATGGACATGACCCTGACCTTGACCTCCGCTCCAAACCGGGCCCCTCCAGTGGCCCTGGTCCCGGCCCTGGGTGGGACCCCAAAGCACAGAGAAGCCAGGGCTCACCCGAGGACACACAGGCGCCCGAGAGCCCCCGTCGGACTCAGAGCCAGCCACCAGGTCCCGTGGCCTTGTCCACGGGCCACGAGGCTGCCACGTGACCGGAGGCCTCCAGTCAGGCAGCCCCTGTGGGGGTAGCTCCCCAAGAGCCTCGCCGGGCGGGACAGCTTCCCCGGCTTCGTCTCCCCTGCTTTCTCCTCAGCACCTTTCACTTCCAGAGGCAATCCCACCGGCTTCTGTGCCTGAACTTCCTCTCCGCGCTGCTCACGCAGGCCCGGCTCAGAGCAGGTGCCCAACAGGCCCCCTCGTCCCACAGGCACCCATGGGAGCGGTGGGAGACGGTGGGAGTCTCCACACACCCGGCCCCAGGCCCCTGAACCATGGGCGGAACCACCCAGAAGGTCGGTGTTCCTTCTATCCCACAACCCGAGCACTGGCGCTGGGAACCCCCGGCACAGTCCGGTGTCTCCCCGGCGATGGGAAATGCAGACAACCAGCACGCACCACTGTCTGACGGGAGAGGTGAGGCATTACAATGCTGAGACTGGCTTCAAACCAACAAACCAACCAACCAACCAACCAACCAACCACAAGCCGTCCTGACACAGGGCCAGCAGCGCCCCCAGCAGAGTCTGGGGGGCGGGCCCAGCAGCTCGGAGCTCCCAGAATTCCTCCCTCTGTCTGGCCGTGTCCCCCACCCCCACCCCCGCTCAGACGCCTCGCCGTCTGGGAGAGGGGTCCTCCCCGCACCCGCACACCCTGCCCCTCCTCCTAGAACGTGCCCGGGAGGCAAGCCAGTCCTCGCAGGCCTGGCTGTGGTGCCACACGGTTTAGCGATTGGCAAGGCCCGCGGTGGGCAAACTCCTCCGTCCACAGAGCCCAACATCCACAGGGCAGCGATGGACGTTCCTTCGGAGAGCCACCTTGTTTAAACGTAAACTCCTTCTCACGCCACTTCTTCAACAGACTCGCCCAGGCCGTGGTGTTTTGTGGAAGAGCCACACTCCAGGGGCCAAAGAGCCGCCTGTGGCTCGCGAGCCGCCGTTTGCCGACCACGGGGCAAGGCTGAGGGAGCGGGCCGGGCCTCGCCATGTCGGCGTCGCTGCCAGGGAAACCGATGGGCCCTCAGAGCAGACGGGGAGGCGAGCCTCGGGCCCAGAGTCTGGGGCAGGTGACCCGGGAGGCGGCACCTACCTCATCCCAGCAGGGTCCGCGCAGGACGGGGTCCACGGTCCCTGGGCTGCAGGCGGGCGGCTGGGGCGGCATTGCGGGCAGAGAAGGTGGCCGGCCCCTGGCAGAGCGCAGAGATGGCATCAAGTTAAACACGTGACCAGACACTCACAGCCCGTGGGGTGAGACTCGGATCTGAACCCACATCCCACGCCAAAGCTGGGGGCCTCTGCTGCCCCAACAGCCACCACGCCGGCTGCCCCAGGCTGGAACCCCGTGCCCAGCCCCCGCTCACCTGCGTCTCCTCCGGGGGCACCTCAGAGCTCCGGAGGTGCTGCCCTGCGCCCACCCTCCCCCTCCCGCACTGGGTGGGCCCCCCATGCAGCCCGACTCAGCGATTCCCCGCTGCCGCCCACTCCCCGCCCAGCGAGCACTGAGCCCTCGCGAGCACTCACTCAGGCAATCACCCAGCAATGGCCGCACCAGGCACCCAGCGGAGGTGCCTGCAGCACCGGGGCAAGGCTGCGGGAGCGGGCCGGGCCTCGCCGTGTTGGCGTCAGAGAGAGAGCGAAACATCGATGTGAGAGAGACACGTCCATTGGTTGCCTCCTGCAGGCACCATGAGTGGGGATCGAGCCTGAAACCCGGGCCTGTGCCCTGACCAGGAATCTGACCTTGACCTCCTGGTTCACAGGTTGACCTTCAACCCCTGCGCCACGCCGGGCGGGCGGGCCGGTTTTTATAGATAAAGAAACTGAGAGAGAGAGGCCTTGTTCAGGGTCACCGAGGACGCAGCGGGTCCCTGCGCCCGCCCAGGTCTGGCCGCCGGGGAGCGGGCCCCTCAGGGAGCGGGCCCCTCAGGGAGCGCCCCCTCAGCCCCAGGGCTCACAGAACCTGCAGAACGAGGAACAATTGGAGGCACTCAGGCCAGCCCGGCCCGCCTGGCTCAGGGGCTGAGCGTCTACCTATGAACCAGGAGGTCAGGGTTCGATTCCCGATCAGGGCTCATGCTCCGGTGGCAGGCTCGATCCCCTGTAGGCAGCTGATCCAGGATGTTTCTCTCTCGTTGATGTTTCTATCTCCCTCTCCCTCACACCCTGAAATCAATGAAAACATTTTTTTAAAAAAGAAGCACTCAACCCAATCCCATCCATCCGAACCCATCCGACTCAGAGCATCCCATCCACCGACGCTCACCGGGCACCGGGCAACGGGCAGGGCCATGGGCACCGGGCACCGGGCAGGGCCATGGGCACCGGGCAGGGCCATGGGCACCGGGCACCGGGCACCGGGCACCGGGCAGGGCCATGGGCACCGGGCACCGGGCACTGGGCACCGGGCACCGGGCCCCGGGCAGGGCCATGGGCACCGGATACCGGGCAGGGCCATGGGCACCAGGCACCGGGCACCGGCACCGGGCAGGGCCGTGGGGACCTTGCCCTCGGGGAGTGAGCGGGGCTGCAGCGCGAGAAGCCAGCGCGGGAAGAACCCAGCCAGCCTCCGCGGGTTCCCTCCCGAGCACCTGAGGGGTCCCGGGATGCCCCCTGGACACCTGGGCCCCTGAGGGAGCCTGAGACCCCCTCCCCCCCAGCAGCCTGAGCTCCTGGCTCCCGCCTCACCCTCCTTGGGCCCGAGAAGCCAGGGAACTGGCCGGGCCCGGGGCTGCCGGAGTGGAAAGCGGGAGGCGGCTCCCTGCAGCCTGGGCTCTGTCAGTGCCCTGGGGGGCTGCGGCTGCAGCGGGCCGGGTGCAGGCGGGCTGGGGCGGGAGGGGGGTGGACAGGAGGTGTTGGGGGGCTGCACCGGGGCCCTCAGGCCAGCCAGGTCCCCGCCGGCCTCTGCAGGTGCTCTCCTTCCAGGGCATATCCCGCTTCTAGAGAGGGGCAGGTCAGGACCTGGACAGAACTAAATGCTTTAAAAGAGCGAGAGGCCCACGCGGGCGAGAGAAGCCAGTTCCCGTTCAGCTTCTGTGCGCGAGGAGATTCTCCCCGACAGACACCGATGCAGCTCCGCCCTGAAGCCACACACAGGAAGCGAGGGTCCCGCCCAAACCCCCGCCGCCGGCACCAGGCTTTCCGGCCCCCCGGCTTTCCGGAAAGCCCCGCGCCGGCCGTGCAGAGCTCAGAAGGCTGCGGCCTGGGCAGGCAGACGAGGCCAAGTCCTCGCTCGGTCCCGGAAAGCCAGGCTCGGCGCGGCCCTCGGAGAGCAGAGCCGCTTTGTTTGGAGGCTTTGTCGCCGCAGGACGATCTGCGATGACAGACTCAGCCCTCCGTCTCCGCACAAAGGCGTCCTGGGAAGCTCAGATGCCCCCATTGTTGCGGGCGAGGGCGGGGGAGCGGGGCCGGAGCCCCGTGGTGAGCGGGATAAAGGGCCGGGCGGAGGGAGCTATTTTCGGAGGAGCTAACGGGCAGCCCACGGCGCCCCCAGATCGCCCGTTCCTGGTCCCCGACGGGACCCCGCCGGGAAGCAGCGGGCGCTTCCTGCAGACGGGCCTCAGGCCTGGACCCCCTCGGGGCCGGGGCCTGGTCTGGGGGCTCAGAGGCCTGCGGGCCCCGTGGGCGGGCGCGGGGACGGCCGGACGGGCGTTCTCCTCACACCTGGGCCCTGGGCGTCTCCGGGGCGACGGCCAGGGGCCCCCACCGTTCTGCTCTGCGGGTCACGTGGTCTCCGGTCAGCCCTGGGGACACAGCGAGCTGAAGGACAGCGCCGGGCCCCGCCCACGGAGGAGCAGCGGCACGGGAGCCGCAGCTTCGCTTTCTGCATGACGTTTTCATTCCTCACATTTTCCCAACTCCGACTGAGGCCCACCGGTTCCTCCCGGACGGACGTGCCACGGGTGGGATTCGAGCCCCGGCCAACTGGCCACATCCCGGCTCTTCCTGCCGTGCCAGCCTCTGGCCGCGGCCCGCAGAGCTGGGCTCCGGGGACCAGCAGCCTTGGGTTGGAGTCAGAGTTCTGCCACGTCCGCCCTCAGCACGCCTCAGTCTTCCCACCTGTGAAATGGGGCGGTGCTAGTGAGGAGCTCACCGTGCAGAGAGGGCAGGAGGGAAACCCTGGCCACTGTGGTTCCATGGATAGAGCATCGCACTGCGGACCAGAGGGTCCCGGGTTCCATTCCAGTCGAGGGCACGGGCCTCCGTTACTGGTTCCTGCTGGCCGGGGCCCTGGCCAGGGCGTGTGCAGGAGGCAGCCCCCGGGCGCGGCCGGGGGACCGGGGTCTCCTCGTCCTGCCTCACCGGGAGGCCCGGGTCTTGGGGAGCCTATTATCTGGGCCCAGCGGAGAGTTAAACATCGGAACTGACAGCGGTCCGAGCTCGCTCCTCGCCGCTGCTGGCAGATGGTGCGGCCAGATGGTGGGGCAGGGGCGGCCCCAGGTGCTGCCGGAGGAAGTTCACCGCCCGCCCCGCCCGGCCTCCCGCCGGTGCCCCACCGACAGATGTGGCTGGAAGGTTCCAAGTGACGGTCGGGAAAGCGGGCCATTAGCCCCACGCAGACTGCTCCGCCAGAACCGGAGCCGGGAGTGAGGCTCGGCACTTCGGCTCCCCTGCCGGCTCCCTCCCCCACAACCATGAGCCTGCACGCAGGCCCTGCGCACCCCTACAGCAGCCCCTCAGATACCCCTCTGCCCTCTGCCCTCTGCACGCAGGCCCTGCTCCCCTATAGCAGCCCCTGCCTCCTTCCCCAGCCCCTCAGATACCCCCTCTGCCCTCTGCCCTTTGCCCCCTGCCCTCTGCACACAGGGCCCTGTGCTCCCCTATAGCAGCCCCCAGCTCCCTCCCCAGCCCCTCAAAAGCTCCGTCCTCATCCCATTCCCCCCGGGACATTGGTTCCACCTGCTGAGGGGATTCCTCGGCTCCAGAACTCCATGCCCCGGATTTAGATCCGGAGGCATCTCCCTCCCAGGACTCCCCGAGCTCCGGGCAGAATTTGAGGGTCCCCCAGGGCAGGGAGGGGAGCGGGTGTGTGGGCGTGTCCAGTCCTTTGGGCACCCCCACCGCGGAGGGAGCCAGGAACCCCCGCTGGCCAGCTGCGCCACGTTCAGGCGGCCCCACGAGAAAGCCCCGGTGTCCTGCCAAGGTCACGGGCGCTCACGGGCCCGAGGAGGGGCTGCACCCTGAGCTGCCAGGGAGGGCACACAGCCCGCAGCAGCCGGCGTGCCGAGCGCCAGAGCCTGCTCGTGAGCCGCCGCGCCAGGCCTGGAATGTCGGAAGGCAAATATCAGGAAGCCCAGCGGGAGTTCGCGGGGGAAGGACCCGTGCCCGCGCGGAACCGGCGGTGAGGTTAACGCCGGCGGGACGGCAGGAGTGGCAGCGGCGGGGCCACAGGTCCCGGCCCCTCCTGATCGTCCGTCACTCGCTCCGTTCCGTGTCCTGAGGCTTGTGTCAGGGACACGAGAATGGTGTACGGGCGTGTGTCTGCCTGCCCCCCGAGCCTGTAACTTCCTGCGGAGGGCGCCTGCCGTGTCCGTCTGCGCCCCCGCTCCTGCCGTGTGACCGCTCTGCTCCAAACCGGGGACGAAGCGTGTCCTCCTCAGGCTGACCCCCCGCCCCCCCGTGGGTGGAACCCCCGGCCCCCGTGGGTGGAAGTGGGTCCATGGTTGCCCAGGTTGAGCGTTGACCTGTGAACCAGGAGGTCATGGTTCCATTTCTGGTTGGGGCACATGCCCAGATTGTGGGCTCCATCCCCAGTGGATCCCCAGTGTAGGCTGTGTACTCCTCCACCTCGGGGCACCCCAACCCTGCTCCCCCTTCACCTCGGGGCGGTAAGAGAGTAGATTTCCTGTTGAAGCCGCCCGTCTGAGGTGTCCACTGAGCCAAACCGGCTGGCACTAAAGTCCACCTCGTTTAAACCGGCAAGTGAAGGCGTTTCGAATGTGGCGACGGCCCAACGGGCAGAAGCAATGCCATCAGTCCCCCCTCCGTCCGCAGGGCAGGAGGCCGGGAGCAGCGGCCGGCAGGCTCACGGCCCCGACGTCACCGCGCCCCACGGGGCCGTTCCTGCTCTACCGAGAGGGGTTCTGTGCGGGCGGACACGGCCCAGCCTAAATCAGCGCAGCCAGCGTGGCCGCCGGCTCGGGCGTGCCCGCTCCCCTTCGCCTGCGCCGAGTCTGCCTCCCTGGGCGGGCGAGGGCGAGGCCGCGGGGCAAGGGCGGATGCGGTGTCCCCGCAGAGAGCGCCGCCCACAGGGTGTCCTCCTCCTCCGCCTCCCGGCTCCGGGGCAGACGGCGCGGCATGGGGCCCCGCCCTGGCCCCACAACAGGAGACACTGGTCTGCGGCCCTGGTGGAGGCTGGCTCGGGCTGCTGACACAGCTGGGCGGCCACACACTGTCCGGAGGAGTAAATGGCCTGAACACGCAAACCGTCATTAGGCCGCGGCGCGTGTCCACGCTGTCTCCACGTTCAAACGCCCGCGCGAACGTGTGCGCCGATGGCACAGGAAGAACCTGGTCCTGCCTGCGGCGGGGCTCAGTGGCTGAGCGTCGACCGAGGAGCCAGGAGGTCAGGGTTCGATTCCCGGTCAGGGCACGGGCCTGGGTTGTGGGCTCGATCCCCAGTGTGGGCGTGCAGGAGGCAGCCGGGCCCTGATTCTCTCTCATCATGGATGTTTCTCTCTTTCCCTCTTCCTCTCCGAAATCAATAACAACACATTAAAAAAAAAAAAAAAGGAAAGAAAGGCTCTGGTCTTCATGTGCATCCTACAAGCTGGGCCCCGTCCCCTCTCATTCTGTGTCCACGGACCTGGGGGGACAGTGGGTGGTGGAGGGTCCCCCTCCGCACCCCCACCCCCAAGTGACCTGGGAGGGTGCCGCTGGAGAAACGCCAGAGGGAGGCAGCTCTGTCCCGGGATCAAAGGGCCCCGGGTTCGATTCCGGTCAAGGGCACATACCTCAGTGGCAGGTTCCTCCCTGGCCTGGGCCCTGGTCAGGGCGCCTGCAGGAGGCAACCCATGGGTGTGTGTCTCTCACATCGATGTTTCTCTCGGTCTCCCTCTCTCTCCCACTCTCTCTAAAGTCAATGGGGAAACGCCCTCGGGTGAGGGTTTAACAAGAAAAGAATCCGCCCCGTGAGCCTCACTGAACGTGAAAGGAGCCTCGGACGGCAGAGGCAGGCGGTGTAGCCACAGCTCCAGGCCGCGGTGTGTCCGGGAGGCGCTGCCCCGCCCGCCAGGCCCCTCCCCCCACCGCCCGCCGCCCAGGAGGAGGGAGAGGCCGGCAGGAAGACGGATGAGGGGAATGATGCTGACCCCGCGGGGGGCGGGAGGCTCCGAGGGGTCACCGGGCGGAACAGATGGCCGGCCGCTCCGGCTCCGGCTCACGCATGGCTGAGTGAATCGTGGTTAAGGTTCGGTGCCAGCCCGGGCGCCGAGCACCTCCACCTCCTGCCGCATCATCTGCTCCTCCCGGCGTTCATTTCCTCCCTGCCTGGGCGTTAGGCACGGCTGGCCGGGCAGGAGCGTCTTCGGGAAGAGGGAGGGAGGGGGCGGGCTGGCGGGCGGGCGGGGGCAGCCTGGCCTGGTTGGTGCTCCTACTGGGGGCGTTCGGTCCGGTGAAGTCAGTCCAGGCTGTTCCAGGCAAACTGGCCGCGGTGGGAGGAGGGGGCGGGTCATGTTTTAATTCTTTTAACTAAGACCCTCACAAGCAAGGCCAAGGGGTGTCCTTGGTCTATTTGTTTATTTATTTGTGTAATATGTTTTTGTTGGTGTCAGAGAGGAAGGGAGAGGGAGAGAGACAGAAACATCAATGAGGAGAGAATCCTGGATCGGCTGTCCCTGCACATTTTCCACTGGGGATGGAGCCCACAATCCGGGCCTGTGCCCTGACCGGGAATCGAACCCTGACCTCCTGGTTCCTCGGTCCACGCTCAGCCCCTGAGCCATGCTGGCCGGGCTTGGCTGAATCTTGAAGAAGTGAAGTGTCAGCAGGAAAAAGCAAATTCACTTTAAAAAAAAAAATACCGTGGCGGTGCCCTGGCCAGTATGGTTCAGCGGTGAGGGCGTGGACCCCCACACCGGGGTCCCGGTCAAGGGCACGTAGTTGGGTTGCAGGTTCCATCCCCAGCCCCGGTCATGTCGGGGTACATGCAGGAGGCAACCCATCGATGTGTCTCTCACATCGATGTTTCTCTCTCTTTCCCTCTCCTTTCCACTCTCTCTAAAAATCAAGGGGAAATGTCCTCGGATAAAGATTTAAAAAAAGAAAAATAGGACAGAGGGGACTCCTCCTGCCTGGGCAGTGGTGCAGGTAAATCTGGACTCCCACCTCTGCACACGCCACAAACATGCACATAGATGTGTGTGTGTAAGCACGTGTCCAAATCCCATCATTCCACACTGAGTGGTGTGTGCGGCCCCACACGGCTTAACGGAGCCTCGCCCGTGCGGTGAGCACCCTCTGCCAGGCGCAGCTGCTGCCCCCGCCAACGCCGGTCACTGAGCTTCTCCCTAAAACATGACGCCCCGCAGCCCCATCGGCCAATCGTACGGCACGTGTGCGCCTGAGGACACGGGTCGCCCCACTCGCCTTCCGGGAACCGCGTCCTCTGAGGAGCCTCAGGCCTCCGCGGGGAGGTGCGGACGGCCGGGGCCGGGACGGCAGAGCCTGGCGGGCTGCTCCCCAGGGCAGGCCCTTCCTCACAGCGGCTCCTCCTCTTCCTCCCCCTCCAGCCCTGCTCGCCCTGGCTCTGCCCATAGCAGCGTCTTCTCACTTCTTATCTCAGTGGACGGCAAACTGCGGCCCTCAAGCCACATGCGGCTCTTTGGCCCCTTGAGCGTGGCTCTTCCACAAAATACCACGGCCTGTGCGAGTCTGTGTTGAAGAAGTGGCGTTAGAAGAAGTTTAAGTTTAAAAAATGTGGCTCTCCAAAGACATTTCAGTCGTTGTTGTGCTGTGGATACAGGGCTCTGTGGACGGATGAGTTTGCCGACCACTGATTTATCTACAGCTGAAATGTCACCCAGAGCCCAGCCAACCGGGCTCAGTAGTTGAGGATCAACAGTTCGATTCTGATCAAGGGCACAGGCCCTGGTTGCGGGCTCCATCCCTAGTGCGGGGCGTGCAGGAGGCAGCCGATCAGTGATTCTCTCTCCTCATTGATGCTTCTCTCTCTCTCTCTCTCTCTCTCTCTCTCTCTCTCTCTCTCTCTCCTCTCTCTCTCTCTCTCTCTCTTCCTCTCTGAATCGATAAAAATGTGTTAAAAGTAATAAAACGTCACTTCCCAGCGGCCCATTCATACTGGACCTCGCTGGTCGGGGAGGACCCCTGGCGTCCTCTGTGGCGGCCGGGGGCTGGGTGGCCGCCACAGCGGGTGCTCCCGGACCTTGTTACTGGATCTTCCTCCAAAGGGGCCGCGGCTCGGAGCCCCTCCGCGCGGCGAGCTGACTCAGCGCCGTGGAGGCCATGGAAGCCGAGTCCTTATTGCCCTCGCAGGCGGGGGGCAGGCGGGCAGCTGCAGGATGTGCCTCCTGCCTGGGCCTCGCCCCGGCCTCCTCCCGCCCCACCTGCCAATCATGCCACATGGCCGCCCCCCTGCCCGCGGAGCCCGGCCGAGCGGCGGCCTCCCGGCACACGCAGGGCTCACACATGCTCGCCCGGCCGCCCGGCATGCGGGCCCGTGTGCTGCCGTGGCACGGTGCCCGCCGCCTGGCACGGCTCGGCAGCCGCGGCCTGGCAGATGGCGGTGGAGCGGGGGCGGGAGGGGAGTGCGAGCCCCGCGGTGCTGGGGGTGATGGGGGTGGAGGCCTGGGCAGGGGGAGCGAGGTGGGCGGGGGGCGGGGGGCGGGGGGGAGAGCGGGACGGCTGGGCTGCAGGGCAGGCATCCGGGTTTCCCTCTGAGAAGGAATGTGAAGGCCACTTGTTCCCAACTCACCGCCACGCCCTGCGCCGTGCAGGCCTCACCCCGTCCCCTCCATGCAGGGACGGCAAACTGCCCCTCGGTGCAGGCGGGCGCGGGCTCCGCAGGCTGCGAGGGCGGCCACAGAGCTGCTGCCGGCTCCTCCCGCCCGGGAGCCTGCCCCCCGGCTCCGGCAGGCCCGGCTGAGGTGAGGCCCGGTGCAGGGGGAAGGCCTCGGTGACAGGCCTGGGTGCTGGGCCCCGCATCCCCGCTGGCCAGGCTGGAGTCGGAGGCTTCGTCTCCCCCAGACCCAACGTTGGCATCTGTGAAACGGGCACCACGCCTTCCACCCGCCGTCTCCGAGGAGCTGGGCCAGGATCACGCAGGCCGGCAGCGCCCCCTCTAGGTGGCTGGGAGACAAGCAGTGCAGACGGCGCCGGCTGCCTGGCCCTATCGGAGCAGAGAGGGGCCCCGGGGCCTGGACCCGAGGGCACTGCAGAGCCAGGCCCGGATGCCCAGGCCGCCGAGCCTCAGCTCCACGCAGGCTCTCCCGGGGGGGCCGGGCTCCGGCGTCCGAAGGACACCCTCCCGCCGCATTCTGCCGGGAGGGAGGCTCCCCTGCCCCCGTGTGTCCTGAGCGCCCCTCTTCTGAGCACACCTGTCCCCCTGAATCCAGAATGATGTCCCCCCGGGCCCTTCTCCCAGCTCCTGCGAATTCGCTTTTCCTGAGCCAGATCACAGCCACGGGCCTCAGGGAGCACACAGCTCACCGCGTGGGTGAGCCACCGCCCCCTCCCGCCACCCCCTCCACCCACACACACACACACACACACACACACACAGGGACACTCCATCCCTCTGGTCCTCGCTCCGCCCCTCACCTTCCTGAGCAGAACAGCCCGCCTCTCCTTCTTTTAACAGATGTGTGTGGACTTCAGAGCGGAAGGGAGAGGCAGAGAGAGAGAAGCATCCATGATGGGAGAGAGGCATTGATTGCTGCCTCCTGCACACACACACACACACACACACACACACACACCCCGCTGGGGATCGAGCCCGCAACTACAAGGAACAGCCTGTGCCCTGACCGGGAATCGAACCGCGACCTCCGGGTCCAGAGGTCGATGCTCAGCCACGGAGCCACGCCGGCCGGGCCTTGCTTTGCTTTGGTGCCCGGCACCTGGCAGAGTCCCTGCCACGCGTCCGGGGCTCGTGGCTCCGTGGTACGTGGCTGAGCACACGGGAGGAGGAGGGGCCGGAGGGGTAAGCTGGGCTGTGTCAGTTCTCATTTATCGCTGTGGTGTGTGTTCGTCTGACGTGTCCTTTTCCACAGGAACAACCGTCAGCCCGTTTCTGCCCACCCCCGTGCAGTACGGATCAAAGACGGCTTCCAGCACACACTCACCATATGCTGCATCCTGACTTCCTGAAAAAGTCAGGGAGGAAAAGAGGCCGTGGGACCTGGTGGGTTCCCTGCAGGCGGCACGTCGGGGGGAGGGGGCCTGGATGGAGGGGGGAGGGGGACAGAGGCATCCGAACAGCCTCACCCCCAAATGTAGTTGCAATGTCATCAACTCCTCGTACCAACCCCATAAGGTTATACACCCATTTACATGTCGCCGCCTGCCAAGACACATGGCCGCCCACCACAAGCTCCCATTCTTTTTCTTTTTCTTTTCTTTTATATTTTACTTTATTTCTCTTTCTGCTTTGCAGCTCGGCAGGCTTGCCCCGTTCCCCAGCACAGAGAGTTTTCACACCTGGAGTAAACCCTGAGACAGGAGACCAAACCGCCACACCTGGCCCCGGGCGGAGGAGAGTGACTCTGCCCCGCCCCCTGGTGGCCAGGTGAGGCATGCGCTCAGAGAAATCGGGGCGGGGACTGATGGTGGTCCAGGGACTGGGGTGCAGAACAGCGGGGAGCTCTCCCTGTCCCCACAGGCAGAGAACAATGTCTTTTTACCCCCCCCCCGCCCCGCCCGGTCGTCAGACCCCGTGGCTCACTCCCTGAGCGCTTTCGGACGAAGGAAAGTTACCTCTCCTCCGAGAAGGAGGGTCCAGGCGCGTCTGCGTCTAATGCCTCCTTTCCCGCATCTTTATTTATCGCCCATGTTTGATTAAAAAGAGTTATGTTCCAGGAGCCCCCCCCCCCCCAAGGCCACGTCCACCGGTTTAATTAACGGGGCCGGCTTGGGACTGAAGGCAGGAGACAAAGGCTCCTTTATCCGATCGGAGTCCAGATAAAACCGTATTAACTTCTCACCTTTTGTTCCCGCGCGCCAAGAGGCCTGGTGCATTGTCCCTGAGTTATTGAAATCGCCGGGACAGAGAGAGAGAAAAGAGAAGAGGCTGTGGCCACGGATTGGGTGCCACCGCGTACAAACAGGAGAGAAAGGGGGGGGGGGAGGGAGAGGGGGAGAGAAGAGAGAGAGATAGAGAGAAACAGAGAGAGAGAGCTGAACGCCAGGCCTGTTAAGTCAGATCAAGAGAAGACACTCATTCTGCACAAAAACACCCCATTTCCAGAAGGGCCCCCGGACGGAGCGCTCTGGGCCCAAGCAGGGCCCGCACCAACCCGGACGGACCAGCTCCGGGTGCGGAGAGAAAGGCAGTGCCTGTCCGCCTTCCTACCGCGCAGCCAGGGGCGTGAGACATCGGTGGTCCAGCTGCCACTCGGAGCATCACAGGACATAAGCCACACGGCCAAGCCCTCTCACCCTCACAAATCAAAGGAGAAAGAGAGAGAGAGAGAGAGAGAGAGAGAGGGAGAGAGAGAGAGAGAGAGAGAGAGGTGTGGCAATCACACCTGCAGGGAACGGGGTGGAGGGGCACAGAGGAAGCACCAACAGAAGCAGCAATGCCCGTAGCCAGAGGGGGACGCGGCCGCCATGCACTGTGAGTCCCCAGCGCTGTGAGTGCGGTGCCTGGACTCCAGGGCTGTCAACACCGCGCGTGGTGCCTGGGGGCCCGCAGAGGGCAGGTGTGTGAACAGGTGTACAGACAGGTGTGCAAACAGAGCAGCAGGTGTTCAGACAGGTGTACAGACAGATGTACAGACAGGTGTGTGAACAGGGGCGGCAGGTGTACAGACAGGTGTACAGACAGGTGTGCGGACAGGTGTGCGGACAGGTGTGCAAACAGGGCAGCAGGTGTTCAGACAGGTGTACAGACAGATGTACAGACAGGTGTGTGAACAGGGGCACCAGATGCGTGAACAGGTGTGCAAATAGGGCAACAGGTGTACAGACAGGTGTGCAAACAGGGCAGCAGGTGTTCAGACAGATGTACAGACAGGTGTGCGAACAGGGGCGGCAGGAGTACAGACAGGTGTACAGACAGGTGTGCGAACAGGGGCGGCAGGTGTATAGACAGGTGTACAGACAGGTGTGCAGACAGGTGTGCGAACAGGGGCGCAGGTGTATAGACAGGTGTACGAACAGGTGTGCGAACAGGTGTGCGAACGGGGGCGGTAGATGTGTAGCGGGTGGAGCTCACCTTGGTCCCAGTGGCGCTCCTGCCCTGAGAGTGGGCAGCCCGGGAGGGAGGTGCCCAGGACCGATGCCGGCCCGGAGCCCTCACCTGCGGGGCACCGGGTGCTTGTCGCACGTCTGTGATCTGACCCCCGTGCCAGCCGAGCGGCGTTGCCCAGGGAGGTGAGTGACACCGGACCGGCGACCTGCCTGCCAGCTCACAGGTGGCAGCACGGACCCCGCCCCGCCCCCGGCCCAGCCCGTCCTCGCCGCCGAGCCTGCCGGCCCTCCTGGCCACACCGCGCGGGACCCTGAGCCGTTTATACAAAGCCGGGGCGAGGCGGGGCAGGGGGTCCTGGTGCCCGGTGTTTCTTAAACGCGGTGACATTTCTCAGGCGGCCGGTTGCCATGGCAGGCTGTGCCCCGTGGCATTTGGAGAATGGGAGAGCCAGCAGGAATGCGAGGCCACGGCGGCACTGCCCGCGCCGGGGGGCTGGAGCCCTCTGAAGAGGCCGGAGGGGGCCGGGGCAGCGGGGAGAGGGCACCGGCCGGGAGCGGGGCGGCCGGACCCAGACCCACTCGGCCGCCCTCTCACTGGGTCTGTCGGACCCGCATCTGCCTTTCAGGGGAACAGGGCGCCTGGTACCCATGTCCCCGGGTCAGAAATGACCGTAAACTCCCCAGAGGACATGCTCCACAGCGTGGAGGAGCCTCGGGGTGCCGGCCCTGGCGGTCTGGCGCCATCACAGGGCAAAGGGGGAGGGGGTGCTCGGCATGTGAAGGCAGAGACGGGGGAAAGAGTGCATCTCCCCTAAAAAGAGAGGAACCAGCCCTGGCCAGTGTGGCTCAATGGGCAGAGCATCAGCCTGCAGCCCGAAGGGCCCCAGGTTAGATTCCAATCAAGGGCACAGGCCCGGGTGAGGGGCATGCAGGAGGCAGCTGACCTATGATTCTCTCTCATCGCGGATGTTTCTCTCTCTTTCCCTCTCCCTTCCTCTCTGAAATCAACAAGAATATATTTAAATTTTTTTTTTCAAAAAAGAGAGGAATCGGATTTCATAGGTGCCAGTATATCCCGACATAGAGAGACGTGACATGCGTGTGACATACGTATATTACGTGTGTATTACACAACGAGGTGGGTAAATACACTGTCTCCTCCTGATGTATGTGTCTGAATAGCCCCGAGCATTTATCATGTGTCACACGCCATGCTGGCACCGAAGAAACAGCCGGAAACGAGAGAGAGGCCGAGGTGGCCGTTCACAGTGTGTGTGTGTGTGTGTGTGTGTGTGTGTGTGGAACAGGCAGTCAAGGGCCCGGTGGCAGGTCACCCGCTCCTCCTGGGCCTCCGTGTTCTCCCACAGGACACGTTCTCACGGCCCTGTGACATTCCGTGGTGTGGGCTCCGCTAACCCAGCTAACTAGCCTCCTGTGGTTGGGCCTTGAGGCCTTTCCACATGTGGAGGGTTGCACAAATGCCTATGTGTTCATGAGTATTTTCTCTTTTTAATACATTCTTATTGATTTCAGAAAGGACGGAGAGGGAGAGATGGAAGCATCCATGATGAGAGGGAATCATGGATCCGCTGCCTTCTGCACGCCCCACCCTGGGACCACGGAGCCACGCCCGCCAGGCCATTCGTGAACATTTTCTCGGGATACAAGCAAAGAGGTGGGAGGGCTGCGTCGATATACGGGAACATTGCTAAGGGCGTCCCTTGTGAGTTTCAAGACGTGCTCCCGATCCCTGCCTCCAGCTGCGGGGCAGGAGGCTCCAAACCTATGCATCTCAGAGTTCAACCACGATACAGTCAGGTTGCTGAGTGGAGGAGCTGGGGATTAAGAAATTAAAGGGGGAAAAAAGACCAAGAGGCAGAAATAGATTCATGAAGCTGGGAGCCAGGTGGGCGCCATCCTCTCTGATGGAGAGGCAGCGAGCACCCGAGCCACGCAGCAGGTTTATTTATAGGGTCAAAGGAGCTTATCTGCATTCTTAACTAGGCCCCAGCATCCCTGGATTTACATATCTAGACCCGCCCCTGCTGACGCCTGGACAAAGGTATTATAAGTCAGAAACTGAATACACCCTCAGCCCTCTTGGGGGTGTAACCGGAACACGGACTCTGCCAGTGCCTCGGGCTCAGCTGACAATTTAAAGGATGTCCATGTGCCTTCCCAGGAGGCCCTCTACAATACGGCATATCACATGGGTGGGACGTGGTTCAAGAAGGGCTTAGAGAGACAATTACAACGTTAAAGGCTTATATTTTCAGAAAGAAACGTCTCATATCAATAACCCGGTCGTTTGCCTTTAAAAAAGAAAAACACGGAGGAAGAGGGAAATAAACCCACAGTGGCCAGGAGGGAAGGGACAGTTATCATCAGGGTGGAGATCAATGGAATTAAAAACAGAAAAATAGGGAAATCGATGAAAACAAAAGTTGGTTCTTTGGAAATATCAATAAAATCGACAAACCTATAACCAGACTCTCAGGGAAATGGAAAAGACACAAATTAGCCTCATTAGGGGTAAAAGACAGGATGTCGGTGCGGGCGACACGGACACCACAACGTGTAACGAGGGGGACGGCTCCCTGAGGGGACACCGCGAGCAGCTCTGCCCAGAGACTCAGCACCGCAGAGGAGACTGCCTGCCACAAGCCACAAAACTCACCTGACTAGAAACGGAAAGATTTTAAACCCTTCTGGAAACACACACATACACACACACACACACAAAAAAAAAAAAAAAAAAAAAAAAAAAAAAAAAAAAAACCAAAAAACAGATATTTCTCCAATAAATTTTACCAAATCAGTGGTCGGCAAACTCATCCGTCCACAGAGCCAAACATCCACAGCACATGATTGAAATTCCTTCGGAGAGCCACATTTTTTTAAACTTAGACTTCTTCTAACGCCACTTCTTCAACACAGACTCGCCCGGGCCGTGGTGAAGAGTGCCCGGCGGCGGCGGCGGATGGACTCTTGAAAAGTCATCCACCGCAGACCCGCGAAGCGTGCAGAGGAGATCCCTGAGGTCACCTTCGGGCTGCATGGCCATCCTGACGGGAGGAGGGGGGACGGGGCCGAGAAACAAAAATAGCGGCTCTGCCGCCCGGGAAGGGCCCGTCCGAGGAGGCTGCTGGGCGGCTGGCTCCCGTTTACAGACAGCGCCGTCCCCTGCCGCTGGCCAAGCCCCGCCCGGCCGGTCCCTCCCGCGCCCTTGGCTTTGCCCCTGAGGAGCCAGGGAGAAAGGCCGCTGTGGGCCTGGGCTGAGCAGCCCCGCCCTCCGCAGCGGCCTGGGCCACGGCTCTGCCTCTCCGTCTCCTCACCAATAAAATGGGGAATCACCCTCCCTGGCGTCGCTGTGAGGAATGAGGAAAAACAATGCAAACAGCCCCCCGGAACGTAAAGCTGCACCCTGACACGGCCTCCTTGCTGGCAGGCATTCTTTGGGTGCGTGGCAGCCAGACCCTCCCGATGGTAGGGACTCGGGAGCTCTTTGCCTGCCTGGCTAGGACGTGCCCCCCTTTTCTGGACAATGACCCCGTTTGGTGGTGGGGAGAGGGGACCACCTTTGCATTGGACAGCGCCCCCTGGGGCTGTCAGTCACCGTGCCTTGGTCCCGCCTACCAAGCTCGGCCAATCCGATTCTGGCAGTGATGGGTGCTCAGGCCCTGGACTTCCCGCCACCTGAGCCCTCTACCCCCCCCCCCCTGCACTGCGGCACCTGGAGCTCCGCCCCCCTGGTCTGCTTGTTGGACAGTAAGTCCCACCGCCTGCACCCAGGGGCCGCCGGGAGAGGACAGCCCAGCCGGGAAGTTGGGGTTCGTGGGCGCTGTGGGTATCCCCTGGGTGAATTCCCGGGGTGTGGGCGATGGGAAGCCTGGGACCTGATACCGGAGCAGAGTGTCTGGGAGAAAGGCCGGGTCCAGGGGGCCTCCTGCCGGCCCGGGTCTGAGGAAGCCCAGGGGTGTGGGTTTTAGGAAAGATCTGGGGGCCCTTTATCTGGGCGCCCTAACACTGTTAGGGGCCAAAGGAGAGCTGGGCACCAGCTCTGGCTGTGGGAAATACTAATCATGCTCTGTTACCCAGGATGCCTCGTGCTGGTTAAAGAAAGGACATTCTGACCTGCTGGGAGTTGTACCCCCCGGGGCCTGGAGTCAGCCCTGGACCCGGGAATCCTCCTCGGACCCGGGAGCCGTCCTCGGACCCGGGAGTGAGCCTCAGACCTGGGAGCCAGCCTCAGACCTGGGAGCCAGCCCTGGAGTGCAGTCCATTCTCACTCAAGACCTGCCTATTCACATGCAAAGACTGACAACCTCGTAGCCCAGACAAGGAGTCCCACCCCAGCCTGCAGAGCCCACCTCCCCGTTGTCCCGGCCCGCGGGGCAACAACGGGGGCACGCAGGAACCACCTAAGAGAATGAAGCAAACAAGGAACGGGAAAGAATGGAGGCAAGACAAGGTTCTGATCAAGCCTCGACTTTATTCTTTGAAATGGCTGTATATATACAGCAGAAACAAAGGGGGGCAGGGTTGCCTATGCAGAGGGGTCTTTGGCAGTATATAATTGGTTTAGGCACAGAGTGGCAAGGTGGTAAGTATCTGGCAACACAGGATTGGCTAACTGCCAGGGCAGCATTCCAAGGTGTAACATTCCAAGGCTGGGCTATCTCTGGGGGAGGATCAGGAAGGGGAAGTTGCAAAGATGTTAAGCAGCAGGTTAATCTTATCTTCTGGCCAAACCCTCAGGGCACCGCATAACTTCTGCTAGAAGGAACTTAATTCTATTTCCTTAAGACTGAGTTGCTTGTCTCAACTCTGATGGCTCTCAACACCCCGTGACCTCCGTCCCAGGTCATCCTCGTCCTGCCCCCTGGAAGCAGCTGGCTTATTGGGGGGCAGAGCAGATGTGTGTGGGGACCTGCTGCTCCTCGCGGCCGGCAGGGTTGGGGTGAGCGCTCACGTGGGAGCCCACCCTGTCTCTGCCTCACCGGCTCCAGCAGTGACAGGCCGCCCGGACGCCGGGGTGCCTGGTTCCGACACCGCCCTGAGGCCGGAGGGGACGGCAGGCTTCGGAACTGGCGCGGCTCCCGGACAGGAGGGAGGGGGGGCCGGCCGCGTGCTGCTGGCTTCTCCCCGGCCTCTGGCCCGCGGCCAGGGCGCTGGCACGCAGAGCTGGCCCGCGCCTCCGCAGGGCGGCCATCCAGCTCCCTGAAAGGATCGTGCCGTCCGAGACCACGTCCGTCAGTGAGCAGACCGCGGAGGAGGCCGTGGCCGTGGCCGTGGCCGTGGCCGTGGCCGTGACGGAGCAAGGCTGCACGGAACCGCTCCCTATGGTTCTGGAGCTCCCAGGCCAGCTACCAGGGGCACGTCCAGAACGGCCCTTCGACACCAGAAGCAAGGGCGCCCCCTCTCGGCCGGGCCCTCCTGCTGCTGGCGGGCTGCGTTTCCCCCCACGCGAGGCAGCTCAAGGGCGCGGCGTCCCCAGCTGTCAGCCGCGGTCCCCGCTCCCGCCGGGCGGCCCTGATTGCCTGTGACAGCCGGGCGCCGCTGCCGCGGAGATCCCCCCAAATCGGATTTCGATGTCTGGCTGGTCTAATCAACTTTTTGGAAAGTTCAGCAGTTTTCTTCCATCACCTTCAGATTTCAGCACGAACTCCAGAAACTGGTGGGAGCGAGGGAGCCTTTTAAAGGACTCCTATATGTATAATCAATAATACCTTTTTTCAGTATTGATTTCAGAGAGGAGGAGGGAGGGAGGGAGAGACAGAAACATCAATGGTGAGAGAGAATCCTTGATCGGCTGCCTCCTGCACGCCCCCTACTGGGGATCGAGCCTGCAACCGGGCACGTGCCCTGACCGGGAATGGAACCGGGACCTCCCGGTTCAATAGGTTGACCCTCAACCACTGAGCCACACTGGCTGGGCTCTCTCAGTATCTAAAGAGCGGGGATCCCGGGGAGAGGACCTTGATCCCGGAGAAAGGAAATGAGGAGACATCTGCGGAGGGGAGTCAAATGCACACGCACCCCCTCACGGCCTCTCCGGCGCCGCTTGGGTGTAATAGCGCTTCCGATGCTAATGTGCCGTAAGTCTCACTGCCTCCTGCCCTGAAAATAGGCTGGTCCGGCTCCCGGCTCCCGACCAATTAGTCCCGGCAGACAGGAGGTGAGTGTGTACGAGGGGACTTGTCAGACCCTATGAAAGGGGCACCACGGCAACAGGGCGCCCCAGGCCCGCCCCCCTCGTCCGCCGAGCCCGGCACGGCTGACAGGGCAGCAATTAGCAGCGCGGCCTTTGTCAGCTCCGGGGCTCACACGCCGCCGGGAGGCGGTTTCTGGGAGACGGCGGGCCGAGAACTCGCCGCAGAGACGCCGAAGGCCGCTCAGAGAGCCGCCGCCCGCCCGGTGTGCCCTGCCCTGCCCTGCCGTCTCCAAGGTCCCGCCTCCAGTCCCCCCGTCCCCCAGACAGCGCCCTGGGAGCCCGGGCTTTGGGGATGACCTCCTGCTGATATCCAGTTCCCAGGGCAACACACACACACAGGCACACACATGCACACACAGGCACACACGCACACACACAGGCACACACACAGGCACACACACGCGCGCGCACACAGGCACACACACGCACACACACAGGCACACACACAGGCACATACACACGCACACACACAGGCACACACAGGCACACACGCACACACAGGCACACACACGCACACACAGGCACACACACGCACACACAGGCACACACGCGCGCACACACGCACACACACACACACACACACACACACACACTGTCTCCGGTCCTGGGGGCCGGTGTCCCAGGGCTGACTCCCCCGGAGGCCGTGAGGAGGGGCCTGCCCAGGGCCTGTCCTTGGCGGGTGGGTCTGTGTCTTCACTCGGTCTTCCTTCTGGGGGGCCTGGGCCCCGATCCCCGCTTTATAAAGGACCCAGTCACATCGATGAGGACCCGCCCTGTGGTCAGCCAATATGGCTCAGGGTTGAGTGCGGACCTATGAACCAGGAAGTCAGGGTTTGATTCGGATCAGGGCACAGGCCCGGGTTGAGGGCTCCATCCCCAGTGTGGGGCGTGCAGGAGGCAGCCGATCCATGATTCTCTCTCATCAGTGGCGTTTCTATCTCTCCCTCTCTCTTTCTCCCTGAATTCAATTATATATATATATATATATATATATAGATATATATATATATATATATATATATATATATATATATATATATATTTTTTTTTTTTTTTTTTTAAGAGACCCATCCTAATGACCTCAGTTTAACTGAAAATTGCCTCTAGAAGGACCCCATATTGAAACCATTCTGGGGTCAGGGCTTCCACATGTGAATGGGGGAGGGGGTACAGTGACGCCCACGGCCAGGCGGAGGATGGCTCTGCTTTCAGGAACCCCGAGGGCGGCCTGCAGGGGACGCTGGCCGGCCCCCACGCTCTCTCCACCTGCACACTCCTCGCCGGTCTCCCTCCTCACCTGCTTAGCCAACCCTGGCCAGCCCAGACCCAGCTCAGGTCCTCCTCCTCCAGGAAGCCCTTTCGGACGGCTCCAGCCCACAGAGTCTGGGAAGTCACTTCTGACCAACTCCTTCCTCTTATCATGGGACGCCATTGTCCCCAGGAGGAACACGGCTGGTGCGTGGCCACGTGCTGGCCCTGGTCCCCGGGAGGGATGTCCCAGCCAGACAGGTGCACAGTGTGTCTGGTGCGTGAGGGAGAGAAGCTGTGAGGCCTGGCGTTCTTTCCTGGGACAGACTCCTCAGGCCTGTGTCACCGCACACAACCGGTGCTCAATAGATAGATGCTGGCTGGCCGGCTGGCTGGTTGCTTGGTTGTGTGGTTGCTCGGAGAAGGGCTTTCTGAACAGGCCACAGTCAGGCCAGTAGCTGGGCCACTGGGGCCAGTCAAGACCGAGAAATTCCCACTCCGCTCCTGCTCCCATACCTGGCTCAGCAGTGTTTCCCTTCTCTGTGTGGCAGAGAGGGAGCTGGGAGTGAGGAGCTGGGAGTGACGGCGGGAAGGAGGGGGGCCGGCAGACACACTCGCTCCCGCATCGCCCACCCCCTCTCTGAGGAGGATCCTAACAAGGAGACGTGATGGTTGCCTCTGGGCTGGGGCGAAATGGGGTGGGGAACAGAGTCTCCGGGTTGAGGAGGGTTTTCAGCATAGTCCCTCTGGCACTGCTTTTTAATACTTTTTTAATATATTTCTTTATGATTTCAGAGATAAAGGAAGAAGGAGAGAGAGAGAGAGAGAGAGAAAGAGAGAGAGAGAGAGAGAGAAACATCCGTGATGAGAGAGAATCATGGATCAGCCGCCTCCTGCCAATTGAGCCTGCAACCCGGGCATGTGCCCTTGGCCGGAATCGAACCTGGGACCCTTGAGTCTGCAGGCAGACGCTCTATCCACTGAGCCAAGCCGGCCGGGGCTTTCAACAACCTCTATGTGTTGCCTATCCCTCCTTCTAAAAGATAAAACATTCTAAAAAGAAACAGAAGCAGGAAAACTCAAGCTCAGGAAGGAGACACAGCCCGGCTCTCCTACGATGAGCGGACGAGGGGCCAAGGCAGAGGGCATCCACGTGGCCTCTGGGCTCCGGACGGCGGGGCCAGCCTGGGTTCAGACACAGGACAGACAGACGCCCGGCAGGTGTTTGACTGGCAGCATCCAGCTGTCCAAAAACTCCGGGCCCCGAGAAAGAGGCCCCAGATCAGGGCAGCCTTGCAGGGACAGTGAAGGGCTGACCAGACACTCCAGGAGAAATGGCACCCCCCCGCCCCCCAACAGTGCTGGCTGTCCCGGCAAACATCAGCCTGGGGAGCAGCCGGCACACATCACTGCTTCATTAGCACAGAGACCTCCGCCCGCCCCAGCCGTGCGGGGAGCGAGGTGAGGCCTCCCGGCCCGGAGCCCACGGCGTGGTCTTCATTTCTGTCCGGGTGAGAGAAAGTGTCTGCGTCCCCCCTCCCGGGACCCCCTCCCCTCCCGCCCCCCTCCCTCCACCCCCGCCTCCCAACGCGAGCGTTCCTTTAAGAGAGACAAGGTCCTCGCTGACATCTCTCTTTCGAGAGTTCCATCAAAACCCTGCACCTGCCCGGTGTCCTCTCCTTGGCCACCGGTTACCACGGAAACGAGGTACTATGGCAACACAGGAAGGAGAGGAAGAGGCATCCCGGGCCCTTCCTCTTTCCTGGAATCGAGGCAGCTGCGGGGCTGAGAGAATGTGGGTTCTCGGCTGCCGGGGGAGGGGCCCAGAACACCCACGTGGGGGCGCTGACCCAGAGCAGCCACTCCCCCACCTGAAGGCTGGTGCCCGCCCCCAGCCCCCGGGCCCGCCCGCTCTGGAACCGAGAACACAATGTCCACAATGCGAGATGGGAAGGACACACAGATGTTTATTCAAATGAGCGAGCAAGATCAGCAGGTCACCTGGCCAGTGTGGCTCAGTGACTGAGCATCGACCCATAACCCAGGAGGTCCCGGTTCGATTCCGGTCAGGGCACAGGCCCGGGCTGGGGGCTCCATCCCCAGTGGAGGGCGTGCAGGAGGCAGCTGGTCCATGATTCTCTCTCATCATGGATGTTTCTCTCTCTCCCCCTCCCCCTTCCTCTCTGACATCAATAAAAACATATTTAAACAAAAAGATACGTGAAGCCCTAAGCACAGCGCAGGTCTGATACATGGCAGCATCGGTGCGCGTCTGCGCCGGCGTCAGTGGTGCCGGATCAGTGTCTCCATTTCGTCCGCCTCTCTGCCCCCGACCTCCTGCTCCCCGTTCAGCCCCTGACCATCTCCATCTCCGTGTCTCCCACACCCTCCGCCCGTGTTTGTGGTACCCACCCCTCCCCCCGAGGCCTCCCTGCTCCTCTCCCTCTCCCCCTCGTCCCTCCCTCCTCCTGATGGCGGCCCCCCGTCGCTCTCAGGATGGAGCTGCGGGGAGAAAGGGTCCCGGTGCTGCCGCCCTGCAGGCTCTGCCCCGTATGCCATGCGGGTCCCCCTCCCCCACGCCCCGCGGCCTCCCCGTGGGCGGGCTCAGGCACGATGCCAGCACAGGGGCCTCGGGAGGAGGTCCCAGCACCGGCCGCCACGGCGAGTGCCCTGCCGTCTTCTGTAACCCGGGCGGTGCCCATGAGACCTGTCCGTGCGCCCGCAAGGACACACATTCTCCCCGCCCCGGGGCCGCTGGGAAGCGGGGAAGGAGCCAGGCCGTCAGACACGGCGCTGCCTGAGCTCCCCCGGGTGGGCAGGTGGAGGCAGCCCGAGAAGCAGGCAGGAGCCCCTTCCACCCGCAGACAGGTGTCCCCTCGGAGAGGGGGGCATCCCCAGACACGGGTCTGCCCCCCGGGGTGGGCGCTGGCCAAGCCGCCAGTTCCGGAAAAGTCTCTCCTGGCCAAAGCAGCTGCATGCTGCCTCCTGGTCCACGCGCGGCCCCTAACGCATGCCGCGGCCGTTCCTTCTGGAAGAAACCCCGGCGCGCCTGCACCAGACACAGCGGCCCGGCCGGCTGCTCCGGGAAAGACACGGGCAGGCCCTCCCGACGCCGGGCTGACAGCGAGCCCGATCGGGGAGGGGGGGGGACTGTTTTCCAAACAAGAATTGAACGTTTGTCACTTTTGCTGTTTAATTGTGACCCAGGAGGGTCGCTAATGCTGCGCAGTCTGTCGCCGGCGCCCGCTTAATGCCGATATTAAAGAGGCGCGTTCGCCATACAGTTACCAAGGAGCAAGCGTTTAAGCCTCGATAAATAACATTTTTTAAAAATAATAAGGGTCTGCGATGCACAGATCCCATCTCCCCACTTGTCCTGGAAGAAAAACATGTTAATTATCTATTGACACGCACCGCGCACAGAGCGCCATGCTCCGCCGAGATGGATGGGCGGTGGGCGCCGGTTAATTAGAAGCCGGCGGAGTGTTACGAGCGTGTGCGGGGCGCGGGCGGCCTGGTTGTCAGAACTCTCCGGATGTCTGTTTAATAGCCACTTGGCGCTTAATTAGAGCGAGACAGCGGAGCTCCCTCCACCGGGGCCCGGCGTGTCCCCTCCCCGCACTCCCCCCTCCCCCCGTGACACCGCTTCCCCCATCACACCCCACCGGGTACCGGCCCGTCGGGGCGACGGCTGACCGGGAGCTTCCCGGGACCACGCACCTGCCCTGAGTTATTTCTTTGTTAGGGCGGTTCGTATTGTTTTAAATCCTCCCCCGGGGATATTTCCTCACGGATTAGAGAGAGTGTAAGGGAGCGGGAAAGAGAGAGAAACATGGGTGTGCATGAGGTGGACCAGGGCCCGGGCAGGGGAGGAGCCTGCAACCGAGGCTCATGCCCTTGACTGGAATGGAACCCGGGACCCTTACGTCTACAGGCCAAAGCTCTATCCACTGAACCACGCCGGCCAGGGCCCCGCTGGGAGTTTGGAGGCCTGGAGGGGGCGGTCAGACTCCCGCTGCAGAGGTGCGGCCGAGTCAGAGGCAGGGACACAAGAAGCAAAGTCCTCATCACGACCTCCAAGGCTCTCCTCCGACCTCCTCCTCCAACAGGGTCACCCCACCCCACTCACCTCTAAATCCCCGCTGGGCCGCCCCAGCCCCATTTCCTGCCATAGAGACACCATAAACCACTCCATCCTCCCCGCCACCTACCCACATGCCCCCGCTTCCCAGAAGCCTCCGGGGCTGCTCAGCCGTCCCCGCCCCTCCGCTCCTGGGCGGACTCCTCTGCCCGAGGCGCCCGCACAGGCAGATGTGGGACAGGCAATCCAAAGGAGAGGTCGGCCCGGGGCGGGCCCCCTGGTCAGGAGGGGCCCTGGGGTGAGCTCTCCTCCCGGTGCCCACGATCCCGAGGCCGGGGCTGCGTGCTTCCAGGGGCCCCCAGGGCCCTTGGCAAACCCTCTCCTTCGCCCCAGGGATCAGGGAGCTCCGGACTGGTCCCTCCTCCCGCCATCTGGTCCCCCGTCCAGCCGCTCGCTCCCACGCAGGCCCTCCATCTGGCTCCCCCTCCTCCAGGGAAGGAAAACAGAAAGTTCTGGAAGTGCCCTCAACCACTCACAGCTGGGGACAGAGTCCCTGGGAGCCGGGGAGAAGGAAGGAGCCGGCCACGCTGATTGCATTGCCCTTGGCAACCGCACGTCCCCGCGGGCGGGTCGATACGCAGCCTCCCTGGGACGCGGTCCCCGAAGCGCGAGGGGAAATCTATGTCCTTCTCGGGGGCAGCACGGCCCCTCCCGTCTGCGGGCAGCACGGCCCCTCCCGTCTGTGTGCGGCACGGCCCCTCCCGTCTGTGGGCAGCTGGAGGGACACGGTCCAGCTGGAAGGGGGCAGAGCCCGCGCCCGCAGCCTGGCAGCCTGCACCACCGCCTCTGGGCACCCCCAGGCCAGCGCCTCTCGGCCCCGGGACCGCGGTCCCCTCCACACTGAGTGGCGATGTTCGCTTCAGTCTCGCTTCCTCCCAGGCCTCCCACACGGACGGCCAGCCCTCAGCGGGCCCCTCCCGTGCCGGGCCTCTGGCGTGAACACATCTCATCCTTGCCCGGCGCCGCCCGCCCAGCACAGGGGCTCTGGCTGGAGTGAGAGCAGCGGCGCCGAGGCTCCGGCAGACAATGCGGACAGCGGGTCGCCGCTCTCCGATGTGCCATCCAGGCCCTGATCCTTTGTCGGCGTGGACGGAGAACAAAGCAGGACGGATTAGCTCACCCCCCGCCGGCCGCGAGACGGGAGCCTGAGACTCAGCTCCGCGGACGCCGGGCCTGCGGAGGTCGGGGGCTCGCCGTGTCCGGAGCCGGCCCGGCACGGCTCCATCACGGGCAGCTGGCCGAATGGGCCGCCGGGCGGGGGGCGTCCCCGCGGGGGTCTTTCCATTTCCGCCCCGTTGTGCAGCCAGATAAAGCCACAGTGGCCCCGCTCCCCACCCGCCGGAGGCGGCGGCGGCTTCAATGGCGTCTTGGCGCTCACAGATAATTCAGAGGCGTCGGGGTCCTGCCTGCTGGGGCCCGGCCTCGGTTGCGATCAGTCACCGCCGGCCGCTGGGGGCCGTGCGAGGCCCCGGGCCCCCTCACGCCTTCCCGATCGGGCTCCAGTGTCTCGGAAAATATTGCCGGGATTTATTTATCTAATCGCGTTAGGGAGGCGGAGAGTTATGGTGCGGTCAGCATTCTCCCCGCGCCCTCCCCCTCGCCCTTTGTCTGAGGCTCTGCTCCGAGGACCGCGAGGGCTAATGCGATCACACGCTGCCTGGGAGAGAGTAATCTGCGAAAAATGAAACCCCTTCCCCTGCCGGGCTGTCCACTCCGCCACCTTCTCCTGCAGCCGAGGGCTGATGTCCACCCAGCGGCCACCGACCTGACACCTGCGTGGGAGCACACACATACACACATGTACACACACTCACACGTGTACACACAAAAACACACACGCAGAGAAACAAGCGCACGCACACACGTACATACACACAGAGAACAAACACATGTACACACGCACATGGGCGCGCGCACACGCACAGGCGGGCTTTCGATGCCGCTCTCCCGGGTCCTGAGGTCATCTTCCAGGCGAACGCTGCCTCTCGCTCGGAGCACCAGCCCTTCGGAAATCTCTGGAGCTGTGGTCGGCAAACTCATCAGTCCACAGAGCCAAACATCAACAGGACAACGAGGGACATTCCTTTGGAGAGCCACATTTTTTAAACTTCAACTTCTTCTAACGCCACTTCTTCAACGCTGACTCGCCCAGACAGTGGTGTTTTGTGGAAGAGCCACATGCAAGGGGCCAAAGAGCCGCATGTGGCTCTCGAGCCGCAGTTTGCCATGGTTGGCTCTGGGTGAAAGCAAACACTCTGAATGTGAATCACAACTGAACACGGAGCTGCCTCCCCGCTGGGCCTGCGTGTGGGTTTTGGGGGGGTCTTACCTCGTATCGCTACCACGGAAGGCCTAGGTCCGTGGATGAATGAGTTTGCCGACCACGGGCCTTGGCTGACTGGCTCCTTGTCATTCCTGGGCCCCTCCCACCATGGCCTCGCTCTCCCGTCCGCCGTGGGGTGTGCGTGAGGATGGGCAGGACGGCGCCGCACACTCTGGGGATGTTCCCTCGTGGGTGCAGGGTGCGTGCGATGGAACCAGCAGGGAAAGGCGGTCCTCCCCGGACACTGGCGGAAACACACGCTGTTACACAATCCCCGACACCCGGTTCATTAGACGCCAACGTGTAGGTCAACCTGTAGACAACAGCACAGCCTGAACACAGCATCCACCTATGAACCAGGAGTAATACATACAACCTGAGGCTGCAGGACACCAGGAAGGTGTCCAGAACCGACCGGCTGAGACGCAGCTGTGCAGTGATCTGATTTAGACGCACGGGAGGACTAAACCCAGAGACCGTGTGAGCGGTTGATGGTGTTTGTGCAGGCCTCTGAGGGGAGCTTTTGCTGGAGTGAGGGCAGCGGCGGTGAGAGGTCAAGATGGCGACTCACTTTGGGGGTGAGGACAGTGGCTTCTGGGGAGCTGGCCATGCTCCATTTCCTTAAAATATATTTTTTGCTGATTTCAGAGAGGAAGGGAGAGGGAGAGAGAGATAGAAATATCAAGGATGAGAGAGAATCATGGATTAGCTGACTCCTGGGGATCAAGCCCACAACCGGAGCATGAGCCCTGACTGGGAATCGAACTGTGACCTCCTGGTTCATAGGTGGATGCTCAACCCCTGAGCCACGCCAGCCAGGCCATACTCCATTTCTCAATCTGGGTGCCAGTTATAAGAAGGTCCCAGGCCCCAAAAGACAAAATTTTGAGTAATACATACAACCGCCCCGGCGGAGGGAACTGGTGCATTAGGGGAAGGGCTTTCTCGGAGTCAGAGCCTCCGACGGGATGGGCAGTGAGTCCGAGGTCATTGGAGACGCTCAAGAGATCAAGAAGACACTTTGCCCAGCCCTAGCCGGTGTGGCTCAGTGGACAGAGCATCAGCCTGCGGACTGAAGGGTCCCAGGTTCGATTCCGGTCAAGGGCACATGCCCTGGTTGCAGGCTTGATCCCCAGTAGGGGGTATGCAGGAGGCAGCCAATCCATGATTCTCTCTCTCCCTCTCCCTTCCTCTCTGAAACCAACGTTTAAAAAATTTTTTTTGAAAAAAGAATTAAAGTCAAGAGGGAAAAAATTAGCCCGCACTATTGGATCGAACGTTTCATTCACTCACCCCTAACGCCTGGGCAGGGTCAGACCCAATGATTGCTTGGCTGTGTGTGTCCCCCGGCCAGAGGATCCCACCCCTGATGGAAATAAAGCATTTGGGACAGCACGCGGCCCAGAGGTGTGAACACCAGGCAATTAACATTGACCTTGGGGCGAACGAACGCCCTGCTCCGGAGACACAGGGTCTCTGAGCGGGGCTGGAGCCCCGAGGGCGGTGCCGATGAGCTGGGGGGGGGGGGGGATGGTGCCAGGTTATTGGTTTGGCCAGTCCCCATGACTTATTGCAGCTGCCCCCGGCCAGGGACCAGCGAGGGAGGAGATAAAAAATCATCGCATCGATTTTCCCGGCACGCGAAACCGGCGATGGTATTTCCAGACCCAACCTTTCTGAAATCACATTAAGTTGAGCTCCGGTTGTCCATTTGTTGAAAAATCGCCTCCATCCGACTTTCCGCTCGGGGAGTGAAGGAGGCTCGGAGCGGGGCTCCCCCGTGGCATGGGGGGACGCGGGGGCTCTCGGCGGCGTTCCGGGATCGTGGGAGCGGAGCGACCCCGGGAGGCGTCCGTTTGCACGTGTTTTCCATCACCGTCAGGGGGACACAGCCAGAGGCCTCCCTCCGGAGGGAGGGACAGGGCTGCAGGACCGGACACGCGTGGTCAGAAATGACAGCCCCCGCGGGGGGAGCACGGTCCCGGAAACATCCAGAAGCCGCTCCTCTTTTGCTCCCATTAGGGGGTTTTCCTTCAAAAACAATCCGTGTGAGTGTTTTCAGGGAGAGCCCGCCGCCTGGAGATGGCCTCCGGGGGAGGTCGTGTTCCAAGCCCAGACCCGCCCAGGGGAGGGGCTGATGGCGGCCGGGCGGGGCAGACGGAGAAATAAGGGATCTGTCAGTCATCCTGCCGGCCAGGACTGGTCCATGGGATTGGGGGGGGTGGGGGGGGTGTGGGAACCCATCCTGGGCTCAGTGAGGAAGGCTCAGAAGTTCACGGCCACGCTGCCCCTGAGAGCTCTGACCAGGCAGGCAGGGCCGTGGTGTCCAGGAAGCCCTGCAGCGAGCCGCGGGCCCCGCCTCTTCCCGGAAGCCCTGGCCCGCGGACCCGTGGTCCGAGTTGTTCGGGAGTTTGGTGCCAGGCCGGTGCGATGTCCAGGATGGCCACTCGGGGGCCAGGAGTCAAACTCAGGTCTTTCAGCATTGGGTTCCCACTCGTCTTCCAGCATGAGTGGGGTCCCCGCCTGCGTGACCCCATCCTGACTCCTCCGGGACAGGCTTACCCGTGTCCCCGCCCTGAGCCCAGAGCACTTCCCCCGGCCCCGGCCCCGGCCCCGGCCCACACCCTCCAGCGCCCAGCACGGCCGCCGCCCGGCCGTGTCCCCTCCGGCACGTTCCGCGGGCCGGCTGCGGAGCGACCCTGTGGTTGGGCAGCCAGTCTGGCTGAGCTCGTTCTAACGTGGCCGCGGCTGAAGGGTTTGGGGGAACAGGAAGGATGGTTGGAGTGAGTCGCGGCCCCGCCATCCCGCCGGCCATGGCGCTGCCGTTCCCAATGGTGCAGCGAGTGCGCATCACTGCTCCGGACAGGTGTGTGCGGTGTGTGCGTGCGCGGGGGAAGCAGGTGACAAACGTCTCATCGCGTGGTCCCACTTTCACTGGGGGACACCTCCCCCCTCTCCCTTCTCTCTCACACACACACGATCTTGGGTTACATGGACACAGGCGAGTCCCCAGTCCGAAAGAGCTACACTGAAGCACAGAGTCCAGGAGAGCATGGCCAAGACCAGCCCCCTCCCGAGCGGGGTGAGGACACTGGAGACCGATCCCAAATCGCTCCAACAGGAACTGGAAGCGCTGGGCGCTTTCCCGATCGGAATAGAGACCTGGTGTCCTAGCCCGTGTGGAGGGTATGAACAGCCCCCGCCCGGGGTGGGGGGTGCGAGGACAGGGGACCGCCGTGAGCCCTTTGTCCTTCACAGACGGGCACTGCCTCGCTGCGTGGCCGCTGCCACACCCAGCTCTGTGACACGGTCTTATCACGTGCCTCTCCGTGTGTGTGTGTGTGTGTGTGTGTGTGTGTTTCCCCTCTGTCTCTGTCACCCCCGTCCCTTGTTCTCAAGCAGAACTAAAGCATATTTGGTGCGTTTATTGCGTGCAGTTCGTAGATGCTCTCTGCTCTGCTCTCCCTTTAATAAGCTCAGAAGGCTCCAGGCCTACAAGCAGACAGCTGCCTCCTCAAATTGCTTTTTCCTTGTTTGGGCTTCCGATCGATTCCAGGAGTGCGGGGTCAGTGGAGCGCACCCCCAGCCCCAGGCGGACTGGGGGCTGTTCGTGTGGGGATACCGAGGGCAGGGCGCGCACACACACACACGTACACACACACACATGTACACACACACATACACAGGACGTGTAATGGCAAGAATGGGCCTTCCCCATCACGCCTCCTCCTGGCCACAATGGCGGGGAAGAGCCGGGGAGAGAGAGTCTCATCTGTTTGAATATTGCTCCCGCACTCTTCCTGAAGTCAGCACACCTCCCCTCAGCGGCCGGTGGACGGGGAGCGCAGACCACGGTGCAGAGGAGGCTCGGCCGGCACCCCGAGGTCCCCCCGCGGGCGGCGACAGGGACAGGGCATTGTCCTCTGTTCCCGGGCGCGGGCCGGCCTCGCGCCGGCTGCTTCCTGCAGACAGAGCTCCCGCGGCCGCTCTTCCTGCTCCTGAGCAGGGATCGGGAAACCCCGTGGCGTTCATTAAGCCGTTTCCGTGCTCTCAGCAACATCCTCCCTTTGAAGGCCAGCTCCGGCGGCTGCGAGGTCAAAGCCATGTGTCACCATTACGAGGGGTCCTCTCCCGCGTCCCTTCCGCTCCGATACCTCCCGGCGGGCAGGGGAGATGCATGTCCCCCGGACCCAGGGGCCTCGTCGGAATATTGGCCAGGGTTGTGCTCGGCTCCACGCAGACGCCTGGCTGGGGACGGGGCCAGAGAGCCGCAGCCCTGCGCACGGGAGCCCGTGACTCCCGACCCTGCCTGGGTGTGCTTTTATGACTTTCATATCCTTGAGGTTATTTAAGAGAAGATGAGATATGACAGGTGCTGGGGTTGGCAAAAGCGGCGAGTTGATTGCATTGCGGGCCGCCAGTGGGAGCCCACCGCCCCGGCCCCCGCCCCCAGCGCCGTCAGCACATTTACAAGTGTTGGGCTGGCTGCTGTCCTCGGCACTTCTCCCTGGCCCGCTGAGCAAACTTGGGGAGCGGACATGTGGGGCTGGGCTCGTGTTTCCTGGGGACCAGCCGCTCTTTCAGGGGGTCTCCAACCCCTTCCCCCTAGCCCACCCCATCTCAGTGCAGAGCTCAGACAACCCTAACTCATTCCCACTCCTCAGCATCTGGTGATGGGCTTAGCCAAGTCTAGCCAATCGGAGCCCATCTCCCGGCCTGAGTGATTCCTTCAGGAACAGTCATGTGACTCCCTCTGGGCCAATGAGAGCCTTCCCTGGGGGTTTTGGACGAGCTATGAGAAAGAAGTTCCCGCCCAGGGCCACCCTGTCTGCGGTGGGCAGAGCCTGCATCCTGGGAGAACCCAAGGTTAACAGCAGCTCAGGGCAGAGACGGAAACAAAACGCTGAGGACGCTGTTTGACTGCTGGATGCAGCCCTTCCTGAAGCCTCTCTCGCAATCTTTGGTTAAACCGAGGCCATACGTGTCTTTGGAGGAGGTCATAGTGACTTGGGCCTCTGCCACGAACGCAGGTGCCTTTTTCCTATAAGCCGAGGGGCACTGGGAATGTCCCCCCGACTGTAAGGCCTGTCCCCCGAGCTCCCTACAACCGCACCAACCCCCGAGTGTGCCATTAGCTTGTTGCTTAAACCCGAATGCAGTTCCTTAAACTCTCGTTGGCACTTGAATCTGCCTCTCGAGGTCTGCTCCTTGGGGCCCGGATGAAACGGAAGGACTCGGGAGAAGCATTGAGCACCGTGCCTGGTTCCTGGCTGCTGGGTACTGTTCTTACTGCTGCTGCTGCGATGAAGCCAGGTGCCAACTTCCTGACACCCAATCCTGTGCCCTTCCAAACGCCCCAGTGTCTGACGTGTACCCCAGGTGACCCCCAGAACTATTTTAATTGTTAGGCATCATAGTAACTTTTTAAAGCTGTGGAGTTATGACAACGGAGTGCTGTTTTTTGTGTATGGTCGTGGTCATCAAATTTATTTAAAAAATAAATGTCTTGCCCTAACTGGTTTAGTTCAGTGGACAGAGTGTAGGCCTGCAGACTGAAGGGTCCCAGGTTCGATTCCAGTCAAGGGCATGTACCTTGGTTGCAGGCACATCTCCAGTAGGGGGTGTGCAGGAGGCAGCTGATCGATGTTTCTCTCCCATCAATATTTCTGACTCTCTATCCCTCTCCCTTCCTCTCTGTAAAAAATCAATAAAATATATATTTTTTAAAATAAATAAAAATTAAAAATAAATGTCTTTGGGTTCTGAATCTGAGTCACCCTTTCAGTCCAGGATAACCCAAGCTTCATGCAGATACAGCCAAAACCATGGTGCTGGTAGCTGACAGAAAATCCTGAACCACCCCCCCCCCCCGCCCCTCTGTACCACACACCGGCCCAAAGTGTCCATGCACACAGCTGTATGGTCATGGGGGCCCAGAGCGCCCTCCGCAGCCACTATCGTGCCCCCTGATGCTGACTCCCGGCTCCGCAGTCCCTGGATGGAGGGAGGGGGTGAGCCATGGGCTGAGAAGAGACGAGTGGCCTCAGTTCACAGAGCAACTGACCTAAGACAACCGGGGAAATTGCTGTTTCCAAATCCAAGTTCATTGATTAAAAAGGAACACTAGCACCCCGGCTGGCGTGGCTCAGTGATGGACCATTGACCTATAAACCAGGAGGTCACGGTTCGATTCCCAGTCAGGGCACAGGCCCAGATGGCAGGCTCATCCCCAGTGTGGGGCGTGCAGGAGGCAGTCGATCCATGATTCTCTCTCTCTCTCTCTCTCTCCTTCCCCCTCTCCCTCCCTCTCTCTGAAATCAATAAAAAATATATATATTTAAAAAATAATAGTAACACATTCTAAATAATTGGAGGAAAAGAAAAAAAAAGAGACATATAAATATCACGCTCCCACTACACTAGCGTAAATAAAGCACATCTCAGCGAGGTCACTAAACGCGGGGGACGTGGGAGGCAATGGCTCTGTGTCTCCCAGGCTCCCTGATCACACGCACGTTTCTCAGCAGCAGCTTCACATCTGCCGCTGCCGTCCCGCCACACCGGCTCGGTGCGAGTGTGGCCCACGTGGAGTCTTTGAACGTGTGTAATGGGTGGAATAACAACCCCTGGAAGGTGACTGTTAGCAGCTGTTCTCCAAAGGACACACATTTGTAACTGTTTTCCCTCTTTCTGCATCCAGCGAGGCTAGAGAGCGGGTCCAATGCCTGAGTAGAGGCGGCTGGGGATTGAGAAATAAGAGACAAGCGAAACCGGTGTGGCTCAGTGGATAAAGCGTCGGTCTGCGGACTGAAAGGTCCCAGGTTCGATTCCGATCAAGGGCATGTACCTTGGTTGCGGGCACATCCCCAGTAGGGGGTGTGCAAGAGGCAGCTGGTCGATGATTCTCTCTCATCGATGTTTCTAACTCTCTATCCCTCTCTCTCTCCCTCTGTAAAAAATCAATAACAAAACAAAGAATGATGAAAGGTGATATAGGATATATATGGGTGTTATCACTTTAAAAAAAAAAAGAGAGAGAGAGAGAAAGAGAAAGAAATAAGAGACAAGACACAGACAGAAAGAAAAGCTGGGGCCGGGTGGACCACTGCCCTCTTCTGAGGGAGAGACAGTGACCCAGAGCAGAAGCAGAATGTTTATTTCACACCCCCAAATACCAGGAAGGTTCACCGAAAGGTCAAGACAAAAGGAGGTTATTTGCATTCTTGAGTAGGCTCTGAGCGTTCCTGGTGCTGGGCTGGATTGAGATAGCAAAACCCACTTCCCCACGCCACGGGCTGACGTGAAGGTCAAGCTGACAACACCCTGGCCCTTTTGGCGAGGTGTGTTCCCAGGGCCTGGCTTTGCCAACGCCACCGGGTTCAGCTGACAGTAACAGAGAATGCCATGTGCCTTCCCGGGGGACTGGGAGGCAGCCCGGCCTGAGGAGCCCGCCCGCCAGGGTGCGGGTCCCGGTCCCAGAGGCCTCCACACCCCGGTCGCTTCAACTCCGACCTCGGAATTGCTCTCGGAGGCCCGAGGCCCGTCCTCCTAACCCAGTGGTCGGCAAACTCCTTAGCCAACAGAGCCAAATATCAACAGGACAATGGTTGAAACTTCTTTTGAGAGCCAAATTTCTAAACCTAAACTTCTTCTAACGCGAGTCAAACAGACTCGCCCAGGCCGTGTATTTTGTGGAAGAGCCACCCTCCAGGGGCCAGAGCTGCGTGTGGCTCGTGAGTGACATTTTGCCGGCCACGGGCCTAAGGAACCCCCGTGGGCAGTGCGCCCGGGGTCCCCGGACCCGTCTCCTGCTTCAACGGTGTTTGGACAGGACAGACCCGGGACCCCCCTTCTCCCAGCCTCCCCCCCCCCCCCCCCCCGCCCACCTCCTTCCGGTCACCGCCCTGGGAACCCCCTCGGCCAGCCCCGCCTCCCAGACCGGCCAGCACCGTTTTCTGAGCGGAACTCCTCGTTGCTGAGCAACCACGAGCTCCCCGATCCCTCAGCCTCACCCCCAGGGGAGGCCCGTCCCGCCCGCTCCCCCGCCCTGCGCCCACACCCACCTCTCCGGCCTCTGTGTCCAGCGAGCGGGGGCTCTGGAGGCGGCCACGTCCTCCGAGGAGGCCCCGGGGGAGCCAGGGTCCCAGCGGCTCCTGACGATGCAGAGCCCGCGAGGCGATCAGGGCGCAGGGCAGCCATGGTCCCGGAGAGGAGCCTGGCCCGGGCCTGGGGTCCCTGCAGGTCCCGGCTCTGCCCCACAGCCCTCAGCGCTGGATCCGGGAGAACCACTTCCGGGGCGGGAGAACCACTTCCGGGGCGGAGGTGAAACTCATCCATAAGATGGAGACACCTGACCCGCCCTCCGCAGGCTGTGTGGGGCTGGGCGAGCGTCTCTCCGGAAGGCGCCCCCCCCCCCCCAGGCACCCCCAGGAGCCGGTGGAGCCAGAGGCCTTCGAGGGGCCCCCCTGCGTCCCTCTGGGGTCTGGCTTCTGCCTGAGCCTCTCCCTGCACCACAGGCGGCCTGTTCACCTCCTGGAGTCCCTCCCGTGCAGGGGACCAAGGGGAGCGAGAGAGCTTTTTGTACTGAAGGAGGAGAAGGAGAAAGAATAGGAGGAGGAGGAGGAGGAGGAGGAGGGGGAATTATTCACAATAGCCAAGAGGTGGACACAACATGAATGCCCACCCATGGGTGAATGGATTAAAAAACATGGTGCTGCCGAAACCTGTGTGGCGGATAGAGCATCAGCCTGCAGACTGAAAGGCCCCAGGTTCGATTCCGGTCAAGGCCACGTACCTTGGTTGCAGGCACATCCCCAGTAGGGGGTGTGCAGGAGGCAGCTGGTTGGTGTTTCTCTCTCATCGATGTTTCTAGCTCTCTATCCCTCTCCCTTCCTCTCTGTAAACAATCAATAAAATATATTTAAAAATTAAAATAATAAACCCACAAAAAACAATGGTGCGCATATGCGATGGAACATTACTCAGCCTGTAACAGGAAGGAAATGCTTCCACGGGCCTCGGCGTGAAGGGAACGGAAGGACGGTGCCCTCCGTGAATCAGTCCGTCACAAAGACGTGTGGTGCCCGGGTGAGGGAAGCCGGGCAGTCAGACGGAACAGGAAGCAGGCGGGCCGGTGCCAGGGCTGGTGGAGAGCAGGGCAGGGTTCCTCGGGGGCGGGTGTCTGGGGATCTGCTGTCCTCCGAGGCCTGTGGCTGACAGCATCGCCCTGTCCGCGTGGAGGCTGTTGGGAGGATGACTTTTACGTTGTGTGCAGTAGTTGTTGTTGTTGCCACAATAACAAAGAAACCTCCCATGCAGACATTCCCACGCCCACACATACTGTATCATCCACAAAACGTGGTCCAGAGGGTCTGTTTTCTGCTAGGTTTATTTTGGCACAATTAAGCATTCTGGGCTTTAAGCCCACAGGGCGATTAGAGGCTCCGGGGAGCTGCAGAGAATTACCTGGGGGATAGGCTTAGAGAGCGGGTCCTGGGGACCCCCTGGCTAGGAAAGGACTCGGCTGTTAGAATACAGACACAGAGCCACAACCGCCGCCCCGGCCCTCAGGGACCCCGGGAGGGACCGCAGGAAGCTCGGAGCTGAAGGTCATGGTTGTCCCGGGGGGCTGCACCAGCCCCTCGGCTTCTCCATCCACCTTTGGAGTCGGCACTCCCACGTGACCCTCTGTGCCTCAGTTTCTCCCTCTGGGCCTGCCGGGGCTGGAGGGGTTTGTTGGGGCTGAAGAGTCCTTCATCGTCCGCCCTGAATGAGTCCCATCTCTGGGTTTCCTTGTCTTGGCTCCTTCTTCCCTTCATTTGTCTCGGGAACATCTTGCAAAAACTAAAAGTAACCGCCCCGCACGTTCCATCTGGTGCCCTCCTGGAGGCGGTCCAGGTCCCGGCGCCTGGGGCGGCGGATGCATATGCATGGGCTGAGAAGGCTGTCCGGCCTCCCGCGGTGCCATCGCGGCCTGTCACCAAATGTGCCCACGCCGGCCCGCAGCCTCGGCGCCCCCTCCCGGCCCGCCGGCCCCAAATCGCCCCTGCGCTGTCGGCCGGAAGGAGCGGCGCTGGGCAGCCCCCCAGCCCGGTGCGCACAGCGCTGGCCACGGGCCCCGAACGCCTCACGCTCAGACCCCGCACTGTCAGTCACCCAGTGACCTTCCCCGCCCAGCCACAGCGAGGGGCCTGCGACTCAAACAAGACCCCCCCCCCCCCCATCCTTCAACCCGAACCCGGTGCCCGTGCCAGCTCCCCGCCTGCGTGCACTGCAGATTAAGGTCTTAAACATAAATCCCGTCGTTAGCTCGTGAATAGCAGATTACGCTGCGGGCCGATGCCGGGAAGCAGACTTCAGGCAGGGGGTCCTGAGTGCCGGGTGCTCTCTCCCCTAAAGACGGGTAACTCGGCGAGTGGTGAGGGCGCTCCACGTGTTACTATTTTGCCATCAATGTTCTGTCACGCCGCACCAGTCACAATGATTGCGGGGCCAGAGTGGCTCAGTGGGTTGAGCCTGGGCCTGTGGGCCTTAGGGCTGCCAGTTCGATTCCTGGTCAGGGCACATACCTGGGTTGTGGGGTCAATCTCCGGTCGGGGCAGTTGCAGAAAGCAACCAATCAATGTATCTCTCTCACCTCTCTCTTCTCTCTCTCTCTCTCTCTCTCTCTCTTTCTCTCTCTCTCCCACACACACTCTCTCCTCCCACCCTCCTTCCCTATCTCTAAGCATTTGCTCAGGTGAGAATTTTTAAAAACAAATTATTCAGTCCTGTAATTTTATGGGAGCAGAGCAGTCAATTATTGTGTTGCATTTGCTTTGGCGTTAAAGCGTGACTCTACCCAATGAAAACATTTATAATTACAATTTTTGCTGCCCTGTTCTGGCACGTCTTCATTATTTTTAATGAAGAGGAAGCATCACTCTACAGACGTTACCCGGGTGTCTGTAATCCCCAGCAGGCTCTGGGCACTTCCTGGGTGTGAGGTGCTGCCAGGGAATTGGGGTGAATCACACATGACCCCTGAGCTCACAGGGTCAGAGGGAGGCAGCGTGTCTACACAGTAGCCCAGACTCAAGGCCAAGTCAGCGCTGTGCAAGGGTGGGGAGGGAGAGAGACACTGGAGGCCTGCTTGGAGGAGGAGGCACGTCCGTGGAGGCTTGAAGGCAGAAGCTAAGCTTGGTGCGCAGGGGCTGGGGGCAGCCACGAAGACCCCTTATTCCAACCCCCTCTGTGGCTGCATTAGCTGAGGCACAGAAAGAGGACAGACCTCTCCAGGTGGCATATTAGCGTCCAATTTGTAACTCATCCGACGCGGGCGGTGGAAATTAAAGGGCCGGCAGCAGGGAGGGATGACACAGCATGATGGGGAGGCGGGGCCGTGGGGCTGTGCCCTCGCCACTAGAACGGACTGCTGAGGCCAATCCTGGGTCCTTAGAGGGGCCCCCAAGACCCTGCAAAAACCCCCCCGCACCGCCGTAGGGTCTGCCAGCTGGCTGCCTCCTCTGCTGGCCAGAGGCAGGGGCCCCTCCAGCTGGACGGCCAAAGCCCCCGTCCTGGGTGGTCCTTCGCCAGCAGCCCGCCCGGCTCTGGGCCAAGGTCCCTGCCCTTCTCCCCGAGCACGCTGCGGCCTGGGGCGGCCCTCCGGCCCCGAGGCGGTGACACCCGGTGGGCGGGCTCCTCCCCCAGCTCCCGGGACCATGAAGACCTGAGGTGACTCTGGGGCTGGGGGAGGAGACCTGGTCCAGTGCTGTCACTTGACAGGCAGGGAGCCTGAGGCCCACTCTGTAATCCCCTACACCGATGGGTCTCCCACAGACCGGCCTGAGCCCGCCCACAGCCTCAGGCTGGAGGGGCCGTGCCCCGGGGTTGCTCTTTGTCAAGCAAACGCAGCCCCACGTGCTGAGCTGTGTCCCCTACACCTTCCCGAAGGCGAACCACACCCACCCACGGAGCCCCCCACCCCCTCCAGCCTTCCCCAGCCCCGGGTGCCCCCTGGAGACTTTACCCCCGCAGGGCGCATTAACCCCACCCACCAGTCACCCCTCCCTCCCTCCTTCCTTCCCTCCTTCCCGTGCCCTGGATGAAGCGATGACACGATGGAGTGACAGCCGGGGGCCAGCGCCCAGCGCGGCCAGGCAGGCAGCTACGGGCACAGACACGTGCCTCCAGGGCGAGCTCCTATTTAAAACCCCCTTTCATATATTTTTAATAAAACAACTGATACACATTCAAAACCAACTTCATAAATCAAACATTATTCCACGGCGGCGGCGGCTTCAAGGTTCCCGGGCGCGGGGCGGGGAGCGGGGCGGGGGCCGCGGAGCCTGAGGTTCCGTGAAAGGTTTATTGGATTTCACGGTCCCTTGAGGGGAAGCCCTTAAACGTCGGAGCAATTATACGTCTAACAGCGCTCCCGGCCCTGGGACGCGGCCTCGGCTTGACAGAGATAAGGAACTGGAAGTTGCTCAGTCAATACCAGGCTATTAATCTCTGTCGCCCGCTGTCACCGCGGAGACCATGTCGGCGCCGACCCGGTGGTATCCAGAGGCCAGCCGCGGCCGTCAGCCGTCAGCCCGGGTTTTGTCACCCCTCACTCCCCGGGAGGACTCCCAGATCTTTATCCGGCCGAGCTGGCGCCCTTCCAGGCCGTGGGATGCGGTGCCTGAGACCCGGTGAGGAGTGAGCACAGTCCCCTCCTGCAGGAGCCCTGGCAGGGGCGTCAGCTGTCCCTCCTCCTGACCCCAGCAAGGTCAGGTGCGAGCGGCAGAGGCAGTGTTTACCTATGCAAATGAAGGGTGACCGTCACCCTGTCTGCACCCATTGGATGGAGGTATGGGGGGTGCTCCCTCCTCCCTCAGTGGATCCTCCTCCTCCTCGACCTTGAAAGAACCCCAAGGAATTGTGTGAAGGAGAAGCTGATAAAAATCCTAATGAGAAAGAAACCGGGGAGAGTGAGGTGCACCCAGCTGAGCAGCCAGCCCTACCTTTCCCACCGCGGGGTGAGGGGTCCCATGCCTGCTTCTGCCCCCTGCGCCCCGGGTGGGGGGAAGCCATGCTGGTGGGCTCCCGCCCCCAAGCTCAGGGTGCCCTGGAGGCTGAGTTAAAGTCATGCTTTAACGCCAAAGCAAATAAAAGACCTGGCTCTTCTCGGACACCGTGTCCTCAGCCAGGGCTGAGCCGCCTCTGCCCTCCAGGAACTTACTCTGCTGGGCAGACGGGGCCTCGGACCCGGAGCCCGGCACTGCTTCCGTGTGCCATGGGCTCCTTCCCGTGCCTCCGCCCGGTGAGAAATAAAACTTCTCCAAGGCCTTCAGCCCTCTCTCCCGTGGGCCCTGCAGACCCTGCCCGGGGGCTGGACTGAGGTCCTTCTGTGACTTCTCCTGGGCAGGCAGTGGCTCCGGGAGAGACGGGCCGGACGGGCAAGGGCCGTGCCATGCAATACGGCGGCCACGGCGGCTACGTGGCTTTGTCAATGAATGAAAAGCCAATTGAAAACCCAGCTCAGCCGGCGTGGCTCAGTGATCGCGTGTCAATCTAGGAACCAGAAGGTCAAGGTTCGATTCCCGGTCAGGGCACGTGCCCCGGTGGCAGGCTCCATCTTCAGCAGGAGGCAGCCGGTCCATCATTCTCTCTCATCATTGATGTTTCTATCTCTCCCTCTCCTTCCCTCTCTGAAATCAATAAAAAATATATACATTTTTTAATCCAGTCCCTCTATCAGGAGCCACGTGTGCTCCCGCGTGATAGAGGGGAATTTCCGCAGGGACAGTCTCATTTCTTCCCAGGGCCCTAGTGTGTACCAGCCACCCACAGGCCCTCGTTCTAAAATACGAGGATCCGTTGGAGAAAAACTCCCATCTTAAGTCACATGAAATTCAGCTGACTCCAAATTCACAGGAAATTTGTCTTTGAGAGAAAATAATCTTTCTAAATAATATTGTTCATGCCCTAACCGGTGTGGCTCAATGGATAAAGCATCGGCCTGTGGACTGAAGGGTCCCAGGTTCCATTCTGGTCAAGGGCATGTGCCTTGGTTGCAGGCACATCCCCATTAGGGGGTGTGCAGGAGGCAACTGATCGATGATTCTCTCACATCAATGTTTCTAGCTCTCTATTCCTCTCCCTTCCTCTCTGTAAAAAATCAATAAAGTATATTTTTAAAATAATAATAATACTATTCATAGGCAGCATTTCTCGCACAATCATTAATCACAGGATGCACAGCTGAGCACGCACACACACGATCTCACTTATTTCTCACCACCACCCTACAGCACAGACATGGGGAGCCGCCCCATTTTACAGACACAGAAACTGAGGCCTAGAGAAGTTGGACGGCTTTGCCCAGAGTCGCCCAGCACGTAAGCGGGAAAGATGAAGACCTGGACCGATGCGTAGTGAGAATGTGGGTTTATAGGCCACCTCGTGGGATCATAATCTTTTTGCGTTTGAATGAGGGAACTGAAAATCCAATAGAGAAAAATGTCAAAGGAGAAATTAGCTTCTATAATAACTTCTAAATGGCTCGGCTGAGCGGCTCTCCGAAGACCGGATGATGGAAGAGGCGGCCAGTGGTTCCTTGGGCAGTCGGCGATGGCCTTTGTCTGCAGACGCGTTTTCTCTCCCCGCTGCCCTCGGGGCTGAGACCAGGGCCGGAGGCCTGGCGGGAGAGACACCGGTGCCGGCTGGGGATGGGAGTGGGTCAGGCGTCTTTGACCTGGAAACATGTCAGCCCCCAGCCTCCCTCCCCAATGACAGCCCTTGGGGAGCCAGGCCAGACGGCAGCCCTGCTTCCAGTGGCAGCTGTGGGTGGGGGCCCCAGGCCGGCTCCGGTGCCCACACCCATAAATCAGCCCTCCAGCCTGCTCCACGATCGCAGCGCATCTCTTTCAAGCAACTCTGAGGAAAAATGGCTCCATCTGCTCACCGCAAGGTAATAAATAACGTGGAATTGGAGCAAAATGGATGGAAATCAATTTTTGAAAGATGAATTTCTGAAAGAATTGGCCACCATTTGTGCACCTCTCCTGGTGCCGGAAATGGCTGCCTGAGACCCTGCCAGGCCTGGGGGCTGGAGGAGCCATTAATGGGGAAGGAGAGAGGGGGAGAGAGAGGGAGAGAGAGATAGAGAGAGAATACTTCTTGGTGAAGGGCTGGTCAGGAAAGGCTCTTGCAAAGGACTTCCCATTACTGGCCCTCCCCTTTCTTCTCCTTGACCTTTTCCTTATCATCTCCATCACCAAGTTCACATCACCACCATATCACCATCATCACCACAATCATCATCACCATCTCTATCACCATCACCACCACCATCACCATCATCATTACCACCATCAGTATATCACCATTGTCACTGCCATCAACACCATCACCACCATCCCTCATCACCATCACCACCACCACCACCATCACCATCAACACCACAATCATCACCATCACCACAATCATCATCACCATCATCACCACAATCATCATCACCATCACCATCATCACCACAATCATCACCACCATCACTATCACCATCATCACCACCATCACCACCATCCCTCATCACTATCACCACCACCACCACCATCACCATCATCACCACAATCATCACCATCACCATCATCACCACAATCATCACCATCACCACAATCATCATCACCATCACTATCACCATCATCACTATCACCACCACCACCACCATCACCATCATCACCACAATCGGCCCAGGGAGGTGGTAAGCCTTTTCCCGAAAGAGAAAAGGGGGTGGGGGTGCGTTTCAGTAAGAGCCAGGGGGCATGGCGGGGCTTTGTCTCCCATTTCTCCCTCCGCCCCTGGGTCTGTGCCCACCCTCCCACTAGCCGAGGTCTGCCGGCCCCGCTCGCCAGGAAATCTCCCTCTGCATCCCGACCCCCCGGAATTAGACACCGTCCTGCCACGTTAGCGTGGGCACGTGGACGGGACCTCCGACGCCGCCCCGCACACACGCCATCCTGCTCCCACCAGCCCCGGGGGAGAGAATGAAGGCGCAGGAGCTGACGTGGCCTCCTTCTGTGCAGGCCACCGGCCCCAGAGCCCTCCCAGCCAAGCCCCCGGCCCCCAGCATGCCCCACCCGCCCTTCTGAGCGGGTTCCCAACCGCAGCAGACACCCGCGGGCCCGGCCTGGATCACAGGAGGCAGGTGGTCCACGGCAGGGAAACCCGAGGCTCCTTCCGGCCCCCTTCTCCCCACGGGAGCTCCCCCGTCGGCAAGATGGCTCGGCGCCCACTGGCGCACCGGGCTTCCTTCGGCCCCGGACCGCCCGGATGAACGCCAGGCCCGCGGGCGTTCGGTCCGTCTGCTCTTCGCTCAGGCCGGGAGCAGAGGGACCCAGGCAGAACCGGCAAGGACGGCAGGAGGCAGGCTGAGGGGGCTCTGACACCCCTCCAAGTAACCTGAGTTTTTTTTGGGGGGGTTAATTTTTAATTTTAAAAATATCATACCGCCGAAACCGGTTTGGCTCAGTGGATAGAGCGTCGGCCTGCAGACTGAAGGGTACCAGGTTCAATTCCAGTCAAGGGCATGTACCTTGGTTGCAGGCACGTCCCCATTAGGGAGTGTACAGGAGGCAGCTGGTCGGTGTTTCTCTCTCATCTCTCATCGATGTATCTAGCTCTCTATCCCTCTCCCTTCCTCTCTGTAAAAAATCAATAAAATATATTTTTTTAATAAATAAATAAATAAATAAATAAAAATATATCACCCAGCCAGTGCGGTTCAGTGGTTGAGCATGGGCCTATGAACCAGGAGGTCACGGTTCCATTGGGTTGCAGGCTGGATCCCCAGTAGGGGGCGTGCAGGAGACAACTGATCCATGATTCTCTCTCATCATTGGTGTTTCTGTCTCTCCCCCTCTCCCTTCCACCACTCTGAAATCAATTTAAAAAATAATAATGAGGAGGAGGAAGTGTAGGCGAGCGAAAGAACCAGTAGGACTTGGGGATGAGGGAGGGAGTCTGGGCTGACTCACCAAGACCCCAGGTCCCGCGGAGAGAGGGAGCTGGGGTTCCTCTGGGAAGGGCGGTGGGGGTGGGGGTGGGCGTGGGCAGCCTCCCGCCCGGCTGGCTGAGCAGCAGGGAAGATAATTGCACCAAACAGCTTGGCTCCCCGGACTGGGGGGGGGGGGCGGGGGGCGGCGTCTACATCCCGCCCTGCGGGGGGAGGCGTGTCTCTGCAGCCTGTGCTGGCAGCACATAAACCCGCCAGCAGCCCGCACTCCGCGAGTGACCCACACGGCTGTAAACACGCCTGCAGATGTCCCGCGTGAGTCACACGGAGGCCCAGCCTGAGCAGTGGGTGGGCCCAGGGAGCCGCGCCCAGCATCTGAACGCTGCCTCCTGGCGGGGGGGGGGGGGGGGGGGGGCGGTTGGTCTAAATCGCTGAGTGTGGGTGTTTCCTGGGGAGCCCAGTTCTCAGAACGCCGGGGCGGGCGGGGGGTGCAGCTTAGAAGCCTCAGGTGAAGCTCTGACTCCCAGGGGAGGCGTGCCCGCCGGGAGCTGCCTCTTGTGGGGAACGTGGGCTCGGGTGGCTGGGTGCCGGGGCGGTGGCTGCCCCCTAAGGCGGGGACCCAGGTCTTACGTTCTGTGCAGGCTGGCCTCTCCATGGGGAAGGGGTTCCCATGGAATTCTGCAGGAACGCCCTTCCTCACATCTCTGTAACATACACCCCCCTCTCTACGGCTCAGATACCGAAATCCCTGGAGGATTTGCAGAGCTTGAGAATATTGGTCATTTTAAAAATATGTTTTCATTGATTTCAGAGAGGAAGGGAGAGGGAGAGAAAGAGAGAGAGAAAGAGAGAGAGAGAGAGAGAGAGAGAGAGAGAGAGAGAGAGACATGCATGAGAAGAGAGAATCATGGATCTGCTGCCTCCTGCACGCCCCTAACTGGGGATCCGAGCCTGCAGCCCCGGGCAGGTGCCCTTGACCTGAATCGAACCTGGGACCCTTCCGTCCGCAGGCCGACGCTCTATCCACTGAGCAAGCTGGCTAAGGCGAGAATAGAGTTCTTGAGTTCAAGGCCCCCCTGCATCCCCTGCCAGCGTGGTGCCTGCTTCGGTCACTACTCCCGTGAATGCCATGTGGCTCTAAGGGGTGGGGGCGGCCGGTGCAGCTCAGTGTTCGAGCGTCGCCCCAGGATGAGTGCGTGAGGTCCCCAGTTCGATTCCCAGTCGGGGCACACGCCCAGGTCACCAGCTCCATCCCCGGGGTGGGGGGCGGGTGCAGGAGGCAGTCTACGGATGTCTCTCTCTCCCCCTCTCCTTTCCTCTCTCTGAAATCAATACACACCTGTTGTTGAGTGTACATAAAAACAACAGCGCCTTTCAGAAGTGTGGCCCAGCAGAGTGCTTATGGTGAAAGGAGACGGGAGCACTTGTGCTCTTGGGGCGTCCACCCCCAGGACAGGCGGGAGCGCCCGCAGGGAGCCAGCCCTCGCCGAGGGCAGAGCCAGCCCAGAGCGGCCGTCTGGTCTGACCCGGAGCTGGAACAGGCAGAGCCCGAAGCTCTCCCGACTCCCGGACACAGACCCGGTCCCCGCGGAGGCCGGCGGGTCCGTGGATCCCCGCTGGGCCAGGGCGTCCCGCGCGGCCGTTACGTTTGCGAATACTGTCCAGCCTGACGGTGTACCTCCCCACAGCGCGTGCTCCCCTGGGTGCGGTGGCCGGTGCGTGGGTGCTGCCGTGGCTTCGTCAGCTCGGCGAGCACCGGGACGGCTGCGTATGGGGAACGTGGGCTCGGGTGGCTGGGTGCCGGGGCGGTGGCTGGGTGCCACGTTCCCCATACGCAGCCCCGCCTGTGACGCTGGCTCGCTCCTGGGATCAACGGAGTGGCTGGAGCCCAGCGAGAGGTTCCCGGTTCCCAGAGCCGCCAAAAGCCGGCGGGTTCCTCTGGCCGCCGGAGCGCGGGGGGCTGGGGGAGGGTTTGGGGGGGGCGGTCGGGGAGAACTCAGGGCGTGGCGGCCGGCTCATTCCGTTCACCCAGACGGAGCCTCCGCCTCGGGCCTCCTGCCCGCTCGTGGGCACCGCCCCCTGCTGAGTGACGACGCTCTGAGTCAGCTGGGGCCCTGCCAGGGGCTCGCCCTCACTGAGAAATAAAAGCTGTGCCCAGTCCGCAGGCAGAGGCGAGAGCCGGCAGGGGAACCCATCCCCGTTTCACGAAGAGGGATGGGAGGCTGCCCGGCTGGCGTGGCTCCGTGAGTGAGTGTCAACCTAGGAACCAGGAGGTCAGGGTTCAATTCCCGGTCAGGGCACAGGCCCGGGTGGCGGGCTCATCCCCAGTGTGGGGGGTGCAGGAGGCAGCCGGTCCATGATTCTCTCTCCTCATGGACATTTCTATCTCTCTCCCCTCTCCCTTCCTCTCTGAAATCAATAAAAATGTATTTAAAGAGGGAAGAAGAGTCACTGGATGTCACCTTGGCGGTTATAAAGAGGTGGAGACTTCTGCGGAGCCCGTGGTCGATCCCCGTCTCTCGCCGAGCCCTGACCCTGATCGGAGCCAGCGGCCAGGTTCGCAGAGCCCCTGCGAGAGGCTGTGAGGCCGGGCACCCGCGTGGCAGCCTGCGGCCAGCTAGGACCGAGTCCCCGCACGGCCCGAGAGTGAGCCTGGAGGTGAGGGCGGCCTCTGTCGACACCCTGGTCCCAGCTGGGACAGACCTGAGCCCGAGGACCCCGCTGAGCACAGGGACCCTGGCCCACAGACACCGTGACACTGCGAATGTCTTGTTCTCAGCCAGGCTGTAAGGGGGTGTGTGTGTCCCCGGGTGAGAGCCGAGAGAGGCCCTCAGGGGAGGAGGAGAAGGTCCTCACCACGGCTGGGGGCAGTCAGGGCGGGCTGCCCGGGGGAGGTGGAAGGTCCCTGGGGCTGAGGAGTCAGAACTCGCCGTGAGTTTCCCCTTTCTTAACTCCAACCCTCTTTAAATATATATATTTTATTGATTTCAGAGAGGAAGGGAGAGAGAGATAGAAACATCAGTGATGAGAGAGAATCATGGATCGGCTGCCTCCTGCACATCCCATGTGCCAGCAAACAAGGTACATGCCCTTGACCAGAATCGAACCTGGGGCCTTCCAGTCCGCAGACTGACACTCTATCCACTGAGCCACACCGGTTTCGGCTGTTCTGCTTTCTTAAACCTCACAGGGGACCGCGGCTCTTGCCTTAACTGAGAAATAGCCGGTTTCCAAAAAGGATTAGCCTCGGCTTCTGGGTCCCCGCCTTCATCTCCCCTATGGTGTCATACGTCCCTCTGTGCTGGGGCCCCGGGGAGCCGGGCAGACAGGGGAAGGGGGCGGCAGGCTCCACGGGCCCGGCGCTGCCTGCTGTCCACTGCCCGCTGCCCCGTCTGACGGATCGCTTGCCAAGGAGCCCGGCCCGCGGGAGCGCCGACCTTGGACAGGGAGCGATCTGTCTTCATGGAGACCCTGTCATTCCCACACGTCTCCATTTGGCTGGGCCGCGCTGGGCTGGGAGAGGGAGCGGGATGTGGCTGAGGAGGAAAGATGGGTGGCCGGTCAGCACCCGGAAGCAGCTCCCGTTAGCCAGGGACCCCGGAGAGCAGGCCGGGATTAGCGTGTCCCGCCCCCCACCCCGCACACTCGCACCCCAGGCCAGCGTTCACACCCCTGGCTTCATCCTTCGATCCTGTTCGTCCCAGCCCGCCTCCCAGGCCACCCCTCGGCCTTCCCTCCCTCCCGGCCGGGGTCCCCTCTGTGGCCGGGGACGCCCCGCCCGCTCGGCTATGGGTGGAACCACAGGACCGGCGGGCTCCAAGCTCCGGGGACGGAGGGGGAAGAGCCTGGCCTCCTGACAACAACGCGATCCCGTAACCAGACAGACGGACGGACGGACGGGGAGACAGACCCGGATCCGTGAGCCGCGGGTCCCGGCGGAGGCCAGGAGAGCACCCCTCGCTTTCCGCCCGGCCGGCGTGGCTCAGGGGGTGAGCGTTGACCTCTGAACCAGGAGGTCACGGTTCCCTTCCCGGTCAGGGCACAGGCCCGGGCTTCAGGCTGGATCCCCTGTGGGGGGCGTGCGGGAGACAGCCTGTCCAGGATTCTCTCTCCTCACGGATGTTTCTCTCCCTCTCCCTCTCCCTTCCTCTCTGAAGTCAATAAAGATAGTGGTTTGTTGTTGTTGTTTAAATACATTGCATCCGGAAAGACAGCCGCCCGGTCAGATACATGGCAGCTGGGACGGTGTTTGCTGCTGCCATTTACCACCTGCCTCGTCCCAGTGCAAACCCATAGTGAGCCCTCGGAGGGGGAAGAGCCGCTGGGATCTGAACGTGGTGGGTGTTCAGACAGGTGCTTCTACAGACAGGAAGGGAGAGGGATAGACAGTTAGAAACATCAATGAGAGAGAAACATCCATCAGCTGCCTCTTGCACACACCCTCCACTGGGGATGTGCCCACAACCAAGGTACATGCCCTTGACCGGAATCAAACCTGGGACCCCTCAGTCCGCAGGCCGACGCTCTATCCACTGAGCCACACCGGTTTGGACTCTTTTTCTTTCTTTTTTTTTTTTTTTTAATACTAGAGGCCTGGTGCATGACATTGGTGCACTGAAGGGAGCTATCCCTCAGCCCAGCCTGTGCCCTCTTGCAGTCCGGGACGGCTCGGGTGATGTCAGACATACCTCTCACAGTCCAGGGCCCCTCGCTCCTTCCCGCCCGCCTGCAGCACACGTGGGAAAGGCTACTGCCCCTGCACTCACAGGCTGTGAGCCCGGCCTCTGGCTGAGCGGGGCTCCCCCTGTGGGAGCCCACTGACCACCGGGAGGCAGCTCCTGCATCGAGCGTCTGCCCCCTGGTGGTCAGTGCATGTCATAGCAGCGGGTCCTTCTGCTGTTCGGCTGATTTGCATGTGAGGGTTTTATTATATGGGATAGTTTTATTGATTTCAGAGAGGAAGGGAAAGGGAGAGAGAAACATCAGCGATGAGAGAGAATGAATCATGGACGGGCTGCCTCCTGCACGTCCCCTACTGGGGATCGAGCCCACAACCCAGGCCTGTGACCCTGACGGGGAATGAAACTGTGACTTCCCAGTTCATAGGTCGACGCTCACCCACTAAGCCATGCGGGCGGCTGTCCCTGTCTGGACACCACAGAACGTTCTAGAAAACAAGGCGCAGGTGTGGGAAAGCCAGCCTGAGATGGAGAGGCAGGGCCTGGGCGTTGCTCGAGCTCAGACCAGCCCGGTTAAAGCAGCTCCTCCTCTGACGTGCCCATGACCAGGCCGCACGCCTGTGCGGGGGGTTTGCTGCCATTGTACCCGGAGAGACCTCGCTGGGACAGACGCCACGCTGAGCGCCTCTCAGTCCTCTTCCCCTGCCCCTCGGAGCCCAGGAGCCCAGACTCGGGGAGCAGGGGTGCCGGGGAGCTGGCCGCGTAGGATGGCCCTGCCATGCAGCTACCTGTCCACCCAGCACCTCCAGAGGGTTCCGGAAGCCTGGGCCCCAGGCAAGGCTCTCCCCGAGGTCCCAGGCAGCCGGACGTGCCCCCGGAGCCCGGGCCGCGGACGAGGCCTGCTCCTCGCCGGAATCACCGGTCACCAGGGCCCTAGCGCCGGCGAGAGACGCGGCGGCAAGGCCAGGGCCGGGCAGGCGTGTGCTCAGCGCGCATCAATGGCAATTGGATTGAGATGATGGATGTCCCCTCCCGTCGCCATTTCCTCCCGATGTAAGTCAGCAGCTAAAGAACACGAACTGACGGAAACGTCATTGCAGGATCAATACGGCATCCTCCACAGGTCACGGCGGCGTGAACGCACGCGCTCTCCGCGGGGCGTCCGTCGTCGTTAATGCGGCTCATCGAAACGACGTTAATGAACGCGCTGGGTTCCGGGCCGAGTCTCAGGGGGCTGGGCGCAAAGGCGGGAGGGGCTGCGGGGCCAGGGGGTCCGCGTGGGGTTTGCAGGGACCCCGGGGCGGGAAGCCAGGCGCGGCTCAGAGGCTGAGTGTTGACCTAGGAACCAGGAGGTCACAGTTCGAGTCCCTGCCGACCCGCCTGACGCTCTGGGCACAGGTGACCTCGGACTCCGGTGGAATAGCCACGTGTCCTCACCGCGCAGAAGCAGCGTCCGCCCGCCACAGCCATCAGGCCACGGGTCAGAGGTCGGCAAACTCATCCGTCCACAGAGCCAAATATCAGCAGCACCATGACTGGCATTTCTTTGGAGAGCCACGTTTTTTAAACGTAAACTCTATAGGTAGGTGCATTGTTATTCACTAAATTAGGGTCCTCCGAAGCCGGCCTTTGCTAAAAACTCGAGGGGCCAAAGAGCCGCATGTGGCTCGCGAGCCGCAGTTTGCTGACCACAGCTACAGACAATACCTCCACCCCCCAAGCATCCGCGTTGCTCAGGCGCAGGTCCCAGCATGCACTGGGACTTGGAGCCTCGGGCCCCTGCCCCCTGGACAGCCCAGTGGCCCTCTGGCTCCCGCGGACCCCGCCGGAGAAGGCCAGCGGCCGCGGTTCCAGCCCCGGCACGGAGGCCACGCACCCTGTGACGCAGCCGTTGGCTTCAGGCAGCCGTGTCATCGAAAATCAATTTAAAATAACGAGTAGCTCGCCCTCGCCTGTGTGGCTCGATGAACAGAGCGTCGGCCTGCGGCCTGGGGGGTCCCGGGTTCGATTCTGGTCAGGGCCACCGGCCCGGGTGGCAGGCTCGATCCCCGGTGTGGGGCGTGCGGGAGGCGGCCGATCCATGGCTCTGTCTCATCATTGATGTTTCTATGTCTCTCCCCCTTCCTCCCTGAAATCAATAAAATATATATATATATATGTTTTTTGTTTTTTTTTAAAGAATGCCTCCTTTCTGGGAAGCACGGAACATTCACATTCTTAACGTCCTAGGAAGGTCCCTGGGGGGAGGGTCTCTCCAGAACGGACGCCCCCACGGCAGCCCGGACCACCGCCCGCCCCCCATTCCCCCAGCCCCTGAGGAGCTGGCAGGAGCGTCTCTCCTTGAACGGAACCCCAGGCTCTCGGTCTCGAGGTCTGGCTCTCCCCGTCAGCGGCCGGAGCGGGAGGTAAAAACAGGCCTCCCAGATGGAGATCCTCCACGGCTTGCAAACTGCTTTCAGCGCCTCCGTTTCCCCGGGTTCTCGGCGCAGCCCGTGATGAGAAGACCGAGGCCAGACAGGCTGGGCGGCGGCCGAGGGCGGGGAGGCGGGAGGCGGAGGGAGGGCCGGGCACAGGCCTTCTCATTAGCGCCTCCTCTCCCTCCTCCTTTCCCCCACTGCCACCTCCGACACCATCACCGCCCACCCCACCCCACCCCAGACAGCTCGGAGCACACAGGCATCAGCTCCCATCACTTTAGCTCCCCCATCTCCGCCCCTCGTCCGGCCTCTGAGTGGCCCGAGTCTCCCTGCCACCCTCACGGCCAGCCGGGCCTGCGGGTGGTGCCGTGAGCATCAGCTCCCGAGCTGGGCACTGCATGGCCCTGCCGTGTCCTCATGGACGACGTGGGCAAGTGTCTTAACCCCTCCCTGTCCCTTTCTTTACCATCCTATAGGATAAAAGCCCAATATGCTAAGTGTCCAGTTGTCCATTCAGCCAATCAAAGCCAAACACGCTCATGATAGGCGAAGGCCGCTCCACCGCTGCTATGACATGCACTGACCACCAGGGGACAGTCAATTGACCGGTTGACCAGTTGCTTGCTGCTGGGGTCCCATGGATCCGGGACTGAGCCAGCCGGGCTAGACACACCCTGGAGCCCTCCCGCGGTCCCTCCCCAGCCCTGACGGTGCACCTCGGCCTGGCCTGCGCCCTCTCGCCATCCGGGACCCCTCAGGGGATGTCGGGGAGCCGGTTTCAGCCGGACCCCACAGACCAGGCAGAGGGACCCCCACTGGTGCCCGAATTCTTGCCCTGGGCCTCTAGTGGGATCCTAATAGCGATGCCCACATCCTAGGACTTCCGGGAGGAATAAAGGAGCAATCCGCCCGTGAGTGAGGGAATGCGTGTGAAGGGGTCTAGCACAGGGCCTGACGCAGATGGCAGTCCTAGCAGCAGCGACGTGAGAACGACAGGGAAAGAAACTCACTACAGACTGATTCACATGCCTTTCCGCATAACGATTATTGCCTGTCTCATTTTCAGTTTATATTTCCAGTAGGACATGATCTCACTCATCCGGGGGAAATGGTGAACAACACAGACGGATGGACAAGAACAGACCCGGAGAGAAGGAGCCAGGGGTCAGACGGTTGGACCTCAGAGGGAAGGATGGGGATAAAAAGGAGAGATCCACCAAAGGACTTGTGTGCACACATAGGAGCCTAACAGTGGTCAAGGACAATGGGGGCGGGGGCATGAGTCAGGGGGAGGAGCGGGGGGGGGGTGGATTGGAATGGGGGTTTGAGGACAAATATGTGATACCTTAATCAATAAAGAAATTATTTTTTTTAAAAAAGAACGACGGGAATAACAGTAAGGCCTGGGAGCTATGTCGCGTGAGCATCTCCTTCTCGGCGTCCGGCCGCTCCCCGAAGGTCTTCCATCCTGGGAGGGAGCAGAGCAGAACCCCAGCACCCCACGCCATTCATCTCCCCTAACAAGGCCTCCGCGTCAACCCGCATCCATCAGGTGTGGGGTGCGCGAAGGCGGGGGGAGGGAGGAGGCGGGAGGGCAGAGGGAGGGGGTTGTATACTCGGCGTGCGATCAGTCATGCTAATGACATTTATTATCCTGCGAGTGGAACTAATTTGCAGTAATTTAATCACCCGCAAACAACGGTGCAGGAAGGAGAAGCCAGGTTGTCGAATTTGCAAACACGGGCTCCTGACTAAGCGGTCCCGGGTGACCCTGAACTTGAGGGATTCTCAGGGCAAGGCCGTCTGCGGGAGCGGCGGGCAGCACGTGCACAGCAAGCCCTGAGCTCGCCCCGGACCCGCAGGCCCAGAGCCTCGTGCGACCCCAGACCACCTTCCGCGGGGATGCATGCTGGAGCTCCACGGACGATGACGGCCTGAGGGGGAGGGGAGAGGGCGCCAGACAGGCTCAGGCCCAGCCTTCTGACTGCGCAGCTCACGCCTGCCTTTCTAAGCCGGAGGTGCGCCCGGCCCGCGTGGCCCAGGGATTGAGCGTCGGCCTAGGAACCTGGAGGTCACAGGTGGATTCTTGATCAGGGCACAGGCCCGGGTTGGGGGCTCAATCTTCAGTGGGGGGCGAGCAAGAGGCAACTAGTCCATGATTCTCTCTCATCACTGATGTTTCTCTCTCTCTCTCTCTCTCTCTCTCCCTTCTTCTCCGCCATCAATAAAAATATACTTTTAAAAACAAAAATAAAAATCTGCTCTAACCGATTTGGCTCAGTGGATAGAGCATTATCAGCCTGCAGACTGAAGGGTCCCAGGTTCGGTTTCGGTCAAGGGCATGGACCTTGGTTGTGGGCACATCCCTGGTGGGTGGTGTGCAGGAGGCAGCTGATTGATGTTTCTAGCTCTCTATCCCTCTCTCTTCCTCTCTGTAAAAAAATCATTAAAATATATATGTTTTTAAAAACCTGTAAAACATTGCAATGGTTAAAAACCCAAAATGTGGGGGGTGTGCAAGAGGCAGCTGATCGATGACTCTCTCTCATCGATGTTTCTAACTCTCTATCTCTCTCCCTTCCTCTCTGTACAAAATCAATAAAATATATTTTTAAAAAAAAAAAAAAAAAAAAAAAAAAAAAAAAAAAAAAACCCAAAATGTATACAGATACAAAACAGCCTGCTCCCGGGAACAGAGCGCTCAGCTCCTGCCCAAGATCGCACGGAGCCCCAGGTGGTCCTCTCCCCACCCATCACTGCGGCTGCCCGGCCCCCACCGCCCCCGCCGAGGGCACAGACTCCTCCCCAGACTGCCCCCCGCCCCCGCCGAGGAGAGCTCGGGCTGTGTGTCTGTGCTGCCTGAGACAAACAAAAGGGTCAAATAAAAGGCATTCTCCTTGGCTACAGCGTCCCGGTAGCTCCTTGTAGCTGAGACACACGCCTTCTAGACATTCCAAATCTGGTTTCCTGGGCTCAAGAAAGGCCCTTTTGAGGTCTCCCCAACCTTCGCCTGCCTCGCTGAGGCTCCTGTCACCTGCCCTGGACCGGCCACCGGCTGGTGACCAGACGCTCGTATGGGGAACAGTCGGGGCCGAGGTCTGAGAGGTGACGTGGCCGGGGCTCGTGGCGGGAAGACCTCGGCAGCCACGAGGCTCCGACGTGGGCCTGGGGGCTTCTCCCCCTTTCAAGCCAAGCAGCTCTGACTTGTCAGCTCAGTTCCCAGGACCCACGCCCCCTCCCCGGGGGCAGGGCCAGCTCCCTGGGCAAGGAGGGGCTGCCCGAAAGCAAGTCCGAACGCACCCCACCCCCATCCCCAACCCCCCACCCCCCACCCCCCCCGCCGGTGTCCATGACTCAGCTCGCTGCTGCCGCGCTGGCAGCTCAGGCCAGGGAGCGCCGGGGGCCAGGGCGTGGGTGCTTGCCCTCGGCGGGAGGGAGGACAGCCCGGCTCCTGCCGCCTTGGCAGGCTCCAGCTGTCACCGGGGAGCTTAATGAGCAGGTGATGGAGAGGAAACGGTCCCTCTTCCTACACCGGGGCTGGATCCTGGCCGCCTAATTGCACCCCGCTGCCCCGCGCCCTCCCCGCCTGGCTCCCCAGCTGGCCACCCCGGGCAGGTGTGGGGGAGGCCAGATAACCGTCACAGAGAGACTCGGCTCGCTGGCCCACAGAGGCTGGCCCGCCGCCCCGAAGCCCCACACCAGAGGCACGCAGGTTAGGCCTGGCTCTGAGAGGCACAGGGTACCTATGCCAATAAAAGGGCAATATGCTAATTAGAGTGAACATCTCCCGGACCACCTTCCAGATGTCCTTCCATGTTGGTGGGGCCAAGGCAGAGGAGGTGAGAGGCGATCAGGCAGGCCGGGGAGAGCAGTCAGGGGGATCAGGCCAGCAGGGGAGAGCAGTTAGGGGGATCAGGCCAGCAGGGGAGAGCAGTTAGGGGGATCAGGCTGGCAGGGGAGAGCAGTTAGGGGGATCAGGCCAGCAGGGGAGAGCAGTTAGGGGGATCAGGCTGGCAGGGGAGAGCAGTTAGGGGGATCAGGCCAGCAGGGGAGAGCAGTTAGGGGGATCAGGCCAGCAGGGGAGAGCAGTTAGGGGGATCAGGCTGGCAGGCAGGTGAGCGGTTAGGAGCCAGAGGTCCTGAGAGGTCCCAGATTGGAGAGAGGCCGATCTGAGGGGACCCCCTTCCTATTTTGTGCCTCTAGTTTTAAAATAATATATAACTGTGACATTCTGGGTGGGAAGAAACATTTAATTCAGAAGATTTTTTTACCTTAAAAAAAAAATCTAGATTTCTGGCTCGGACCAAATCCGAAGACCTGACCGAAGGCTGACATTCTGTGTGATTCTAGTCAGCGAGTGGGGGTGTGAGCTCAGTCCACCGCCCTCCCCCACTCTCCACTGTCCTTGACACCTGAGTCAGTGCAAACCTTAGTTTGTGCCCGGCCGGCGTGGCTCTGTGGGTGAGCATCCACCTCTGAACCAGGAGGTCAGGGTTCGATTCCCCGTCAGGGCACATGCCCAGGATGTGGGCTCGATCCCCAGTGGGGGGCGTGCAGGAGGCAGCCGATCCATGATTCTCCCTCATCATTATGTTTCTCTCTCCCTCCTTCTCCCTTCTTCTCTGAAACCAATAAAAACACATTTTTAAAAAGAAGGAAAGAAACTCTTTGTCACCCTAACGACTGTTCCCTGGCCTGGGTTTTGGCTTTTTCCATCTGTGCGTGGACCGGGGTGGCCAGAGGGACGCGGGGGACGATAGGAAGCCTGGAGGACTTCAGGCAGAAGGACCAGGGTCCGAGCATCTGACTGCTTACCCTTGGGGGGCCCCGGGAGCCCTCCATCACCCCCCACTGACTGCCCCCACCTTCCAGCCAGCCCAGCCTGGGGAGTCCGTGCTTGGCCACTACCTCTGCCCCTGCCCCTGCCCCTGCCCCCTCTGCTGGGCACAGGGAGAAGAAGCCGGGTGTGGCTGCCTAGGGAGGGGGCTCGGGATGCACTGGAGGGCACTGGCCTGGGTTCATCAGGGCAAGAACACCCCACCAGGGCCAGATATGCTCCTGCCACTCCCCCACACCTCCCCCCACCAAACCACACACCCCATCTCAGCCGCCCCGCCCGGCCGCCCCGCCGAGCAGCGGCGGTTAAAGATGCCGCGGCGAGTCTGTAAGGCGGCCGCCTCCTCTGTGTCTGTCCTCGCGCCCACGGCAGCAGAAGGACCCTAATTAGAGGTGAGTTATTGGCTTCCCAGGGTGCACTGCGGGGACATTAAAAAACGAGGGGCTCGGCGGCCTGCCTCCTCGTGGCGGGTTCGGCTCGGCTTAATATATTCGTGTTTCTAGGTGAGCAGCAGGGGACAGGTTTTATGATTATAATTGTTGCATAATGGCTGGCCTAGGGTTGCCGATTGTTAAATAAAAGTGCTGAGGCACTAATGTTTGGACAGAACAAGGAGGTAAAACTGTAATCCCTTTTCCTGAGCAATCGGGCTGCTCCTTTGCAGCCCGGAGACAGCCCAGTCCCGGTGTCTTGTGGGACGGGGGAGCGGTGGGGTCTGCCGAGTGGGGGGGCACCAGATGTGAAGTATCCTCTGGACGGGGGAGAGGGCAGGACCTACACATCTGGACAGTCACACCCTCTCCCGTCCACTTCGAAGTTTACTTTTTTTAAATACCAGGTTACCAGTTAATAATGCGGATTTTTTTTTCCATCGATGGAGTTACACCTATGTTGACATATATGCCATTTGATATGTAGGCGATTTTGTTGTACTGACAACAAGCTTCAGAACTTCCCATGTCAAATTTTCTGAAGGTGTGAACCTCACAGATATTTTTACACTTAAAAATGTCGAATTTCATGCCCAGAAAAAAGAGCATTTGCAGGAAGTTTTAATTTATTACTTTGAAGAAAAGTGCTGCTGAAGGTTATCGTATACTTCGGGAAGCTTATGGTGAACATGCTCCACCTCAAGATACGTGTGAACACAGGTATAAATGCTTTAAAAGTGATGATTTTCATGTGAAAGACAAAGAACGTCCAGGTCAACCGAAAAAGTTTGAAGACCAACAATGACAAGCATTACTGGATGGAGATGCATGCCAAACTCAAAAACAACTTGCAGAAGAATTAAACATTACTCAGCAAATAATTTCTGGTCATTTACAAGCAACAGGAAAGATTTTAAAGGAAGGAAAACGGGTGCCACATCCACTGAACGAAAGACAAATGGAAAACCGAAAAGTCATCAGTAAAATGTTGCTTCAATGGCAAGAAAAAGTCTTTTTTGCATCGAATTGTGACTGGCGATTAAAAGTGGATTTATTTTGAGAATCCCAAAACGCACAGAATCATGGGTCGATCCAGATCAACCATCAACATCGATGGCAAGGCCAAATCGCTTCGGAAAGAAGACACTGCTCTGCGTTTGGTGGTATCAGGAAGGTGTGGTGCATTATGAGCTTCTCAAACCAGGTGAAACCGTTAATACTGATCGTTACCGACAACAAACAATCAATTTGAACCATGCTTTCATCATAAAACCACCAGAATGGGCCAGAAGACACGGCAAAGTAACTTGCTTCATGATGCCACACCATCACACACTTCCAAAAATCAGTTAAAAACACGTTAAAAGATCTTGCCTGGGAAGTATGAATCACCCGCCATATTCACCAGCCCCTGCTCCTTCAGATGACCACTTGTTCCGATCAGTGGCACACGCATTTCAAAATGAATGAAGAAGTTGAAAATGGGGTCTCTGAATGGTCTGCCTCGAACTAGAACAGTTCTATTGGGACGGTACCCACCAATGGCCCGGAAGATGGGGAGATGTGTAGTTGGCGGTGGACATCACTTTGAAGAAAGCACTTTTGATGTCTCTCTTGAAGTCATTGTATTTTCTTTGAGTACAAAATCGGAACGATTAACCGGTAAAGGGTCAATCCACATTATTAACCGCTTCTGTCTGTCTCCTGGCCACACCCACCGGAAGGAGGTCCCTGAAGCCGGGGTCCCGGGCGGACGGTCCTGCACCCTCTGCAGCGCTGCCCCCCAGTCCCGCAGCATCTTTGTGGGGTGTGCAGTTCCATGTCCGAGTTTTCCAGGGACCGGCTGTTGCCCCAAAGAGAACCCCAGTCCATCCCATAATCCCCAGACCACTTCCCGTCTCCTTTCCCACCGGCTCCCTGGCTCCCTCCTCTCCCGCCGCCTTTTCTGTTTCAAACCCTACAGCGCCCCCCCCCCCCCCCCACTCCCCAAGGCCTTGGCCATCCCGTGCTCCGCCCTTAGAGTCCTCTCGTACCTCCCGCCTACCCGTCCCTCATCCTCAGCTGAGAAAGAGACAGGCTTGCGTGGCCAGCGTGGCCCATCACAGACTCACACCCCGGACCGGCCTCTGACAAAGGGGGCCCGTGTCTGGTTCTCTCCGCACCCCCAGCACGGACAGGGCGCCTGGCCCAAAGCAGACACGCAGCCACCACCACGGCAGGAAGGTCACAGCCCAGCCAGGCGCGCATCCCACTCGGGAACAAAACCCCTCTCCTCCAGGCACAGGTCTCCCCGGGCCCGGCCGGGCCGGGGGGGGGGGGGGGGGGGAGTCAGGGAGCAGCTGGAGAGAAGCGGGGGAGCGGGGTCCGGGCGCAGCTCCTGGGCGAGCCTGAGTGACAGTGACCCAGCCTGGCAGCCGTGTCCTCCCCCGCCCGGTCTGCGCGGCGGCCAGATGGCCAGGCCTCCCCGGTCCCTCCGCCAGGCAGGCTGTGAACGGGCCGTCAAGCGGGGTCCCCGTCGGCCGGCCCGGGCCCCAGAGCTGCCTCTCTCCGGCTTGTGACGGCTTTTTAATTTCCAGCCCGCGGTCCCGGGCGAGAGGACGGCAGGTGGATCCTGCAGAGCCCCACGACCTTGGCCGGGAGCGACCTTGAGAGCCATCTCCCTCTGCCTGGCCAGACTCTCTCCTCGGTCCGGGCCCAGCCCAGGCCCCCTCTTTCAGGAAGCCTTCCCAGACTACCCCGGCCTAAGGCTCTCTCTCCCTCTCTCTCTCTCTTCTCCCCTCCCCCCCCCCTCAAAAAAAAACAAAACACCTCCAATGACTGTTGTTCACAGCATATCCAGTGAAGCACTGAGCATGGAAGCAGACAAATGCATCTGATTTTTCCTGGTGTTGATTCTCACAGTGGTGAGCCCTGGCCAGTAGCTCAGTCGGTTAGAGCATCATCCTGATATGCCAAGCTTACAGGTTCAATCCCTGGTCAGGGTACATACAAGAATCAGCCAACATCAATAAGGGGAACAATAAATCAATGCCTCTCTCTTCCTCTCTCTCTCTCTCTCAGGAAAAAAAAAAAAAAATTCTCACACCCAGACGGCGTGGCTCAGTGGTTGAGCATTGACCCAGGAGGTCAGGGTTCCATTCCTGGTCAGGGCACATGCCCAGGTTGCGGGCTCCATCCCCAGTAGGGAGCACGTAGGAGGCAGCCCATCCATGATTCTCTCCCATCACTGATGTTTCTCCCTCTCCCCCCCCCCCCTTCTCCCTTCCTCTCTGAAACCAGTAAAAATACACGTTTTTAGATTCTCACAGTGGGGGTGTGACCTTGAGAGACCCCTAGCCTCTGACCTCGGTCCCCGACGGCTCGCAGTGAGCGGTGGACCTCGCAATCAGGAAGGAGCACCCTCAGGCAGGTTGATGGGAGGAAACGCAGGAGGAGGACTGGCTACGTGTCCACCGCCCCCCCCCCGGGCTCCCCTCCTGGACGGGGTGGGCCCCCGAGAGCAGCCCTGGCTCCCAGCCTCCCCAGAAACCTGACCTTGGGGCTCCCGGAAGGCCAGGATGCTCGTCTCCTAGTAACAAGCCCCGGACTCTCCCCACGAAGATGCTCGGTGAGAGCTGTGACCGCAGGGCCCCGGGGCCGTGATGCAGGCCCTGACCCTGGAGTGGGGGGGACCCTCAGAGACGGGCCTGGTCAGGGGAAAAGACACGGGCACGCCGGGAATTTGAAGTGAGGGGCCACCCCCACTTGCTCTCTTTGGACCCCGTTTTGGACCCTGAGTACGGGGGGGAGGTTCTGGAAGCAGAGACGCTGAGTGAGGGGAGCTGGGGGGAGGCAGGTGGGCCTCGGGCTGGAGGGCAGAGGTGGCAGCCCGGACCCTGCATTCCACAGGGCAGCGCAGGCTCCGGGCTCTGGCTGCGGGGGAGGGCCCGTGCGAGGGGCCTGCGCCGGGCACAGCCTCTGATGGGCACGGGCGGCAGGCAAGGTCGCCGGCAGAGCCGCCTGCCCCGTGTCAGGAGCCGCTCCCGCAAGGACCCTTACATAAGCCGCCGTGGGTCACGCCGGGCAGTGACTCTGCAAAAGGCAGGCTCCTGCCCAGCGCGCTCGGCACGGAGGTCACCGGGGACTCGGCTGCCGGTCCCGGGGCGCTGGCCGGAGAGCCAGCCGGCGTCACTGGCCGGGGAGCCCGGCCAAGCTGCCAGCCGGGCTCCTCCCCCGCCCACACCGGGCGCCCGCGCGGGCTGGGCTGCTCCGGGGCCGGGGTCTCTCGTGGCTGCGGCTTTTCGGAATCGCTTGACGGGGAGGGGGGACAGGCGGGGGGGTCTGGGACCCTCCTGCTCGTCCTCTTCTCCCCTCCTCGCCTCCCTTGCCCTCTCCGCCTCCCCGAGTGGCACTGACAGGAGGAATTCGCCCGCGGCCTCTGGCGCCTGAGCACTGAGCGGTCACTTGGCGGGGAAGTGTCTGGGCAGGCAGGGGGGCATTGGGTATTTGGGAGAGACTTGGGGGGCGGGGGACCGTCCGCAGAAGACCCTCGAGGGGGGCAGACCGGGGGGGGGGGGGCCGGGGGGGGCGGCTCAGAGACACAGGCAGCAGCACAGGCGGGGCCGCCGTGGGCACTGGGCGAGGCAGACGGCTCACGCCCCTCTCCCCGCTCCCCGAAGCCGGCGAGGAGCTGGGGCCTAATGAGCCGTCAGGCGGGCAGCACCGCCTGGACCGTCCCGCTAACTGGCCGCAGCGTCCGCCTCCATCGCGCCCCCTCCACCTCCCCACGCCCCGCCCCTCCCTCCCAGGCGCCAGGAGGAGGGAGGGAGCCTGGCCCGGAGCGGGCGGGGCCTCCCGCAGGTGCCCCTGGCACTGGGCTCCTGGTTTTTGAAGTCAGGGAGTCAGACCGGATGACGGGCTGTCTCTGCGTGGGACCCGGACAGACGGACAGACGCCATTGGGGGGAGCCAGCGCCCACGGGCACGGCAGGCGCGGTCCGGGCACCCGGGCACAGGGCGTGCGGGAACAGCGCCCCGCTGAGCCCGGAGCTGCCATGTCGCTGGGCGGGGCCTCCGGCGGGCATGGTTCACCAGGAGGTCACAGTTCGACTCAGGTCAAGGGCACAGGCCCAAGTTGTGGGCTTGATCCTCAGTAGGGGGCGTGCAGGAGGCAGCCGGTCCGTGATTCTCTCTCCCTCTCCCTTCCTCTCTGCAATCATTAAAAACATTTTTTTTTAAAGAATAAATAAATAGCTCTAACCTGTTTGGCTCAGTGGATAGAGTGTTGGCCTGCGGACTGAAGGGTCCCGGGTTCAATTCCCGTCAAGGGTATGTACCTTGGTTGCGGGCACATCCCCAGTGGGGTGTGCAAGAGGCAGCTGATCGATGATTCTCTCTCATCGATGTTTCTAACTCTCTAACCCTCTCCCTTCCTCCCTGTAAAAAATCAAGAAAAATAAAAATAAAAAAATTTTTAAGAATAAATAAATAAAGGGGACAGATTCGAAGACGGAGATTTGTCCTTTCTGAGGGAATGGTGAGCAGAAACCCCCATGGTAACGGCCGTTTTTCCCAGCGGGCGCAGACAGAACCCCCTGGGCCGGTGTGGGGTCTCAGGTCGGAGCACCCAGCCTGTGCCTGGGTGGGGAGGGGAGCTCAGGGGGAGAGCGTGGGGGAGGGCAGGCCACCCCAAGGAGGGGCTGTTTTTCAAAGGTTTGGGGCGGGGAGGGGGGCTGAACGGACGCTCCCTCCCCCCTCTGGGCTCGGGCGCTCCTCTGGCGGCTGCGGAGGCCTGTGCTGCCTGACACTCACCCCACGGAGCTCCGACGGAAACATTAGCCGGAGCCTGGGCCGATGCTGCTGACAGGGTCCTGCTTCCATGGGCAGTCTCAGGGGGCCTCCCACCCCGTAAGCAGTTACCCAGCGCCCGAGCTCTCCTCTGCCCTGCGGGGAGAGGACTGGCTATGTCAGGGAGGGGGGGTATAAGGTGGGGAGGGGAGGAGGACGGACCTCAGAAATGTGGGCTCTGCTGGAGGACCAGGGAGCCTGGGGAGGGAGGGCGAGGCCTCCTGAGTCCTGGGGGGACCCCTGGTGAATGGGGAGAGCAGGGCAGCCCCCCCCCCCCGCCCCCAGAGGAGAGAATGGGGAGGGGCCAGGGAAAACTCAGAGGGGAGGCAGGGCGAGGGAGGAGATGAACTGTGGGGCCGAGAAGGAGGAGGAGGGAGGAGAGGAGGGGAGCGGGGAGACCCCGAGGGAGGGAGGGGCTGTGGGAACGCCGCAGCTTCCACTGGTCTCTCTGTCTCCCCAATGGGATTGATCCCCCCCCTCCTCCCTCCTCCCTCCTCCCCCCCCCCCTCCGCCCAGGGGGATTGATTCGGGGCGAGGCAGCCACCCATCGGCCACCCCAGCGCTCTGACTGGGGGCAGCAGCAGCCTCCCAGCTGCGGGGACCGGGCTAAGTGCGAGCAATTGGGCCGGGCGCCTCCGAGGCACAGCCGCCCGCGCTCCGCTCAGCACCGGCCCCAGCTCCCCAGCTCCCCAGCTCCCCAGCTCCCCAGCTCGCCCCAGTTAGGGCGGCGGCTAAATCAGCCAGGGCCACCGCCGAGCACGTGCAGCCTCCTTTCCCGCAGCCCCCGGCCCCCAGGCGGGCACCGTGCCACCCGGAGGCGGGGAGGCAGGGGCGTCGGGGAGGGCGTGGGGGAGGGCGCGGGGGAGGGCACGGGCCTGGAGCCTGTCATTTTCCACTTGGGGAAACTGAGGCCCGGAGCGGGGGAGTGACTGCCAAGGTCACTCAGCGGGGGTGCAGGGTCCCTCTCCCTACTGCTTCTTCGTTTGGACGTCATGGCGGGAGACGTCAGGGGCCGTGGAAGCCAAAGTCAGGTCCTAGCGGATTCCGCAGATCGGGTCCCTGAGGCTCTGCTCAGAGCCGAGGACGGACAGACGGACGAGACGCGGCCCCCGCCCTTGAGGGGCTGCCACTCTCGCGAGCTTTATTCTTTTTTTTTCTTCTTAATCTATTTTTATTGATTTCAGAGAGGACGGGAGAGGGAGGAAAACGTCACTGATGAGAATCACGGATCGGCTGCCTCCTGCACGCCCCACACTGGGGACCGAGCCCACAACCCGGGCCTGTGCCCTGACCGGGAATCGAACCCTGACCTCCTGGTTCCTAGATGGACGCTCAGCCACGGAGCCACGCGGGCCGGGCCCCTCGCAGGCTGTAAACATGGGAGCCGCAGAGGGACCCGGCCCCGCGGACGGCGGGGTGGTCTGGAAAAACACCGCGGCCGCGGCCAGCGCTGGGAGGTCAGCAAGGTGGCGGTAATCTATGCAGAAATCTATCCGTTTGTTTGGGGGAGCGTCTGGCCCAGGAGCCAGATGAGAAAATGCGCTATTTTTACCTCCCTCGCACCCTCCGTGCTGTTCCATAAACAGGCACTTAAATATTTGCTGAGTTCTCTCCTCGCTCAGCCTCCTCGCGGCCAACGCCGAGCGAGAGGGTGACTGGGGAGGGCGGAGCCGTGCTGGGGGGGGGGGGGGGGGGGCGCGGACGGCTTCCGCCAAGGTCATGGCTGCAGGCAAAGCGAGGCTGGTCGCGGAGAGGAGGGGGAGTCTGGAAGCTGGGCTCCCGCTCCGTCCACTCCCAGGATACTGTGGCAGCTGCCCAGCCCCTAGGGACGTGATGGGGGGGGGTGCATATTGTATCAGGGTTCTCCAGAGAAATAAAACCAATAGGAGAGAGAGAGAGAGAGAGAGAGAGAGAGAGAGAGAGAGAGAGAGAGAGAGAGAGAGAGAAACACCAATAAGATCTAGATCTATCTAGATCTATCTATGTATTTTTTTTTTAAATATATTTTATTGATTTTTTTACAGAGAGGAAGGGAGAGGGACAGAGAGTTAGAAACATTGATGAGAGAGAGACATCCATCAGCTGCCCCCTACTGGGGATGTGCCCGCAACCAAGGTACATGCCCTTGACCGGAATCAAACCTGGGACCCTTCGGTCCATAGGCCAATGCTCTATCCACTGAGACTAACTAGTTAGGGCTATCGATGGATTTATGTCTAAGGAACAGACCATGAATATCCAAAGGCTTTGCTGGTGATGCTCTCAGAGGGACACGCACACCCCTTTAAAGAGATTTGTTATAAGGAACTGGATCGTGAGGTTCTGGAGGTGGGTAAGTCCCAGGATCCGCAGGGAGCAGGCTGGAGACCCTAGATAGGCGACGGTGAGCTCCAGTCCATCCGAACCCGAGGACAGACGAAGCCCCACGTCCCCATTTAAAGACGACCCGGGCCCCGGCCGGTGTGGCTCAGTGGTGGGGCATTACCCTATGCACTCCATGCACCAGAAGGTCGCTGGTTCGCTTCCCGGTCAGGGCACAGGCCCCAGCTGCGGGCTCGATGCCCAGGAAGGGGTGTGCAGGAGGCAGCGGATTCATGATTCTCTCTCATCATTGATGTTTTTGTCTCTCTCTCTTCCTCTCCCTTCCTCTCTCTACATTTAATTAATTGATTGATTGATTGATTGATTGATTAGGCCAGGCAGAGAGAGCCCCCAAAGGCTCTTAGGTTCGGCGCCCCCTTAGATGCTGTGTCTCTAACCATGTGCTTCCTTTGCGTGTCCAGTCAAGACAGTGCCACGCTGGCTATCCAGCGCCTCTGAGCCACGGAGACACAGAACGAGACGGCATCACTCAGCACAAAGCCAGCCTCTCCGGAAGAGCCCAGGCCGGGGACAGAGCTCCCGCTGTCGGGGATGGCGTTAGGGATGGCGGAAGCCAGGGGGCAGGGCGTGGGGTCCGAGAACCCTGGGGCTGGGAGCAGGTGGAG